>NC_134850.1:51536216-51849870 GCF_965363235.1 Mytilus galloprovincialis
ATAAGAAAACTCCCTTAACTTTAAAAGAACGGTTTAGAAATAACAATAAGACAAAAAAAAAAAACACGAAAAGACCCCCAATAATATATAATACTGAATATGCTCGTAGTTACTGAGAGCATACTCAAACTAATCAACCAGCTGAATATCTTATTTTTCTCTTTGTATTGATATAAGTTTTTTTTCCCTTTACTTTGTATTTTTGTTATATATACATGAATATAAGTATAAAATATGAACATTATTGCGTCATTTTTTCTGCAGATTCTCCTGGTTTTGAATACGGGCCTGACGGAGTTTCATCTCCAAAAAAGCAGAGAAGAAATAGAACGACATTCACAGCCGAACAACTCCGTGAACTTGAAGCCATTTTCCAACATACCCACTACCCAGATTGTACCCTTAGAGAACAGATAGCCGACAAAGTTGATCTTACAGAAGCCAGAGTTCAGGTATGTCAGAGGCTCTTCTAACTTTTAAATTACTATATTTCAGGGAGCAGCTTCAAAAGGGGGAATTGTGCTTTTTTCTGGGTCTGATTTTTTTTTTGCATAATGCGCGAAGATTTTTATATAGAATCATATTCAAAACAGTGTGGTCCTGGCCATTGATTGACGACCTAAATTATCCCATTGACTGGGACAGATTAGGTGAACGTTTGTCTGTAACGACCATTGCTCACTTCTTACTTATTATAGAATTTAAACTGTGGGGTCACCAAAGGTTCTTAACGCCTTTAATAATAAAATAATTCGAAAAATTATTCAGGAATAACCTTAATGTTTGATTTATATTATTGATATAAATCAACACATCGTATTATTCCGGATTCGTTTTTCGAATTGCTTTATTTAGGTGTTGAGAACCTTTGGTGACCCCACAGATTCAGTGTCTTTAACAAGTACATAGTGAGCAGTGATTGTAACCGACAAACGTTCACCTAATCTGTCACAGTCAATGGGCTAATTTAGGTCGTCAATAAATGGCCAGGACCACACTGTTTTGAATATGATTCTATCTAGTTTTTCGACGCTATCAATCAAATTATTTTTTTTCAAAATACACTATAAGGTATTGGGAAAATATGGATTCAATATATTTGTTTTTGTCGTCTGCATTACCAGATTTATTTTTTTTTAAATTTGGGATCAGAATACTTTTTTTAGGAAAAAACCGGCCTCCCCCTTTTGAAGTTAAATATATCATTTTGATAAAATGCTAATTATTTTTTGATATTTTGACACCAAAACTATATATCCTACAAATATAAGGAGGTCCGATTTATCAACGGTCATCCCATTCGACCCCTATTACACGATTTACCTATAATTGAATTCTTTGTTTATTTGTTTTCGTCCTGAACAGACATGATATTTGCCAATGGACATACAACAAAAACCAATCAATCAATTTAGCATTTGTGCATATTAATTTAAAACTTCAATTAACTTTTCAGACAGACAAAAAGTGTAAATAGCAAAGAGATTTAGCAATGCAAAATCTTAAAAAATGTCTAATTACTAAAACCATCATTTGACCCCTAATATATTAACCCTTTAGCTCTTACCAAAAACAGTTCCTACAAATAGCTGTAACTCAAAATATGTAAAATATTATGGACATTTTGGAAAATGAATTAAAACGGAAGCTGATGGACTAATGATAACCTCTATAAACACTTGTAGAATGTATGATATTGAAACATAATGGCATATTTTGTCTGTTTCACAGAACAGAACCCGAAGTACCTGTTGTTGCAATTCCGGGAACAATCGTTCTCTAACATGCAATCACATGCTGGGTTTTTTCATCATGATCCAGGCTAAAGTATAGTATTGAAAATGAAGTG
The DNA here is from genome assembly GCF_965363235.1 of Mytilus galloprovincialis. Taxonomy (NCBI): domain Eukaryota; kingdom Metazoa; phylum Mollusca; class Bivalvia; order Mytilida; family Mytilidae; genus Mytilus; species Mytilus galloprovincialis. Next base: position 51,538,066 of record NC_134850.1, read on the forward strand.
ACTGTCAAATTCCAAAATGGCTAAAACCTGGAAATGGCTGAATTTAACACAGAGAACGCAATTGAGGCTTGAATTAGTGGCTTTATACCTTATAGGTGTTTGGTTAAATTCAAAGAAATACACATTAGTTATGTTTTGAATTTTTAAATCGATGCTAGTACCGATAAAAACCTTTATTCAAAGATTTTAGCATTTTAATTAAGTTTCTTATGGACAACTTATGCATTAGATTGGGAGGTAGCCAGACTCAAGTTTTCAACAAATTGCCGGACGGCATTCCTATGGGAACGAAGTTACATGCGACCGTCTCCTTGCCGACCTCTTTTTATTTTCATATGAGTCAGAGTTCCTTGAATAACAAAAGACCAAAAAGAGTCAGATAGTTCAATTTCACAGTGTACACATATTGATGAAGTTCTTTCCATCAACAATCCAAACAATATCCCCTATAATTAGAAATTAAAGAAACAACAGATTCGACGGCGTGCATAATTCTGAGTCCACAAACGTAACGTCTTCAAATAACTGAAATCATTTACGTCGTCGGCATCCCCCCTCTAGAAAACGTAAGCGTAACAAAAACACTGGACACTTAGTTTATCGCATTACTTTAAATATAAACATTCATTATACTCCTCTTTTTAACATGGAAGTGAGGCAAATACACATTCTGGAAATATAGATAAATATATGCTAAGAGCAGTGTAATGGAAATGATTAACGACTATGTCGGGGACACTATTCAGAAAATAGCGTTAAAATCATTCATATTTTGCAGGTTTTTTTTAAACCTCTTGATATGCACATTTAGAATATCGAGTTATTTTGAAATAATTTAATTTTGGATGTAACGCGTCTTCTAATTGGCTGACGTTATTTGGTTATCAGCTCAAAGACCTAATTAAGTCATGTGACCGTGACGTCATCAACGCTTTTCATGGTTTTCTGCGATTTAAAATGGAATTTAGAATTAAATTATAAGAAATGACTGTAATATTTTTTCTGTTTATTCGAAATAACATGAAAAAAATGTGGTGCATATTGTTAAATAACCCGCTACGCGCGTTATTCAGTGGGCACCAAATTTTTATGTTATTTCTTCATAGACAGAAAAAATATTACAGTCATTTCTTAATAATTACATTAGATGTATGTTTCATTATAATACGTTATTCTGATTGGCCAACTGCACATCTCGTGCTATTCCTGAAACAATTGTATTAGACAATAACATTTATCATTCATGATGACACGAGATCCCACAATAAAGTGCACAGGTAAATTAAATGAAAACTTGATAAAAATCGTGTTTTCATGATTCTAGCTAAAAAAAATGTAATTATAAGTATTGAATGCTTCTTTTTGTAACTTTATAGGGTTGTAAAAGCGTTGACCGTGCGCACATTTTTAGTTCATACAAAATGTACTTCGGTCAACGCTTTTACACCCCAATAAATTTACCAAAAAGCAGCATTCAATTCTTAAATATAAAAAGAATAGCAATTACATATTTTTTCTTGTCGATTCTTCCTTTTTCGAATATCAATCCTTTCAAATTACTACTTCTTACACATATACGAACTTCGTTCCAAACTCATTCACCATGGCCGTTTTTTATTTTTTGGGGGTATATTTCGTATAACTTATTGTCTGAATCCGAAAAATTCGGTCATACGAAAATGCGGGTCAATATGTTGAATTTGTACAAATTTTAGGTCAAAAAATCTATTTTATGTTTATTTGATGTTACAAGTTACACATATTTTTGCCGTTTTCTCTAAGTTCGTATCATACTTTATATATTAAAGCTTCCTGTTTAAAAGATATTTTAAAAAAGGTTGAATAAAACATCTTTTACAGTTGCCGCCAACTTTGTGCAAGCCGTCATACGGCTTCCTCCGCTTCATTTTTAGACTTGTACCCCGAATTTGACATAAGTGGTCATCTCCCCATCAGAATCTATGACAAACAAGACTATTTTAATTTTGATATTATAAATTCCCACCTTAGCATCAATGTACTATTTTAATCTGCATATAGGATATCCATTTCCCAAATCTTTCCGGTATTCAAGAGCTTGCAGCTGCCACTCCGACTTTATAAAACGTGACCAGTTTCGGGAGAAGAAAGTTGATGAACCAGTTCATTGTAAGATACAAAGACCTTGTTGATAGATATTCCGTATCAAATTCACAGATAAAACATGATGGTATTGAGATATAGATTCTTAAGCTCATTTTTGGGTAAAATACTTTTGGCGTGGTCATTTTTGTATTCTCGAATTTAATGTTTGTCTATGTATACTTTTTCCATCGAGTGTCTATATGCAATTTTTTTGTTTGTTAAAGTAGTTATTTTTTTCATAGTGATTCAGATTATAACACAAAGTAGACTGCTGTACCCCAATTTTTTAGACTACTGTAACCCCCCCCCCCCCCTATTTTTTTTTACATTTTACCTAAATATGTCTGTTTATTTTTCTCACACAGTGTTGTCAATATAATGGAATTATATGCGATTGTCATACAAGTGAGAGGTTTAGCTATAATTCCAGGTTCAATCCACCATTTCTACATTAGGAATGCCTGTTTGATAAAGGAATTTCGTTCAATATAATGGAATTATATGCGATTGTCATACAAGTGAGAGGTCTAGCTATAATTCCCGGTTCAATCCACCATTTCTACATTAGGAATGCCTGTTTGATAAAGGAATTTCCTTGGAGTTCGGTATTTTTGTTATTGTACTTTTTATGACAATCTCTAGAACAAGTTTATTCTTTCACTAAACAATTCAAAATTTGGTGACTATGTGGAACGCATCTATCCCATCGAATTGGAGATAAAGGATACTACAGATACAGTTAAGTCGGCTTCATATCTTGACTTACATCAAGAAATTGACAATGAGGGTCGGTTGAAAACAAAACTTTACGACAAAAGAGATGATTTCAACTTTCCAATTGTGAACTTTCCATTTCTAAGTAGCAACATTCCAGCAGCACCTGCATACGGGGTATATATCTCCCAATTGATACGATATTCCCGTGCTTGCATTTCCTATCATGATTTTCTTGATAGAGGGTTACTGCTCACAAGGAAGCTATTAAACCAAGAGTTCCAAATGGTGAAGTTGAAATCATGCCTTCGTAAATTTTACGAGTTGGTTGACCGTTATGGAATAACCGTTTCACAAATGATATCGGATATGTTCCTTACGTCGTAACTACAATCCCCTTCCCTTTCATAAATGTGACCCTACCAAATTAGACTATTTACCGGATTTGTTATCTCATAAGCAACACGACGGGTGCCACATGTGGAGCAGGATCTACTTTACCTTCCGGAGCACCTGAGATCACCCCTAGTTTTTGGTGGGGTTCGTGTTGTTTATTCTTTAGTTTTCTATGTTGTGTCATGTGTACTATTGTTTTTCTGTTTGTCTTTTTCATTTTTAACCATGGCGTTGTCAGTTTGTTTTAGATTTATGAGTTTGACTGTCCCTTTGGTATCTTTCGTCCCTCTTTTATTCAAATGATTGCTCACCTTTATAGCTCGCAACTAAATACGGGCTCTATAAACACATGATATATATAATATCTATTTCATTTACTTTGCAGTCACAAGAGTGGAAGTATTAAGGTTTTTAGTTGTGATAGCCACTAAATATTTGGTGCTTTGTTGTAGTTTGGTTGGGGTTTTTTTTTTGGGGGGGGGAGGCATATTGATAGTTGTCTCATTGTCATTGACGTATACAAAAAACTTACCATTTCTTTCTTTCGCATCAGAATCTTTTTTTTAATCGTTAAGAAAATGAAGCAGGTGACCAATATATGAAATCAAATAATTTTCTGGACATTTCCGACAAACGACCATTCAATTATATCTAATTAGTTGTAATTGAGACGAACTAATAAGCCATAATTGTAGGGAATATTCACGGTATCAACATCTGTAAGAAGACAATTCTAGGAGACATTCGGTATGGTTAATTGATTAAATAGGCTTAATTTCACTAAAGATACAAATAGCCAAGGGGATGCTAGATCATAAATTTGTCCTTTTTACAATTTTGCAGAAGAAATACTTTTGATGGACTAAGCGATCATTACAATAAGATGTACAGAGAGTTTTAAAATAGTCAACCTATAAAAGAGAACAATCCAGTTTTTAGGATGATATGCTAATAAAATTTTTATAACTGTCTGAATAGTGATACCTCAATATGAGAATTCAAAAAAATTAAAGTATATGACTAAGCGGGGATGCGAGATAAACTTCAGTGAAAGACAGCAACCAAACATTTTATATTTTTACATAACAATAAAACAGAAAAGAACCATTCAGATATCTGCATGCGGTCTTTGAAATAACATTACCTAGCATGTATATATTTATTCTTTGTTTAATGCTCTCATTCAAAATGTCAGAGTCGGATGAACCTATATATAAATACTTTGTCGATATTTAAAACTTATATTTTGGCATTGTACAATGTCGTGCTTTAAAGATAGATTCATGGTATACCGCCATCATGGATTGTACAATCACAGTACAAAATCAGTGTAGTTATTTGCCCAAATCTGCAAATGTGGAGACAGACTTGTAATTTAATGGTTAGAATATTTATTTATATAAAAAAAATTAATGATTTATTGTATAAGTCAAACTACTTAAACAAATATCATTTTTTTGGTTTTTAGAAACCTTTTTTTTTCAAATGAGCCATTTGAGGGGAGATAACTCTTTAGTAAAAACAAAATATACTGGACTATATAATAATGAAATCGGTGACTCTATTTTTATTTTTATTTTCTTTTAAAAAAATCATATTATAAAACCTTTCTTCTCACAATTTATTTAATATCTTTTTATGCACACAAATCAGTGTGTTTTTCATGAACAATCTAACCGAATTTAGGCATTTTTCAACGACTCATAGCTTGACAAATAGCACGTTGACACTTACTTTTTATTGTATTTAAAAAAAAAAGCATAGTTTAAATCTTCATTTTGGCAAATTATAAGAAAATTATGTCTCAAAACATATATACTTATGATCTACCTTAAACTAAATCCCTTCAACGTATATACATGTGTACTGATTGATACGTTAGATCTCTTTAAATAGTTATTATTGGCTTATGGTTGACTTTCGGTAACTGCAAGGGCTCTTTGATCAGAACTATGTGTCGTGTGTCTTAATTTGTCTTTCTTGGTTTTTTTTCTGTTTCGTGTCGATCTGGTGCCCGGAGTTTATACAGTTCCAAACGATTTTAACAACTTATTCCAATGTAGTGCGGTTACACCATTGTCACACTTTATTGAAGGGTTTGTCGCTCACCGTGAGACATGTTTTATCCCGCCACATTATGTATGTGCATATACCTATGGCCATGAGCCTATCATTTAGTTGTTTTCGTTGGCTGCTGTGTATTATATCAGTTTTGTCATTAACGATGCCGTTGGGTTTTTTCTATTAAAATTGTTTTATATTTAAAGTTTTTCAAATCAGGGTCTATTATGGATGATTACGATTTGCAAATTTTTACGATTTCAATAAAAACCGTATTAAAATTAGAAAATTTAATTTGATGACACATTTATATTTCAAAATTCATTTCTCTAATGTACAGTTAATTTGAAAGAAACATAAAATGTAACTAAAACCCGAATTAATCAGCTTAAACCATCGAAAACATAAAACCCAATAAACTCGTTTTTAGAAAATTTCTTCAAATTTCAGCATTTTATTATTGTGGTTTTTAAGCGGATTAGTTACAGTTGCCATTGTCCTCGCATCTTGTTTGTTATATTTCAATCAGAGGAAATAATTGCTACAAATGATCACAACTGTTGACAAATAATAAAAGCTGTCGGATTTTAAACATGTTTTGTCCGCAATTGGTTTCCCGCTGTGTCGGTAGTCCGATGATGAAAATGCAAGCTGTCTTTCCCGAAGCCATTCCTATGATCAACTAATTAGTGGCCGATTATCGCGTCAAGTGGCCATGATCTAACAGACCAGTGCTATTAAAATTTAATGCTATTCTTCTTCTTAAGTCCACAAAACTATTTATCAATGTTCATAGGATTTTTTTTTTCAATAAATAATTTAATCCTGGTACAATGTTAACAAGACTGATATAAACATTCCTTTTATCAAGGAATTTTACGAAACTGGGCAAATTAATCTGTTTTGAATACAAAACCATTCGGTACATTAAGTGTTAAATTTTCGCTCTCTTATGTGGTGAATGTTGAAATATGACGAAATAGCGTTACATTACGGTTGCTGGGTTTGAAATGTCCACTATATATGAAAACATTTCAAAAGAGCCGAAAATGACTCTAACACTATGCAAATGATACGAGCATACGTAGATCCGTTCTCAACAAGACTTACTTTGATAAAAGACCACATCTCGTAAAAAAACGCTGAGCCAGAAATGTTCTTGAGGGTTTAGTGTAGTCAGTCGAAATAAAGCGACTGTATTGGATTGTTCGGGTTACTGTCACTATGAGCATTTTGATAATTGTTTAAACTTTGTATGCAAATATTTCAACAAGAAATTTTGTTCTTGTTAAAATGCTGTGAAGTAAAGAGTAATTATTACATAACAATTACAAGAAATATTTGCCAATTTGTTCTACAGTCCACTACTTTGCAGACGGAATCAAGTACTACTTCATAATATCCGAACAAAACTTATATCGCATTATTATGTTAGTCAAACTGATGCTTTCAGAATTGACAATTGGTCATCATTGACTTACCATCTACGTCATGTATTTCCGAAATAAATGTTTCTTGTCTACTGTTTTTTTAATTACCTATCTGATTTTTTTCCATTTATTAAGAGTCTGTTTGGCGTAAAAAGGCAGTAAATAAAGGAAGTAAGCTGTCCGTCAGAACGTCCCCCGTTCTCTAACTTTAATAATTCTGATAATTTTTCATCGATGCTGTTCATGAATGATGATAAGTAAAAGAGTACATGTTACGATGCATTATATGCACATCTTAAACGGTCAGTTTCAATCATGTTAATGACAATATAAAGTTAAAAATTTTCAATTATTTTGTTAAGGTGGTATATGTCTCTGGTGGTACCTAACACTACAAGGAGATAACTCTGTAAAATCAGCTAAACGCTTTAATTACGTTGTATTGTTTTGGAAATATTAAGCTTCTCAATGATCAAAATGAGTGTTTGTCAAACTGCTATGTGTGGATCCATTTTTTTCCAAGAAAGTGATTGGTTCAAATTTTTTGATATTTTGATATTTTTTTCAAAAGGTGAAAGTAAATATTTTGTCAAAATGTTATGAAAATTAAACGAGCCAAATTAATTTTAGTCAAGGTGTTGGTTACCACCTTAAGGAAGTATTAGTTCAAAAAGTCAACAATGAACTTCAAAATAGCTGTAGCAATAGCTAAATCAATCAATACTATGCATCATAGAAAACAAAAACAATACAATATTCATTTGTGATAATAGGAACAGAGTTTGTTGAGAAGTGCATTTTAATGGATTTGCAGACGACATGGCACGTGCACTATTGACGTTTTTGATTTATAGAAGTTTTATGTTTCTGACACACGCTCTATATAAGACCTCAAATATAGATTTAGAACATATAATCCGGTACTATAATGTTAATCGCGAAAAAAAATAAGAACCGTAGTATAATAAGATTATGTTTCACACATTCATAATAGTAACAAGCTTAATAAAATGCTAATTAGCCAAATCTATTGGATTATAGAAATAAGTCTGTATATTTGAATTGTTGCCATAAACATACACTTGTAGAACATGGAATGCTGCATTTGAGCAATTACCTAATCCTGAAGCATTTGCGTAATGTAAGAGAATTCGTCGAACACAGAAATTTATCAGTCAGCATTCGACCAAATTTACTAATTTTTTTGTGTCTTTTTTCAAGTCACTCAGAGAGAATATGCACGGGGCAAACCAGCCCGACTGATAGTAGAACACGGCGATCGCGTTGTCATTATTTTTGGTGTATTTGGATATGTCAATTGACCGTAAAACATTGATGATCATTGATATGTACAAATAAGAAAACAACAGGAAAAAAACGTAATAAAAAAATACGAATCACCATAAAATGAAAATAAACAAACTTTGAAATAAAAATAAACAGGAAAGCAAAGCAAAAAAAAAAATAAAATAAAAAAATAAAATAATAATTACACTATATAATTCCATAAAACCAAAAGTGACCGTTTGGCTGACAATAACATCACCACATGTACAAGCTCTATTTCAGTTTCTACAAGTCTCGACATTTACTTAAACTTTTGGAAGATAATGAGTATTATCGGATTTTATTTTTAATACTCTAATCCTATACATACGTTTTATAAAGGTTAAGATTTGTATCATTAAAATATGGACTTAGGAACTGAACGGATATTTTCCTATAGTAATAAGATTTACAAAATATTGCAATGTATTAATTCAAAAATTACTTTATGAATTAAATTTTAATTCTACATAATTTATAGATTTAATCTGTGATTTTGTAAAGTAATTCACCAATTATTATAGGATCAGAACGTTAAAAGGATAATTAGCCTTTCTAAATAGCTTATATTAAAATTCACGTAATCACTTGTTTTGGTTTTTCTAACCGTCTAGGGTCAACTCGATTCTCGATATCAGTCTATGACTGGATACATACACACATGCACAAAATCTCCAAAATTCACGAGGAGTTTGCCTTAAATGTCGAATAAGTGTCATTACTGAAATAATAAAAAAAAATATTAGGCCTATCACAATCTTAATTATTTATATAAAAAAAGTATAATGGAATAGATAAATGGAAATCGTAAAGATTCTATGCAAAGACAAAATTGATCTGAAAAATGCATGAATTTTGTCCGGGGCAACTATATTTTAAAGGAAAAAATATAATCTGAAATTGTGTGGAAAAGTGAGGTACGTTTTTACCTTGTCTTTACATTGATATACGAAGACGTGGTATAGGTGCCAATTAGACAAATGTTCATCCAAGTCATAATTTATAAAAAGTAAACCATTAGTATTTTATCTCAATATTATTTTCTTCAAACATAACTGTTAGTGGAGCAGGGAGATATATTTAGCACGGTGTACATTTATGCTTTAATATAACTAATAAATATACTTTATTTTACAGGTGTGGTTTCAAAACAGAAGAGCAAAATGGAGGAAACAAGAAAAGAACATAGTGCGCATGTTCGACGTCTGGCGTCATAGACTTGATCATTACCCAATGGTTCCTCATCCTTTTGGTCTTGGACCATCAGCCTTTTCATCGGTGCGATCTACAATGTTCCCATGGGCACCCCGACTTCCGATGGGCTTCCCTCCAGTTCTTCCATTTGCAGGAATGATCAACCCATACAAAGGTATGTAAACAATTAATCTGACACTACAAAGGGTAACTGTACATTAGAATATGCACCAATGTGTTACTCTGTTGCTTTTTGTGTTAAAAAAACATCCAATGAGCGATAAAGATAGTGAGTGAGGGCTTTGTACTTATTCTTAGCCTGGCTTTTACTCACATTTTGAAGTGTAAAGTGGGGAATTTTGTTTCAAAACAAACAATGTCAGGAACTCGGATTGAGACACTTAGCATACCAATACTTCAATAAGTCATGTACGGGAGGAGATGTGGGTTGATTACTCACCAAAACTTTCAAAATATTTCATACAATTTTACCCAGCATGCTAGAAATCAATTATTGTTTTGCTTTTTCAGCTGTTGATATTCCACCTCTGCCACCAAAGTTAGGAGCTGATCAGTCTCCAATGTCTCCAATGAGTCATTATGGTACCTATGCTAGAGACTATTTACAACGAATAACAAGAGAGGCAAACGAAAAATATGAGAAAGAATTAGCTGGTCGTCGAAATAATTCACCGTCACCCCTAGCTAGACATCATTCCACATCGTCGAAGTCGTCGACGATATCATCTCCAGCATCGTCAGAATCACCAACAGTCAGGCGGTCGTCTTCACGATGAAAATACTTTGTTTTTGTTTTTCTATCTGAAAGTGCGAAAACAATTCCGTCCCTCTAAAAAAATATGTTATTTCTTTTAAATAATAGAGAGAAAAGAAGTTTTAGAATCCATTCCACAGCTAAGCAATTGTAAAATAGATTAGCGTGTTGAGTTCCTGATGAAAAACCTCCATAAACAACATACACAAACACACATTTAGGGGCGGAAACTACCAACATTACATTTTAAACTAGCAATACATCAACCACGTTTAGTGTTCAAACGCTTAAAGCTACAGCAAAAACATAAAATCGTTAATCAATGCATTCGTGGTGAAACATTTACCCTTTCCGTGCAACCATGACATTCTATCGTTCTTTTTTTCATATCTACTATCATTCAGGTATTGCACTTTTTATTAAATTGCATGTCTGTCCTTTTCATTACAGTAAGTTTAGTAATATCTGTAATTTTCAAGATGAATTCTACAAATGTAAACACATTTCTTCTGACATACACTTCTGGTATAAAATCTCACAATATATGTTTAAAGAGGTATCACTGTTCCGTAGAAGGACACTCATAAACTACTAAAAAGTGATTGCAAGTGTTTTACCTCTTTTTCCTTGTAGTTTCTATTTCGATACTTTATATCTTTCAAAATGTGGAGAGTTGTCTCATTGGCAATCATACCACATATTGAAACACAAACGCCTAATCTAAGGTTTTATTAAATTTTATAGCACTGTACATGCCTTTATATTTGTATGCAAATGGGTATTATCATTTTAAGCTGTAGAATGTCAAATTGATCATTTTTCATGTAGTGACATCGTGAAATTTTAACAATAGTTTTTAAACACAGTTTTTTTCTCATTACGTTAACAGGAACTAGTATGAACTGGTGTATAATGCTTAAAACACAGAAATTTCATAAAATAGTCACATTTTGGTTTGTCTATTGTAAGATGCCATATTTAGAAAATGTACTACTTCATATATGTGTAACATTAGTGGCTTTTTGCTATTTTATTTGCACGTAAAATGTAAACATTTTGGAACTTATTAATTTGTGGCCATTTATGTTGAAAATAAGAACAAGTACAGAGCAATGCAAAGAAGTAGTATTTTTATGGGGTTACAAAGCTCATAAGATTTTTTTGTTAATTTTTTTACCATACATTTATTATGTACTATGAGTGCTTCATATTCAGTGTTTTATTGTACATATATATGTTAACTATATATACAAAAGTCATGTAATTGTTTGATGTTGATTAAAAAATAAGTTTCAAACTGAAATTGTCAATCTTGTTGTTGTTCCCAATCACATTTACTATCTTTACTTGAAACGCCATGATTTAATATTATGATGCATCTATTTGGACAAAGAAAATGGTAGTCATAGTAGGCACAAAAAAGAACTTTGAATTTTTGCAATGCTTAGGATTTTCTACACCAAATCTTGTATTACCTTAGCTCTAATAAAAAAGTTACAAAGCAACTTTTTATTCGAGCGTCACTGATGAGACGTTTGTTGACGTAACGAGTGCAAGTTTATTTAATTAAATCGAATTTGTATATTGATGGTCAGGTATCAATATACAAAATGTACTTCTGTAAACTGAATGTTGTCGTCGAGCAAATAAACGTTCTTCATATTTACTATTAAAAGCGATATCAAACTCATAAGTCGAAAATAAAGTGACATCAATGCCACTGTCATAAAGAAAAAGCCCAACAGACAAATAACCAACAGAATACATACACACAACATAGGAAACTAAAAACAGCGCAACATGAACCCCATCTAAAAACTGGGGGTAATCACTGGTGTGAAGATAGTACACATACATGCAACTTTTAAATTAAGATCCTGGAATACAATAGAAAAATAAGGAACTTTATTACGGTGATTTAGGTTGTCTCGAGATGTTTTGTGTTAATGATTTTGACCCAGACTCGTTACTGGTTGGTTCTGGATCTGTGCTGATGGGTTATTTACAGTGATATCAGAACGGCAATTGAAACCTTTCTACTGATTACTAATACATTTTCTCCTATTCCTTATACAGGCCCAGACCATATACCAAAGAAGTCGCAAAGATTCTATGCCTAAAAATCTGAGCATTGATGTCAACGGAAGTATAAATGAAAGTTTCGCTTATTTTCTATGATGCGATAATTTCCCGGCTGAGCAAAGTAAAATTTCAAGATAGAAAACAATAGAAAATTAAGAATTTGGAAACATTTTCTCATTTTGAAATAATTTTTACGTGTTTGATTATTTTAAATATAGATATGGTATATTGAGTTAATAACAACACAATAAAACAATATAAAAATAAGGAGATGTTGTATGATTGCCAATGGGACAACTATGCAACTAAGTCCGAAAAAAAGTTGATTTGAAGCAATTATAGATCACAGTACGATTTAGAAAGGAACAACTATTGCGGTAAAATTTAGATTTGTTTAAAAGATAGGCAAAAGATATCATAGGGACATTCAAACTCATAAGTTGAAAATGAACCTACAACGCCATGACAACACAAAACCCACAGAAAAACTAGTAAGATTTGACAAAAAAAAGTGATGGGCGTCAAGTTGGTTACCTATTCCCTATTCCCTATTCGTTACCTATTCCCTATTCCCTATTCGTTGCCTATTCGTTACCTATTCCCTATTCCCTATTCGTTGCATATTCGTTACCTATTCCCTATTCCCTATTCGTTACCTATTCCCTATTCCCTATTCGTTACCTATTCGTTACCTATTCCCTATTCCCTATTCGTTACCTATTCGTTACTTATTTGATTTTTAATATCCTTCCCCCTTTTTAATTATGGCATGGAATAGTTTAATATGGCTGCCGTTACCATGGAAACGGCACAATTGTGAAAAAAATCAGTTTTTGGTTTTTGGTAAACTGTTTGGATATGCTTCAACTCAGAATCATCATATTTTAAAACAATGTAGGTGCCCACTATATACAGGTGTTGGATGATTTTGGCGATCATTGGAACTACTATGTTGCCATGGAAACTACACCAAAATTTTCAAAATTCTAAAAATGCTCAAAACTTCATGAAACTTCACAGTAATGATGAGCAACATTGGAGTTGGAATTTCCAAAATAGGTCTTGTTACCATGGAAACAATGCAAAAAGGTCAAAAATTTCAAAAATAAGAATTTTCAGCAAACTGGATGAAACTTTACAGGAATGGTAACTGGCATAGACAGAGTTGGATTTTGAAGTTAGAATTTTCAAAATGGCCGCCGTAACCATGGAAACAGCAAAAATATCAAAAATTCAAAATGTTCAAACTTAATGAAACTTTGCAAAAATGTTACTAGACATCTGTAGATGCTCTCTTTGACTTTGGAATTGTCAAAATGGCTGCCGCTTACCTGGTAATAGGGGGAAGGGGTGCCTTCCGTTATTGCTAGCAATTACAAATCTAGTTGTTAATAGTCTTACATATGGTAATAGTTCTGAATTGGTTGAGGTAAAATGATCTTTTTATGACCTATTTATATGTGTTTGTGCTCAACCGATCCTTTTACTTCATGTTCGATACGCATTTGTTCCTTACTTGTTTTTTATACGTTCTACCTTTTAACTGCTTTATGTCCGTATGTTTGAAGATGGATCTTGGTTCGACGGGATGAAATCACCGTGTTAGCACTTGCGTAAAAACGAAGATGTGGTATGATTGCCAATGATAGCTCCACATTAGACCAAAATGACACAGAAATTATCAACTATAGTTCACTGTACGGCCTTCAACAATGAGCATAGCCCAAACCGTGTAGTCACCTATAAAAGGCCCAGACATGACAACCTCATACAATTCAAACAACAAAACTGACGGCCGTATTTCATATACAAAAAAATAAACGGAAATATGTAACACAAAAACAAACGATAACTACTTAATTTCAGGCTCTTGTCTAGGGACAGGCACATACTTACATAATGTGGTAGAGTTAAACATGTAAGCAGGGTGTACATCGTTTCGGAGCATGCTATTACCTTGTTTAATTCGTTCCATCACTCGCTTATAATTCGCTTATAATACGTGTATCTTACGTTGCACCTTTTAAAACATGATTTTCAATTGTTTTGTTGTCTCTGGTGGAAGATTTGGGCTCTTAGAGGTGATATAACTCTATAAGTGCATTTGTATTCGTTCCAGCGGTCGGATAATACCCTGTTAAATATTCGTTACTAATTCGCTTTTAAAAAGTTTGTTGTACGTTGCACCTTTTAGAAAAGGATTTCCAATTGTTTTCATATCTCTGGTGGTAATAATGTGTTCTTATAGATGAACTACCCCCATAAGCGCATATGTACTCGTTCCAGCGATCGGTTATTACCCTGTTACCTATTCGTTACCTATTCGTTACCTATTCACTTATAGTACATTTGTTGTACGTTGCACCTTTTAGAAAAGGATTTTCAATTAAATTCATATCTCTGGTGGTAACAATGTGTTCTTAGAGATGAAATGACCCCATTAGAGCGCATGTACCCGTTCCAGCGCTCGGTAAATAACCTGTTACCTATTCGTTACTTATTCGCTTTTAATGCGCGGGGTATACGGTACACCTTGAAATAAATCGTTTTTTAATTGTGTACAGGTCTCTGGTGGTAAGAATGTGTTCTTAGAGATGAAATTACCCTATTAGCGCCCATGTACCCGTTCCAGCGCTCGGTTAATACCCTGTTACCTATTCGTTACCTATTCGTTACCTATTCGTTACCTATTCGCTTATAATACATTTTTTTATACGTTGCACCTGTTATAAAAAGGATTTTCAATTATGTCCAGGTCTCAGGTGGTAACAATGTGTTCTTAGAGATGAAATGACCCCATTAGAGCGCATGTACCCGTTCCAGCGCTCGGTAAATAACCTGTTACCTATTCGTTACCTATTCGCTTTTAAAGCGCGGGGTATACGGTGCACCTTGAAATAAATCGTTTTTTAATTGTGTTCAGGTCTCTGGTGGTAAGAATGTGTTCTTAGAGATGAAATAACCCTATTAGCGCGCATGTACCCGTTCCCGCGCTCGGTTAATACCCTGTTACCTATTCGTTACCTATTCGTTACCTATTCGCTTATAATACATTTTTTTTATACGTTTCACCTGTTAGAAAAGGATTTTCAATTATGTCCAGGTCTCAGGTGGTAACAATGTGTTCTTAGAGATGAAATTACCCTATTAGCGCTCATGTACCCGTTCCAGTGCTCGGTAAATAATATTGTTACCTATTCGTTACCTATTCGCTTTTAATGCGCGGGGTATACGCTGCAACTTGAAATAAATCGTGTTTTAATTGTGTTCATGTCTGGTGGTAACAATCTGTTCTTAGAGATGAAATGACCCTATTAGAGCGCATGTACCCGTTCCAGCGCTCGGTAAATAACCTGTTACCTATTCGTTACTTATTCGCTTTTAATGCGCGGGGTATACGGTGCACCTTGAAATAAATCGTTTTTTAATTGTGTTCAGGTCTCTGGTGGTAAGAATGTGTTCTTAGAGATTAAATTACCCTATTAGCGCGCATGTATCCGTTCCAGCGCTCGGTTAATACCCTGTTACCTATTCGTTACCTATTCGTTACCTATTCGCTTATAATACATTTTTTTATACGTTGGACCTGTTAGAAAAGGATTTTCAATTATGTCCAGGTCTCAGGTGGTAACAATGTGTTCTTAGAGACGAAATGACCCCATTAGAGCGCATGTACCCGTTCCAGCGCTCGGTAAATAACCTGTTACCTATTCGTTACCTATTCGCTTTTAATGCGCGGGGTATACGTTGCACCTTGAAATAAATCGTTTTTTAATTGTGTTCATGTCTCTGGTGGTAACAATGTGTTCTTAGAGATGAAATGACCCTATTAGAGCGCATGAACCCGTTCCAGCGCTCGTTTAATACCCTGTTACCTATTCGTTACCTATTCGTTACCTATTCACTTATAATACGTTTGTTGTATGTTGCACCTTTTAGAAAAGGATTTTTAATTGTCTCCATGTCTCTTGTGGTAACAATGTGTTCTTAGAGATGAAATTACCCTATTAGCGTGCATCTACCCGTTCCAGCGCTCGATAAATACCCTGTTACCTATTCGTTACCTATTCACTTATATTACGTTTGTTGTACGTTGCATCTTTTAGAAAAGGATTTTTAATTCAGTTCATATCTCTGGTGGTAATAATGTGTTCTTTTAACAGGGCATTAAACGAGCACGTATACCTCGTGCATTAAAAGCAAATAAGGAACGAATAAGAAGCAGGGTATTAACTGAGCGCTTGAACAAGTACATACGCGCTAATAGGGGTATTTCATCTAAAAGAACACATTATTACCACCAGAGATATGAACTGAATTAAAAATCCTTTTCTAAAAGATGCAACGTACAAAAAACGTAATATAAGTGAATAGGTAACGAATAGGTAACAGGGTATTTATCGAGCGCTGGAACGGGTACATGCACGCTAATAGGGTTATTTCATCTCTAAGAACACATTGTTACCACTAGAGACACGGACACAATTGAAAATCCTTTTCTGAAAGGTGCAACGTACAACAAACGTATTATAAGTGAATAGGTAACGAATAGATAAGGGTATTTACCGAGCGCTGGAACGGGTACATGCGCGCTAATAGGGTAATTTCATCTCTAAGAACACATTGTTACCACAAGAGACATGGAGACAATTAAAAATCCTTTTCTAAAAGGTGCAACATACAACAAACGTATTATAAGTGAATAGGTAACGAATAGGTAACGAATAGGTAACAGGGTATTAACCGATCGCTGGAACGGGTTCATGCGCTCTAATAGGGTCATTTCATCTCTAAGAACACATTGTTACCACCAGAGACATGAACACAATTAAAAAACGATTTATTTCAAGGTGCAACGTATACCTCGTGCATTAAAAGCAAATAAGGAACGAATAAGAAGCAGGGTATTAACTGAGCGCTGGAACGAGTACATACGCGCTAATAGGGGTATTTCATCTAAAAGAACACATTATTACCACCAGAGATATGAACTGAATTAAAAATCCTTTTCTAAAAGATGCAACGTACAACAAACGTAATATAAGTGAATAGGTAACGAATAGGTAACAGGGTATTTATCGAGCGCTGGAACGGGTACATGCACGCTAATAGGGTCATTTCATCTCTAAGAACACATTGTTACCACAAGAGACACGGACACAATTGAAAATCCTTTTCTGAAAGGTGCAACGTACAACAAACGTATTATAAGTGAATAGGGAACGAATATGTAACAGGGTATTTACCGAGCGCTGGAACGGGTACATGCGCGCTAATAGGGTAATTTCATCTCTAAGAACACATTGTTACCACAAGAGACATGGAGACAATTAAAAATCCTTTTCTAAAAGGTGCAACATACAACAAACGTATTATAAGTGAATAGGTAACGAATAGGTAACGAATAGGTAACAGGGTATTAACCGAGCGCTGGAACGGGTTCATGCGCTCTAATAGGGTCATTTCATCTCTAAGAACACATTGTTACCACCAGAGACATGAACACAATTAAAAAACGATTTATTTCAAGGTGCAACGTATACCTCGTGCAATAAAAGCAAATAAGGAACGAATAAGAAGCAGGGTATTAATTTAGCGCTGGAACGAGTACATACGCGCTAATAGGGGTATTTCATCTAAAAGAACACATTATTACCACCAGAGATATGAACTGAATTAAAAATCCTTTTCTAAAAGATGCAACGTACAACAAACGTAATATAAGTGAATAGGTAACGAATAGGTAACAGGGTATTTATCGAGCGCTGGAACGGGTACATGCACGCTAATAGGGTCATTTCATCTCTAAGAACACATTGTTACCACAAGAGACACGGACACAATTGAAAATCCTTTTCTGAAAGGTGCAACGTACAACAAACGTATTATAAGTGAATAGGGAACGAATAGGTAACAGGGTATTTATCGAGCGCTGGAACGGGTACATGCGCGCTAATAGGGTAATTTCATCTCTAAGAACACATTGTTACCACAAGAGACATGGAGACAATTAAAAATCCTTTTCTAAAAGGTGCAACATACAACAAACGTATTATAAGTGACTAGGTAACGAATAGGTAACGAAAAGGTAACAGGGTATTAACCGATCGCTGGAACGGGTTCATGCGCTCTAATAGGGTCATTTCATCTCTAAGAACACATTGTTACCACCAGAGACATGAACACAATTAAAAAACGATTTATTTCAAGGTGCAACGTATACCTCGTGCATTAAAAGCAAATAAGGAACGAATAAGAAGCAGGGTATTAACTGAGCGCTGGAACGAGTACATACGGGCTAATAGGGGTATTTCATCTAAAAGAACACATTATTACCACCAGAGATATGAACTGAATTAAAAATCCTTTTCTAAAAGATGCAACGTACAACAAACGTAATATAAGTGAATAGGTAACGAATAGGTAACAGGGTATTTATCGAGCGCTGGAACGGGTACATGCACGCTAATAGGGTCATTTCATCTCTAAGAACACATTGTTACCACAAGAGACACGGACACAATTGAAAATCCTTTTCTGAAAGGTGCAACGTACAACAAACGTATTATAAGTGAATAGGGAACGAATAGGTAACAGGGTATTTACCGAGCGCTGGAACGGGTACATGCGCGCTAATAGGGTAATTTCATCTCTAAGAACACATTGTTACCACAAGAGACATGGAGACAATTAAAAATCCTTTTCTAAAAGGTGCAACATACAACAAACGTATTATAAGTGAATAGGTAACGAATAGGTAACGAATAGGTAACAGGGTATTAACCAATCGCTGGAACGGGTTCATGCGCTCTAATAGTGTCATTTCATCTCTAAGAACACATTGTTACCACCAGAGACCTGAACACAATTAAAAAACGATTTATTTCAAGGTGCACCGTATACCCCGCGCATTAAAAGCGAATAAGTAACGAATAGGTAACAGGTTATTTACCGAGCGCTGGAACGGGTACATGCGCTCTAATAGGGTCATTTCATCTCTAAGAACACATTGTTACCACCAGACATGAACACAATTAAAACACGATTTATTTCACGTTGCAGCGTATACCCCGCACATTAAAAGCGAATAGGTAACGAATAGGTAACAAGATTATTTACCGAGCACTGGAACGGGTACATGAGCGCTAATAGGGTTATTTCATCTCTAAGAACACATTGTTACCACCTGAGACCTGGACATAATTGAAAATCCTTTTCTAACAGGTGAAACGTATAAAAAAAATGTATTATAAGCGAATAGGTAACGAATAGGTAACAGGGTATTAACCGAGCGCTGGAACGGGTACATGCGCGCTAATAGGGTCATTTCATCTCTAAGAACACATTCTTACCACCAGAGACCTGAACACAATTAAAAAACGATTAATTTCAAGGTGCACCGTATATCCCGCGCATTAAAAGCGAATAGGTAACGAATAGGTAACAAGATTATTTACCGAGCGCTGGAACGGGTACATGCGCTCTAATGGGGTCATTTCATCTCTAAGAACACATTGTTACCACCTGAGACCTGGACATAATTGAAAATCCTTTTCTAACAGGTCCAACGTATAAAAAAAATGTATTATAAGCGAATAGGTAACGAATAGGTAACGAATAGGTAACAGGGTATTAACCGAGCGCTGGAACGGGTACATGGGCGCTAATAGGGTCATTTCATCTCGAAGAACACATTCTTACCACCAGAGACCTGAACAATATTAAAAAACGATTTATTTTAAGGTGCACCGTATACCCCGCGCATTAAAAGCGAATAGGTAACGAATAGGTAACAGGTTATTTACCGAGCGCTGGAACGGGTACATGCGCTCTAATGGGGTCATTTCATCTCTAAGAACATATTGTTACCACCAGACATGAACACAATTAAAAAACGATTTATTTCAAGGTGCACCGTATACCCCGCGCATTAAAAGCGAATAGGTAACGAATAGGTAACAAGATTATTTACCAAGCACTGGAACGGGTACATGAGCGCTAATAGGGTAATTTCATCTCTCAGAACACATTGTTACCACCTGAGACCTGGACATAATTGAAAATCCTTTTCTAACAGGTGAAACGTATAAAAAAATGTATTATAAGCGAATAGGTAACGAATAGGTAACGAATAGGTAACAGGGTATTAACCGAGCGCTGGAACGGGTACATGGGCGCTAATAGGGTCATTTCATCTCGAAGAACACATTCTTACCACCAGAGACCTGAACAATATTAAAAAACGATTTATTTTAAGGTGCACCGTATACCCCGCGCATTAAAAGCGAATAGGTAACGAATAGGTAACAGGTTATTTACCGAGCGCTGGAACGGGTACATGCGCTCTAATGGGGTTATTTCATCTCTAAGAACACATTGTTACCACCTGAGACCTGGACATAATTGAAAATCCTTTTCTAACAGGTGCAACGTATAAAAAAATGTATTATAAGCGAATAGGTAACGAAAAGGTAACAGGGTATTAACCGAGCGCTGGAACGGGTACATGCGCGCTAATAGGGTAATTTCATCTCTAAGAACACATTCTTACCACCAGAGACCTGAACACAATTAAAAAACGATTTATTTCAAGGTGCACCGTATACCCCGCGCATTAAAAGCGAATAGGTAACGAATAGGTAACAGGTTATTTACCGAGCGCTGGAACGGGTACATGCGCTCTAATAGGGTCATTTTATCTCTAAGAACACATTGTTACCACCAGACATGAACACAATTAAAACACGATTTATTTCAAGTTGCAGCGTATACCCCGCGCATTAAAAGCGAATAGGTAACGAATAGGTAACAAGATTATTTACCGAGCACTGGAACGGGTACATGATCGCTAATAGGGTTATTTCATCTCTAAGAACACATTGTTACCACCTGAGACCTGGACATAATTGAAAATCCTTTTCTAACAGGTGAAACGTATAAAAAATGTATTATAAGCGAAAAGGTAACGAATAGGTAACAGGGTATTAACCGAGCGCTGGAACGGGTACATGCGCACTAATAGGGTCATTTCATCTCGAAGAACACATTCTTACCACCAGAGACCTGAACACAATTAAAAAACGATTTATTTCAAGGTGCACCGTATACCCCGCGCATTAAAAGCGAATAGGTAACGAATAGGTAACAGGTTATTTACCGAGCGCTGGAACGGGTACATGCGCTCTAATAGGGTCATTTCATCTCTAAGAACACATTGTTACCACCAGACATGAACACAATTAAAACACGATTTATTTCAAGTTGCAGCGTATACCCCGCGCATTAAAAGCGAATAGGTAACGAATAGGTAACAAGATTATTTACCGAGCACTGGAACGGGTACATGATCGCTAATAGGGTTATTTCATCTCTAAGAACACATTGTTACCACCTGAGACCTGGACATAATTGAAAATCCTTTTCTAACAGGTGAAACGTATAAAAAATGTATTATAAGCGAAAAGGTAAGGAATAGGTAACAGGGTATTAACCGAGCGCTGGAACGGGTACATGCGCACTAATAGGGTCATTTCATCTCTAAGAACACATTCTTACCACCAGAGACCTGAACACAATTAAAAAACGATTTATTTCAAGGTGCACCGTATACCCCGCGCATTAAAAGCAAATAGGTAATGAATAGGTAACAGGTTATTTACCGAGCGCTGGAACGGGTACATGCGCTCTAATGGGGTCATTTCATCTCTAAGAACACATTGTTACCACCAGAGATATGAATTTAATTGAAAATCCTTTTCTAAAAGGTGCAACGTACAACAAATGTACTATAAGTGAATAGGTAACGAATAGGTAACGAATAGGTAACAGGGTATTAACCGATCGCTGGAACGAGTACATATGCGCTTATAGGGGTATTTCATCTATAAGAACACATTATTACCACCAGAGATACGAACACAATTGGAAATCCTTTTCTAAAAGGTGCAACGTACAACAAACTTTTTAAAAGCGAATTAGTAACGAATATTTAACAGGGTATTATCCGACCGCTGGAACGGATACAAATGCACTTATAGAGTTATATCACCTCTAAGAGCCCAAATCTTACCAGAGACAACAAAACAATTGAAAATCATGTTTTAAAAGGTGCAACGTAAGATACACGTATTATAAGCGAATTATAAGCGAGTGATGGAACGAATTAAACAAGGTAATAGCATGCTCCGAAACGATGTACACCCTGCTTACATGTTTAACTCTACCACATTATGTAAGTATGTGCCTGTCCCTAGACAAGAGCCTGAAATTAAGTAGTTATCGTTTGTTTTTGTGTTACATATTTCCGTTTATTTTTTTGTATATGAAATACGGCCGTCAGTTTTGTTGTTTGAATTGTATGAGGTTGTCATGTCTGGGCCTTTTATAGGTGACTACACGGTTTGGGCTATGCTCATTGTTGAAGGCCGTACAGTGAACTATAGTTGATAATTTCTGTGTCATTTTGGTCTAATGTGGAGTGTTGTCTCACTGGCAATCATACCACATCTTCGTTTTTACGCAAGCGCTAACACGGTGATTTCATCCCGTCGAACCAAGATCCATCTTCAAACATACGGACATAAAGCAGTTAAAAGGTAGAACGTATAAAAAAACAAGAGGCTCTCAAGAGCCTGAATCGCTCACCTGAATTTTTTTGGTTTAATCTCTCATCAATGATTATTTTGGCTTTTCAATTTATTTAAATGTTCTTTGAATCGTCCTATTTTCTTCAAAAGCAAAAAAAAATCATTTTCTCCTATGTTCTATTTTAGCCATAGGAGCTATGTTTCTTGACATACAAGGAAATGAAATATAAAATTTATACTAGATACTCTGAAACTCTGAAACTCATTTAGCCTAAGTTTGGCTGAAATTGATACAGCAGTTTCATAAGAGAAGATTTTTTAAAGTAAGTCAACATGATGAACAAATTGTGAAAAAAGTCTTTAAAGGGCAATAACTCCTAAAGAGGTCAATTGACAATTTTGGTCAAATTGACTTATTTGTAGATCTTACTTTGCTGATCATATTTGCTGTTTACAGTTTATCTTTATCTATAATAATATTCAAGATAATGACCAAAAACTGCAAAATTTCCTTAAAATTACCAATTAAGTGGCAGCAACCCAACAATTGGATGTTTGATTCATCTGAAAATTTCAGGGCTGATAGATATTGACCTAATGAACATTTTTACTCCATGTCAGATTTGCTCTTAATGCTTTCGTTTTTGAGATATAAGCCAAAAACTGCATTTGACCCCTATGTTCTATTTTAAGTAACGGCGGCCATGTTTTTTGACGGATCAAAAATCAAAGCACACACTTTGTGCAGGATAATCTAAGGAACAATCATGCTAAGTTTTAACCAAATCCATTCAGCAGTTTCAGAGGAGAAGATTTTTTAAAGTTAGCAAATATGATGAACAAATTGTGAAAAATTGTCATTAAAGGACAATAACCCCTTAAGGGGTCAATTAACAATTTTGGTCATATTAACTTATTTGTAGATCTTACTTTGCTGATCTTTTTTGCTGTTTACAGTTTATCTTTATCTATAATAATATTCAAGATAATGACCAAAAACTGCAAAATTTCCTTAAAATTACCAATTAAGTGGCAGCAACCCAACAATGGTTTGTTTGGTTCATCTGAAAATTTCAGGGCTGATAGATCTTGACCTAATGAACATTTTTACCCCTGTCAGATTTGCTCTAAATGCTTTCGTTTTTGAGATATAAGCCAAAAACTGCATTTGACCCCTATGTTCTATTTTAAGTAACGGCGGCCATGTTTTTTGACGGATCAAAAATCGAAGCGCACATTTTGTGCAGGATATACTAAGGAACAATCATGTTAAGTTTCATTCAAATCCATTCAGTAGTTTCAGAGGAGAAGATGTTTGAAAAATTGTTAACGACGACAGACGACGACGACGACGGACGCCAAGTGATGAGAAAAGCTCACATGGCCTTTTAGGCCAGGTGAGCTAACAAGTAAGGAACACATGCGTATCGAACATGAAGTAAAAGCATCGGTTGAGCACAAACACATATAAATAGGTCATAAAAAGATCATTTTACCTCAACCAATTCCGAACTATTACCATATGTAAGACTATTAACAACTAGATTTGTAATTGCTAGCAATAACGGAAGGCACCCCTTCCCCCTATTACCAGGTGAGCGGCAGCCATTTTGACAATTCCAAAGTCAAAGAGAGCATCTACAGATGTCTAGTAACATTTTTGCAAAGTTTCATTAAGTTTGAACATTTTGAATTTTTAATATTTTTGCTGTTCCATGGTTACGGCGGCCATTTTGAAAATTCTAACTTCAAAATCCAACTCTGCCTATGCCAGTTACCATTCCTGTAAAGTTTCATCCAGTTTGCTGAAAATTCTTATTTTTGAAATTTTTGACCTTTTTGCATTGTTTCCATGGTAACAAGACCTATTTTGGAAATTCCAACTCCAATGTTGCTCATCATTACTGTGAAGTTTCATGAAGTTTTGAGCATTTTTAGAATTTTGAAAATTTTGGTGTAGTTTCCATGGCAACATAGTAGTTCCAATGATCGCCAAAATCATCCAACACCTGTATATAGTGGGCACCTACATTGTTTTAAAATATGATGATTCTGAGTTGAAGCATATCCAAACAGTTTACCAAAAACTGATTTTTTTCACAATTGTGCCGTTTCCATGGTAACGGCAGCCATATTAAACTATTCCATGCCATAATTAAAAAGGGGGAAGGATATTAAAAATCAAATAAGTAACGAATAGGTAACGAATAGGGAATAGGGAATAGGTAACGAATAGGTAACGAATAGGGAATAGGGAATAGGTAACGAATAGGCAACGAATAGGGAATAGGGAATAGGTAACGAATAGGCAACGAATAGGGAATAGGGAATAGGTAACGAATAGGGAATAGGGAATAGGTAACCAACTTGACGCCCATAAAAAAGTGTTGAATAAAAAAAAAGCAAATAGTAAAGACATCTGTAAATGAAGTATCATGACCAGCCAATGAAAACGTCATAAAGACGGAAGCTCGACTTAAGAGTAATTCCCAATATTTAGCTCTCCTTTTCATTAGGTCGAGTACACCTTGTTAGTTTTGTGAATGAGAGAACAAGTCAGGAATACCGAGAGTAAAGAGACTCGAGCTATATCAACCAACTACAATCACCATTCGCCCTTTGTTATTATGACACTTTCACCGGATTGTGACTTATATGAACATATTCACAAAGGGTATCATAAGTGGAGCAGAATCTCCCAGCCTACGCGTCCGGAGAACCAGAGTTCACCACGTTTTTTTATGGGGTTCATGTTGCTCTTATCTTTTATTCTAAGTAATGGTAAATGTTATTGTCTTTCCGTCGTTTTTCGTTTTGTTCAAAGTGTTGTCTGTCTTATTGGACTTTCTTTCGATTACCCTTTGGTTTTCATAGTGTGAGTCTCTTTCTTTTCTTTTCTTTCTTGAATAGATAGAATGTTGTTGCATATATGTCAGTTTTGTACGTTTGTTCTTTTTATCAATGATGTGTATAATTGTCAAATTAAAATCAAATAAATACATAAAGACAATCTGTATTTTCTATTTTACCATGCTGTTCTGTTTATTCAAATACAATAAGCGTACATCACCTCACCCGAGAAAATTACTGAAAATTATATCGCTAGTTAACAAAACTTAACAAACGCTTAAACAATAAAACAAATGTAAGAACTGTCTATTGCTATTTAATCTGCAGTTCCAAAAATATGCCTTATTATGCAAACATCACTAGTAGAGAAATGATAACTGAAATAGAGAGAGCATGCGCAGTTGGGGAAAATTGTATTGATGAATTTAAATTCTTCAGGCGGCGTTTCATCTCTGTCGATTTAGATTTTTCCGAATTTTGGTCAATATCAAAAACGTTCAAGCGAGATGTTTTGTGAACAAGTGGATCAGCCGGTTTCCCATTATTAGTGTCATTAGCAGATAATAAAATTTTGGTTTCTGATGCCTCTTTTTAATCTGAAGATGCAATGGACTGTTTTGAATTAATGTCATTTGTTGCTTGGTCTACTGTTCTCGTTTCTGTTGATGTTATCCTGTTTTTCGGGAATAGGCTGTCTTTGTTCATATTGCTGGGTGTGTTTGATTTAGTTTTTGACTCAGTAGGAATTCCAATGATTACGTCGTTTGTTCCATTTGGAGGTTCAGATTTTTCAGGCGGGTCAGAAAGAGTTACTGTTCTTGTCGATACAGATTCAATAACTCGATTAATTTTAGACATTTCTCCAAGTGGTATTCCAAAATCTTCATCACCAACTACTTGGATATCATTAGAAGTTCCTACATAAGAGTTATCTCCCTTGAATTTACCATTCTCTGTATAATATAAGCAATGTCAAGGTATCATAAACATCTAAACATAAAAGGCATATAAAAGAAGCTCACAAATTGAATCAATTTACACTTCTAAACTTGTAATGTATGTTATGATTATAGCGACAAATTTTGACGTCCACGAAATCATCAATTAATAGCTCACTATTGTTTAAAACGTACTCACATAATTTTCATAATAGTATTTTCAATAACATTTATATAAAAAAAACATTGATAGTGATTTTTTTTAATCCAAATTGTATGCAATTGTTAAACTATAGTCGCATGGATTTAGTGGGAAGATTTTTTTTTATACTAAAGAGACCAAGTTCAATTGTTCAAACATTTTAGAAATCTGTTCATGATGTGAATTTTGGAACGATACTTAGAACATTGGAGAAAAACTGTAAGAAACTGTATGTGAGAAAGTACGTTATTAGAATAATTTACTCAAGTTATGCCCTTGTTTTCAATTTGAAACTTACTGGATGGTATATTTATAATAAGTCCTCCACGTATTAACTTTACGTCTTCTACACTGCTCCTGGAAATGTCATCAAGAAGAACAGGTAATAATTTATCAACATCTATCTTCCCTGTATGGAGCCTCGGTTGGGTTTTCGGCACTTCAATGACGCTCTGGGAATTACGGTATTTGTTTGTATGAGAATCTATATGTCGCCGGTTTTCATTGGCCAATTGTTTATCCTCTAAACTAAATTCCAATTCACCGTCAGCCTCACGTTTGCGTCGTTCACTGCTGACTTGACAGGAATTCTACAACGAAAACGTAGAGACGAATGAGGGTCCGGATATAGTTTACAGAATTGAAAAGAATGGACGGAAACAGGCAAAAAAAAAAGAGGGTATAGAGAATAACGGGCAAAATATATGAAGTATAGAGAATTTCCAACATAGTGTGCATACTTGAATGGAGAGTTGTCTCATTGTCACTCGTACCACATCTTCTTATATCTATATTTATCTCAGTATTTTAAATCTCAGTGTGTAGTAAACAATTCTCAGTTCGTGTTTTTCAATTTATTTCACATTAATGCCTTTTTAAAATCTCGTGTGTATTATTCAGTATTTGGTTTTCTCAGTGTGTTGAATATAAAAATCCCAGGGTGTGATTTCTATTTTTCAGTGTGTTATTATATGTTTTTAAATCTCAAGTGTACAATTTTAAATTCTCGGTACGAATTTTTTTTCTCGAAAGTTTTGACGAGAACTATTTCCATAGTTTGGGCGTTTACTGTTAGAATATTTATGCCCATTAGATAATAATACAGTAGAAGGAACTGTACTATACATTGCGTGATTCGTTACATAATACAGTAGCAGGAACTGTACTATACATTGCGTGATTCGTTACATAATACATATAATTGAACAAGATAGGGTGTTTCGTCACATAGACATAGAATTAGATAGGGTGTTACGTCACATAGACATAGAATTGAACCAGATAGGGTATTCGTCACATAGACATAGAATTGAACCAGATAGGGTATTCGTCACATAGACATAGAATTGAACCAGATAGGGTATTCGTCACATAGACATTATCATAGAACTAGATAGGGTATTCGTCACATAGACATAGAATTGAACAAGATAGGGTTTTCGTCACATAGACATAGAATTGAACAAGATAGGGTGTTTCGTCACATAGACATAGAATTGAACAAGATAGGGTATTCGTCACATAGACATAGAATTGAACAAGATAGGGTTTTCGTCACATAGACATAGAATTGAACAAGATAGGGTGTTTCGTCACATAGACATAGAATTAGATAGGGTGTTTCGTCACATAGACATAGAATTGAAAAAGATAGGGTTTTCGTCACATAGATATAGAATTGAACAAGATAGGATATTTCGTCACATAGACATAGAATTCAACCAGATAGGATATTTCGTCACATAGACATAGAATTGAACAAGATAGGGTATTCGTCACAAAGACATAGAATTGAACAAGATAGGGTATTCGTCACATAGACATAGAATTGAACAAGATAGGATATTTCGTCACATAGACATAGAATTGAACAAGATAGGGTATTCGTCACAAAGACATAGAATTGAACAAGATAGGATATTTCGTCACATAGACATAGAATTGAACAAGATAGGGTTTTCGTCACAAAGACATAGAATTGAACAAGATAGGGTTTTCGTCACAAAGACATATAATTGAGCCAGATAGATGTCATGGTTTCTCTCGGGATGAAAAAAGGACAAAGGACCATATATTTTCAGGTAAATTGATTAGATACCGGAAGCTTTTCTTTCAAATATTTTGTTTAAGAAATAATTCCTTCATGTCATGCTCTTTGCTCGTTTTAACATGGGTAGGCATTATATTTGTCGATATTTTACACTGATTTTTAACATATAATAAAAGTTTATGTTAGCTGCTTAAATGTATATATTTTAAAGGATAACGATGGAAATAACCTTAATATAAACAGTGAGTTCGTGCGCATGTGTCAAACATATTTTGTTCTCATTAGAACACGGCCTTGTTTATAAAGCGTAATAAGGTTTCATTTTAGAATTTAATATTTAGAACGGGAACAAGTTAACATTTCTTCTGCCGTTTGTAGAGGACAGTTGAAATGTGGATGAGAAAAACTTTAACTGAAATAAAAGTTGTCAATTAGAAAAATTAAAAGTTAGAAAGATATTTTTACAACAGTTCCCCTAAGAAGAAATTAACATCTAGTTAACGTACAAGAGCCGAACTGCACAAAACATCTTTATACTGACTAAAATGCACATACCTCTGGACACTCATCATTACATATGACGAAGCTGCATTTAAATAAAATTCCTTGTGCTCGTTTGATTCGAAACATCTGGAAGCTTGGACTTATAGCGGACAAACCACGTAATGTAAAACCTTGTTTTTTCGTAAATGGATGTCCTGTTCCACATCTAAAATTCAAGCAGCCATTATTATATATCTGATTAGAGAATAACCCGAATAATGTCAGTCGTTATATTTTGCCGATCTCCGTCTAATCTCCGATTGCTATATTAGTGTTATAAATAAAATTCCTTGTGCTCGTTTGATTCGAAACATCTGGAAGCTTGGACTTATAGCGGACAAACCACGTAATGTAAAACCTTGTTTTTTCGTAAATGGATGTCCTGTTCCACATCTAAAATTCAAGCAGCCATTATTATATATCTGATTAGAGAATAACCCGAATAATGTCAGTCGTTATATTTTGCCGATCTCCGTCTAATCTCCGATTGCTACATTAGTGTTATCTCCCTACGATAGGCTACATGCCGCTAGAGGGCGCAGAATTATTCTGAGAACGACCATTAAATCTATAAAAAAAGGGTATGTTTTTTTCTGATAAAAATATTCTAATCTGATTGCCGCCTATATATCGTCCAAGAATTAAAAAATATCTAACATACAAAAAAACATAGCCCCCTTGAAGTTAAATGGTTGCTCTCTTAAGGTACAGATTATGTGTCGATTCTATTTTCTATTCTGACCAATGAAATGACTACCTCCAAATTTTTGAAAGCGTGCACCATGACGACAAACCCTGAGGATCCGGTATTCCCGAACGGTCGTTACAACAGGAAGTTGAATAAAGCCTTTTTAGATCCTTGTAGTAAAGGACTGTAAGCGCATACCACATTTTCTTGTATCTATTAAAAACCGTCTACATTCGTTCACAAGTCTTTCCCTTTTCACGTACAGGACATGTTCTTTCACAGTCTCTATGAGTAAGAATGTGTTTAATAGGATATTAAATACTTTAAAATTCCAGTTATATTCTTAATGCGTTGTGTTGCTTTCATCTTCTTTGCATGTGCTACATATATAACAAGAGTGCACACACTGAAATGTCTCGCCTTCTTCACTAATCATTAATATAAAGCTTTATCACAACTGTTACATAAACTAAACACAACAAAGAAAACTAAACATTGACCAATGATGAACCATGGAAATGAGGTCAAGGTCAGATGGACCATACCCTGCAGACATGTACAGCTAACAATTCTTCCATACAGCAAATACAGACCAAAACACAAAAACTTAACACTGAACAATGAACCGCGAAAATGAGGTTAAGGTCAATTTAAACCTGCGCAACAGACATATAGATCATAAAATATTTTCATACACCAAATATAGTAGACCTGTTGCATACAGTATGAGAAAAACAGACCAAAACACAAAAACTTAACTTTAACCACTGAACCATGAAAATGAGGTCAAGGTCAGATGACACCTGCCAGTTGAGCACTGATGGGCACCTTACAGTCCTTCCATATACCGAATATACTAGACCTATTGCTTAAAGTATCTGAGATATGGACTTAACCACCAAAACTTAACCTTGTTCACTGATCAATGAAATGAGGTCGAGGTCAAGTGAAAACTTTCTGACGGGCATGAGGACCTTGCAAGGTACGCACATACCAAATATAGTTATCCTATTACTTATAATAAGAGAGAATTTAACATTACAAAAAATCTTAACTTTTTTCAAGTAGTCACTGAACCATGAAAATGGGGTCAAGGACATTGAACATGTGACTGACGGAAACTTCGTAATATGAGGCATCTATATACAAAGTATGACGCATCCAGCTCTTCCACCTTCTAAAATATAAAGCTTTTAAGAAGTTAGCTAACACTGCCGCCGGATCACTATCCCTATGTAGAGCTTTCTGCGAAAAAAGTCGCAGGCTCGACAAAAATGTAAGGTTTCAAGCATTTAAGAAAGTCTTGAAAGGGAATCCTTATTTTTTTGTTTAGGTCTTTTTTTTTCTTCTTTTCTATATATTTTTTGCCCATTCTTCTCTCTTCTTTATATTTGAGCAGCACTGTAAACTCAGTCTCTTCTTGATTTTTTTTCTTGGGGGGGGGGGGGACTTATTTTCTCTTGTTTTTCTGCAGTTTTGCCCGTTTTTTTCAATGGTGTAAACCCCATCCGGATCCTCATTTAACGGTTTATGATATGAAATACATGTCATTAAAGACTTACCCATCAATAAGTACAACTGATGTCGCATTTAAATCTGTTGAGTAGGCGTTGCAGTTTGTAACATGAAATTTGGTTTCATTTACAGTTCCTAAAACATTAAAATACAAAGATCATGTTCAAATTGAAGTATCGTGAGTTTGGCAAAAAATAATTGTGCGATTACTTGGACACCCCCATGAGAGGCCTCAAGGCATTAAAGGTAATGCAGATTTTTCAATCAATTAGTAAATTCGCATTAGAAATACGTTTTTGTTAATATGAGTTAAAAGTTGACGTGGTTTGGACAGTAAAACGAATTTGACGCGCATTTCAATTCGAATTAGAATTGACGTTAGGACGTAAAACGTTTCGAATGCGAATTAAACTAATTCGAATTAGTTCATGCTAATCGAATTCGATTTACGTGTGAACTCAGACTTTGTGTTTGAATTATGCGGGTAATGCGTTTTGGATGATAACTTTTTTACTTTTTATTATTACCTTGAGAACTAACTACCTTCAAATTAAACGGTCTGAACTTCACTATTAGCTGGATTGGGTTTACAGAGTAGATTATAATGGACCAAATCTACAGAAAATAGACATACAAAAAAGAATAGAGAAAAGTAGCGACAAACAAGAATAGATACAAATAAGAAACTAACGTAAAAAGAATTGATTCTAATAAGATTCTAACTTATAAAGAATAGATACTGATAAGATACTAACGTATAAAGACTAGAGAAAAGAGAAAAAAATAGAGAAAAAACATTAATGAGTACTACCGTATAAAGAATAGAGAAAAAAATAGACTATTGGTTTTTTTAAGAATACAGAAATGAAGGACCCCTCATTCAGAACCTATTCAATAACATGGTTGATCAGACATACAGACCTGTCATTGTAGCTTTCAATTTCACAATACGTCCCATACGAATTTTATTGGTAAATGATCGTTCATTAATTTTTACAATTGAAACAGTAAAATTAGACTCGGCTACGCTTCCAGTATTATTGACGATAATCTCAGGACTCTGTATCCTGGAGAAAAATGAGAAAAAAATAATTAATATTAGTATGTATTGTGGGCGGTAGTTCGAGATTACTCTGACGTCCAACGGCTGATTTTCAAGACAAGCTGGGGCTGGTAAAACAGCCGTTGGGCGTCAGAGTAATCTTGGACAATGACTTGATTTGACTTTTGATGTTTTAACGCCACTTTTAAGCACCGCATTTAGGCTATTTCGTGGCGGTCAGTTTTTATTGGTGGAGAAAGCCGGAGTTCCCGGAGAAAACCACCGACCTTCGATAGGAAAACTGGCAATCCTAGTCAAGTAAGATTGGAGTCGAGTGCACCCGCACAAGCGGGGTCAGTCGAACTCACAACCCCAGTGTTGACTGGTTAGTGATTACAGTATTAACTCTTTAGACCACTCGGCCACCAAGGCCCCTATTGGACTATGAGGGAGGTAATTAAAACCAAAAAAATTATATGTCAGTACTTTTTATCAGTTATTAATTTACTGTACAACATGATATTATGACCTCTAGGTCTTCATAGCCTAAGAACAGATGCGTTAAAAATCCAGCTTAACGTGTCGGTCTTGTACAAAACAGGATTTATATTCATATCGAGTTAATATGGTCTCGTCCTAGAATTCCCTCAAATGCATTTAATTTGTCATCGACCGTTATCATGGTTATACAGACTTTGAGACAAATCTATGAACATTACTTTGACAGCTTTTATTAAACAAAATTAGGACAGGTGTTTACCTGATCCTGGTTCACGACAAAAGAGGGGGGAGCACACAACTTTCGAATGAACATAATATGCTAATTTTCAAACATGTTTACAATAACATCACATTCAAAGGCCAGACAGATTTCTTTTACCTTTACGTTATTGATACTGACACGGAACAACATCATCATCGAATCTTTCAGCTATTAGAATATATATCAAGGACAATAGGGCAATCTCTTAAACCGCATCGTAAACCGCATCGTAAACCGCACATTTTGGCGAAATTTCACATCCGTTATCAGTAATTTAAATGCGAGCTAAGGTTCCGTGTTGAAGACCGTCCTTTTATCTATAATGGGTTTCTTTAACAAATTGTGACTTGGATGGAGAGTTGTCTAATTAGCACTCATACCACACCTTCTTATATCTACATAATGTAAATTGGTGAAAACTTGCTGATCTGTCGATTCGGAACCTCCGTCTATTTCAACTTACTGATCCGTCAATTCGGAACCTCCCTCTATTTCAACTTACTGACCTGTCAATTCAGCATCTCCCTCTATTTCAACTTACTGATCTGTCGATTCGGAACCTCCCTCTATTTCAACTTACTGATCCGTCAATTCGGAACCTCCCTCTATTTCAACTTACTGACCTGTCAATTCAGCATCTCCCTCTATTTCAACATACTGATCTGTCGATTCGGAACCTCCCTCTATTTCAACTTACTGATCCGTCAATTCGGAACCTCCCTCTATTTCAACTTACCGTTCCGTCAATTCGGCACCTCCCTATATTTCAACTGACTGATCTGTCAATTCGGAACCTCACTCTAGTTCAACTGACTGATCCGTCAATTCGGAACCTCTCCTAGTTCAACTTACTGATCTGTCAATTCGTCACCTCCCTCTATTTCAATTGACTGATCCGTCAATTCGTCACCTCCCTCTATTTCAACTTACTGATCCGTCAATTCGGAACCCCGCTATTTCAACTTACTGATCTGTCAATTCGGCACCTCCCTCTATTTCAACTTACTGATCTGTCAATTCGGAACCTCCCTCTATTTCTTCCGCATACGTCATATAGCTACATTGTATCATAGCCACAACGTCGCCTTCTGATGGAACATATTTAATAGTTTGCCTTCCCTGGATCAATATTTGGTACACTTCCAAATCTGGTGTTTTCTGATTATAGAAGAAAAGAATTTCATGAAAATCCACGTACCAATAAAAAAGAAATTAGTATACAATTGTTTTAAAATTGCTATTGAAAGAACCATTCATTTTAATTTTCCAGAGAAACATAGCACTGTTATGAAATTTATTCACGGGAAATTGGCTATAACTATTGAACGAACCCCTACCCCTTACAATATCATATAATTGAAATTAAGTTTTCAAATGTTTTCGCCTAGTTAACCAAAATTAAGTTAATTCTGCTCGTTGTTTAACTTACATCAAAAGAAGGATCAGTTTCCGAATCTTTTTCTAGTTTTAAAAGCAATGTCCATGAAACGCCCTCACCCAAATTTTCTTCAAATTCAAATTCTTCAGCCTCGCTATTGACAGCATATACGGCCACGGCTTCACCATAGTATACCACTTCGACCAGGTTATCACCAAACAAACAATCTGTTTTAACTATGTAGACAAAAAATATAAAATTATCACAATATTTTCGCTGATTTTATTTTTTTTGGTGGCTTTGTTTACATTTTGTATGTTTTGTGAGTGACCAATTTTCTTGTGAAATACTGTCTTTTCTTTGAATGACACACTTTTTATTATAAAGTATTTTCCTTTCTTTGAAGGACTTTTTCCCACATCTGTGGGCACTTTTCATATGTAAATATCGAACGCACAAATTTCATAATAACAGTAATTCCGTCGACACAATTAACTGTGAAATAGTGTCCGGTGGACATAATTTCATGGCGGACAATATTTAATCCTACACTCTGACTACGATAAGATGGGGTCACTACAGTTATGCTTCAGCGATTAATTACATTATCAACCAAATTTTCCTCCACGATAGGGGGGTTCGAGCCCTCCAACCCCATTGGTCGACCTATGCTATATGCAATACATTATTTAAAATGAATTTAATGCTGTGCCTAAAAACAAGTCCTGCTATCTGGCTAGTTATTCGCTGTTGTTTGGCTTCGTTTGTGCATCTGTATATTTAAAGAGGATTCGGTTATTGAGTGATGATACGGTCTGTTATGCTTCCCAATATTGTTCTTTCCTCTATTTGATGCATGATTAAAGAAACACGCTTAAGAATTTTCTAAAGAATAAAACATGAAAATTAAACATGTCTCTTCCCTTTCCTTCCACTGATGTATTAGTAATTATGATTATCTTTATTTCTTGTTGTTCATCCACAATTAAACTATGTTACCATGATCTGTTTTCTTTTAAAAATTGATTCAATACACCTAATCGCTATTTATTTAAATCTGGAAAAATAAATTCCCCTCCTAACGTGCTGTAAAAAATAGGGTAGGTAGGAAGGCAATATCATTTTATTTTACAAACACTTTTAGCTGGTTACTACTAGGGAATAAGTCTGACTTTAGCAGTGCTTGTTCCAAAATGGAATAAAAAGTGTTATGGTGAGCACTAAAAATTAGGATAGCATAAGGGTTAGAGAAAACACATGTATTATTTTTTTGCCTATGGAGAGAGTATGAAATTGTTTCCTTTAGGCATATGATCCAGTGGCAAATATTACATCCACATTAGAGCTTATTATTGTGAAATGCACATTAGAGCTTATTATTGTGACATACACAATAGAGCTTATTATTGTGACATGCACATTAGAGCTTATCATTGTGACATGCACATTGGTATATAATAGCAACTAAGTGTTGTATTGTTAATTTGCAACCTTTAAAAGACATTTATATGACAAAATAATGATTATAACAAAAAAGACAACATAAAAGTCTAGGTAAAAATATTTTGTTTTGTACTTGAATTTCTTATATTGGTCACATCTCAAATACTTCTGATTTGTATGTATGTATTCAAACACAAAGCGATAAAGCGTTAAAACGTTTCTATATTTTCTCTATTCTTAAATTAAATCAATATCAAATAAAAAGAATATATTTGTTCAATGTAGATATGAAGTTTTTCATCATGGAAATGTTATAAAAAATAGTAAAAAACCCGTATTCATCGGATGACGATATCAGGTTTTATTCATGTATTGAAGACATTTACAAGAAACTAATCTTTTTTCAAACATGGTATTGTGTAAGGGTAATACGATAGTAACCAGCTTGAAGTCACTAATTCCCGTTTTTTCGAGTCCATAAGCAGTATCAATTGATAATTTCATATTAGTCTGTTTGACAAGCAGTTAAACCTAAACAGTCTTCCATTTGTACTGGTCAAGTTTTTTTTTTATTAAATGTGGGTGGATGTTCTGCAAAGAATCGATGTGAACAAAATAGGTGTGTTTGTCAAAAAGCAGGACAATTATGTAACAGCTGATGCATGTCACCCGAACTTTGCAAAAATAAGTGAATTGTAGTTTTAATATCAGTTCATATTCTTTTGGCAATATTTTCAGTGATTTTGTCAGGGATTATACAAAATCACTGAAACTGTTTATGATAAAATCACTAAGTTATTCCAGGGGCGGGATTTTACAATTCCGTGATTTCACAAATTCCTTGTAACATATATATATACTAACTGTCTTATTCTGAACAGTTGACATTTAATAGCAATGAGACTAACAATTTCCTGTTCCGACCGTGGTCAGACATCTATCGAGTTACAGAACTAACAATTTCCTGTTCCGACCGTGGTCAGACATCTATCGAGTTACAGAACTAACAATTTCCTGTTCCGACCGTGGTCAGACATCTATCGAGTTACAGAACTAACAATTTCCTGTTCCGACCGTGGTCAGACATCTATCGAGTTACAGAACTAACAATTTCCTGTTCCGACCGTGGTCAGACATCTATCGAGTTACAGAGCTAACAATTTCCTGTTCCGACCGTGGTCAGACATCTATCGAGTTACAGAGCTTATGTAAAGCAAAATTATATCCGGGTGAAATTTGATCCGGAGGAAAAAATGTCACAGTAGTTGTTGTTATTTTTTTATCCGGAGGATGATATTTCCCTGGGATATTTTTTCCTTTTGCCGTGAAATTCTATCTGGGTAGTTAACTTATTGAATAGTTATTAGAAAAAATTTATCCTTTAAAAATACTATGAAATAATAATAGTGTATTTGAAATAAAGCGAAATTGTTAATTTTTTTTTTATTATAATGGGAAATAATTTCACAAATTATCCTTGAAAAAATGTTCTGAAATATTCAAGTCAATATCATCCTTTTAAAAAGAAAATTATCATGAACATAGGGAAGAAAACCAGAAGTAATTTCAAAGATCGTAATTGTGAAAATAATATGATTAAATAAGGTTAGTGAAATACATGTAAAAGTGAGTTGTTCTCAGATCTCAGTACAAATATAAATTTAAAAGTAAGGTAGAAATATAGTTGCATTACTTCTGTTAACAGTAATAGAAGAATTTGATTATGATGATATTTTTAACTATATAAATAGTTTTGTCTGGGGACAGAGATGTAGTTGTTGATTATATGGAAATCAGATAATCATAGCAGAACAATATATTGGAACAAAAGTATGTTTAACAGCTGGATAGTTTTTACCTGTTAAATGTTATCTGTCTTATTAAATCAAGTTGTAAGTCATCTTTTTATATAAATGAATATATAAAAAATAAGATTCAATGAAAAATTTCACTATAAAATAGATTCAGAAATATATTAATATCTTTAAAATATAAATGCTCATAATTACCTCCCTTTGATAAATTATGCAAATTTGGTCTACCTTTGTGAAACATTTTATAATTATTGTCAGTTATACCCCATTGAGTTCATTTTGTTATGGCTTTTTTCAGAACATTTTTTTCCCTTCAAAATTTTATTCACATACGACAGTGGAAATTTGCACAGCTGGACAAAACAAGACGTGCCTATCAACTAACCTACATCTAATTCGTATTCTTAACTCTACCACGGGTAAAGCCACAGTGTGTGAAAGTCATCAGATCTGAATGGATAAATTATTGGAATGTTGTTAATACAATTTCAATTTTTGTACGACGAAAACAGGATACTTACTTTCGAATTCAGGAGTTTCGGAATGGCATACCTGCAATTAAAAAAAATGTGCATAGATAATATTTAGCTTTTTTTTTTATATATATAACACGTCGTCTGATTGGCTGAACGTGTTTTTTTTTTTTTGTCTATCAGCTCATATAGACATAATTAAGCGGATAATTCTGGGCGAACCACACTTTTGGTGTTAATTCTTTACAGACAGACATTTTTTTACAGCCATTTCTTAAATAATCAATCTAAATTAAAGATAACTACATGTTATATACAAATGTGTGATAGCATTCTTAGAATCTATAAGTATAACGACAAAATAGTGTAGCGGCTAGCTTCACACTAAGGAAGGTAAAACGTAAGCTCTATATTTTGGCCCTTTGAATTCAAAAATTAATTGACAGTAATATAAATGTGAAGCGAAAGACACCAGTAGGACAATAAACTGACAAGGACATGACTTAAAAAGATTTGATTTTTAGATTTTTTGTGTTTAAACGCCACTTTTAAGCACCGCATTTAGGCTATTTCGTGGCAGCCAATTTTTATTGGTAGAGGAAGCCGGAGGGCCCGGAGAAAACCACCGACCTTCGATAGGAAAACTGACATTCCTAGGCAATTAAGATTGGAGTCGAGTGCACCCACACAAGCGGGGTCGAGCTCACAACCTCAGTGTTGACTGGCTAGTGATTACAGTAGTAACTACTTAGACCATTCGGCCACCGAGGCCCCGACTTAAAAAGAAATAGACGGCCAGATAAACAAAAGTACACAACACCAACCATAGAAAAACTATAGACTGAGCAACACGAACCTTACCAAAAACTGGTAGTAATCTCAGGTGTTCCGCTAGGGTAACCAGATCCTGCGCAACATGTGGCACCCGTCGTGTTACTCATGTTAGTTCAAACCCGGTAATAAGCCTAATAACGTTGCGCATGCTGTTACTACAACCCCTAGGATTTGTAACACAATCTTCGAAATTTCCTCCGCAAAACAAAATAAAAATGTTAGCAAACACGAACCACTATAAAACAAATTCAATATATGTTTTAAATTATGTTTTTATAGCTCTTGATCATATACTAAGTAATATCTAGTATATTTGAGGATTAAAATAACAAAGCTATGTGAAAAAAACGGATGTCCAACGTTACATTTATGAAAAACTGTTTTGACTCTTATGTATAGTGATCATATTTCTTATTCTCTGATCTTCCGGATACTTGACAGGAACAGTGGTATGTGTCGGTTCTTTGTGGCGTTAAAGCCGTTATTTTGCCAAATTTCATTGGACTCGGTGGCCGCATATTAAGCTTGAATAAGAAAATAATTCTCAAGCCAAGATTCAAGAAATTGAAGGGGTGTATTTCGACAAATTATGTGCCAAGAAAAATACAATTCTATTCAAATTAATCAGGGTTAAAAATGTTTCGATTTACTTGCAGAGTGTCAGATATATTTGTATTAGGGTTGAATTAAGATATAGAAATTTTACAATAACAGATGATATGCACCATGAAAGTTAAACATCCTATGATAAAAGTTTTGCACATTATTTATGGAAACCGTATACATGTACTTCCGTCCAATTTTTCCTTCCTACATTACATGCGACAGAAAGCACTGCATTTTTAGGTGAAATAACTTAAAAGGTAAACATTATTAAATCGATTTCCACAACTTGAAGTAATTTATGATAAAATGATATCACAAAAAGAACATAACCAGAATCAACCAACAACATATAAAAAACCGAATAAAACTTGCAAAAATTAATCAAAGTCAAAAACCCTCTTTGACGCGGCATTTTTAGTGTAACGTCGTGTTATAGGAACATCGTGCACAACGTTAATACAGAAGGTCACATTCGGAAAATGGGGACAGGATTGTAGTTACGAAATTAAATCTACCAAATATCATCCTATGACATAAGTTTGTAACAAATTTATTTTATAGTGGATTGGGAAACAGGTTATTGCAACTTATATTGATCCCTTTCCACTTTGCGGGTGCGAGTGCTGTTTTGTAGCAGCATTAGCCAGTCCTTATTCGAAATCTACAAGGGTGTCCTTTACGTGCAAGAGATATGGGTCTCTCTCAACACGGGTCAGCCATTTGTCATCCCCTTCCGACGGACTATCATCGTTTCTCAAGAACATACTCGCAAATGGTGTCAAGGACATAAGTCTGTAGGACATCATAATTTATATTTCAAAATTGTGTTTAAATTACATATTGGCATTGATTCCGAACTTAATTCTACTTATGAAACTGCAAAAATATCCCCAATAAGAGATTTAATTATCAAAATATTAAATTATAAGCAAGAGATTTACCCAACAGACATTTGCTACAAATTATAAATTACAAAGAAATTACTGTGTGTTAAAATGTATGTTTATTTTAATTCAAGAATATAAAAAAGATGTGGTATAATTGCAAATGAGACAACTCTTCACAAGAGCCCAAATGACACAGAAATTAATCTATTTTCAAATGACACACACTGGTAATATTTTACCAAGCAGAAGTATTAGGCATACAAAATGTAAAATAAAAAGGACGGTATGGTATGTTATTTACTCTACTTTTAGTTTCAATAATATCCTATCCTAAAGATTATTTGTAACTTTTCATGTGTCAAAACGACACGAATTGCCCCTTCTCAAAAAGTTGAAAAATCTGCAATTTCAAATAATACATGGGGACACAAACATGATGGTAGTCTCACATATCAAAAATCAGCTGAAAATGTGGAGGCATATATAAAAAAAAGTCTGTATAACCATGATAACTGTAATTTTCAACAATATTAAAAGTTGTAAACCCTTAATTTTGGCAAAAATTAACAGAGCGGAACAAAACTTAAACTTGATCTGTAACTCATCATGAGTAACTCACATTTCAAAAATCAGCCCAATAACTGAAGGTGTTTAGAAAAAAAGTCTGTATAACTCAACAATTTATCAAAGTCCATAACCCGTAATTTTGGCAAAAAAAAGCCTAGCAGAACAAAACTTAAACTTGATCTGTAACTCATCTTGGTTAACTCACATGCCAAAAATTTATTAAAGTCAACAGCCCGTAATTTCAGCAAAAATAAGGGGAGCGGAACGAAACTTAAACTTGATGCATGGTTACCTCACATACCAAAAATCAGCCCAATATCTGAAGGCGTTTAGAAAAATACTCCGTATAACGGTTTGTTGCGGAATGACGGAATGGCGGAATTTCGGAATTATGGACAAGGGTAAAACTATATGGCACCGACAACTTCGTTGCGGCCTTTGCGGGTCCATAAAAACAAGAATGTGTCCGTAGTACACGAATGCCCCACTCGCACTATTAGTTTCAATGTTCAGTGGACCTGGGCAATGTGGTCAAAAATCTAATTTGGCCTTAAAATTCGAAAGATCATATTATAGCGAACATATGTGCTAAGTTTCAAGTTGATTGGACTTCAACTTCATCAAATACTGTCTTGACCAAAAACTTTAACCTGAAGCGGGACAGACAGACGGA
The DNA here is from genome assembly GCF_965363235.1 of Mytilus galloprovincialis. Classification (NCBI taxonomy): domain Eukaryota; kingdom Metazoa; phylum Mollusca; class Bivalvia; order Mytilida; family Mytilidae; genus Mytilus; species Mytilus galloprovincialis. Next base: position 51,580,020 of record NC_134850.1, read on the forward strand.
CGCACGAACGAACGAATGTAGGGAATAGAAAACATAATGCCCCGGTCTCTACTATCGTAGGTGGGGCATAACAATCAATAAAAGAAATCAATACCTACCTTCCCTTTCTATTGTTTAGATGTAACTGAAACCACACATACTACTTTATTTGGCCTTACCACCGATGACATCAGAATGTGTCAACTATGAAAGCTTTAGGACGAATGGTCTTGGAGTTTGTGTGGATTATTACCATATCCATCGCGCCGCAACCCTAAATACATCTAGAACTGCTGACAGGCGGAAACCCATTTGAAATAGAACAAAAGAATTGAAGCTCTTTGTTATAGAGAAGGCGACAAATTCTTACTGTAATGTTTACTATAGAAACACAAAATTTTAAAGTTAATAGAAACAAAAAAAACGACCGTTTTCGACTAAAAAGTATTTTATCATAAAAACATCTTTTGCATAAGTTCTCAATTTATCTATTAAATAATAAGGCAGAACAATTAGATATCAAGTCAACGACATGGGTGTATATTAAGTTGGATCTACAAAATGCATCACCTCCGATTTTAATTTTGTATTAAAATTACCACGTACGGAAAACTGTTACACATCAATCTATTTGTTCCCTAATTTTCGTTTCTGCCCTCCCATTATGTGACTCAAGAAAAAAATCCCCAAAACATGGGTAATGATTGCATCGAAAAGTGAAAATCGAGTGCACCTTTTTATGATAGGGCGTGTTTGAGTTGAATATTTTGTCTTAAAAACGTAAAATGCAAAAGTATTGGATACATCATCTCGCTTCAGATTCTATCATTTTTATATATCAAGGCTACAAGTTAATTGACTTGATAACATAGACAATTCATGGTTCGAGTGAAATACCTCTGTAATGAATCACAAAAACAGAGTAGGTGTGTTCGAATAGCAAATTTTAACTAAAAGTACATGACGACAGACTTTTAAGTTGGATCTTGAAAATGCATATCTTCGAAAACACTTTATTTTGTGTGTGTGTGTGTGTGATATCTAGGGTTTATAGTCTTCAACCAATGAAAGTTATTAGTCTGCCCTTCCACGAAATATTGAATTAAATTTTTTTTTTAAATGTTAATGATTTTTTTTCGAAAATTCCGACTGTCAACCGATCAGACAATAGTTTTAAGTTGACTAAATGCAGACAAGTACATTAACTGATGCGCATTATCTAGTAGATACATTTGTCTTTTAAAATACAACTGGCATATAAGGATCGTATTAGTGCTATGTGGATAAATTACTCGGTTTTCAAGAGCTTAATTAGCAGCGCGTCATCCCTACCAGGGCTTCCATTTTACTATTGTAAAAATGAACTGTTGTAATTGGGAGATAATTTTGACGAAGTAAAATCACGAGTGTGACAAGGTACCTGACTGGCAATACTTCACATACCTGGACCAAGGCACACACTAGGACTGTTACCAATCTCAGATCTACAAAAAAAAGGTTTTTTATTGATATAACTGACTACCTGGAACTAATCGGAAAATCTTAGTTTACGTTAATTATTTTATATCATTGAAGTAATTGAAAGGAACCTTCCATGCATCCAAAGCAGATTTAAACCGTTAGGTGATATTAAGGTGCAATACCACCATTGATTTCCCCCTATTAGTCTTTGTTAAATTTGCACTTTTCAAAAAAATGTGCAGAATGTATCTTTGATTCAAATAAAGAAATACTTGGCATGAGTAAAGTTTTATCCTGTCCAGTACTATAGAAGAAAATTTCACATATCATTTCATTGCATATAAGAAAATAACCATCACTGGAAGTTAACCAGTCAAATTTCTCCTCTTACTTTATCTGTGTACAAGGTTTAGTCACCATGTAACCTCAAGATTACAAAATATTCTATAGAAATCCCATATAAAAAATAATAGTGCTTTGAAATACCCAAGACATATCGGGATATGTTTATGACACTGAAATGTTTTACTGCAATAAAATGTAGGATTAATTACATACAACTGTCAAATTCAAGGGAATATTTTGTTTGCCCTATTTTCGTATACAACCGGATGTGACACCATGATTTGATGGTATTACACCTAAAAGGTTTTTTTCTCGATTCAATACATTGATTGGTGAATTTTTTAAAACGTATTTTGAATATAACATAACAACTTAATATTATAAAACAAAAATACAGCTCAATATTTGAGACAAATTGCAAGGTTTAAGCGGCAACCGTCAGAAATATTTTCAGCCATTCATTTGAACATCCAACTTTTCTCTTCGTATGAACCAAACACTAATTGGAAATAGAGTCGTTTCATTTGCACTCATACCACATCTTCTTATACATGTATGTACTAAAAAAAAAATAAGACAAAATTTACTTCAAAATTCATAGTTCATTTCACCAGGTTACTGCCATAAGTAGTACATTTAGCATATTTTGCGTTAAATCAAGTCAAAACAAATATATCTCTCTATTGATTATTCATCCCTCTATACACGTATAAACTATGGAAAGCCAACGGGGTCAAAATTCTTAATTCGTAACTTGTCAATTCGTAACTTGTAACTGTGTAATTTCTAAATTGTTAATTCGTAAATTGTTTATTTGTAACTTGTTAGTACTGTGAAATTCATAATGCTGTAACTTGTACCTTTGTAGTTTCAACATTCTTAATCGGTAAATTGTCAGTTTGTTACTTGTAACTGTTCAATTTCATAATGCTTCATTCGTAAATTGTCAATTTGTAACTTGTATCTTTGTTAATTCAACATTCTTCATTTTTTTTGTAAATTGATGTTTTCAAGGGGGGGGGCTAGGATGAAATTTGAAAAAAAATAGGCAGGACAGGAGTTTTGAGTAAAAAAAAAAGGCAGGATGGGACAATTGCCAAAAAAAAAAGTCAGGACGACAATTTAGGTAAAAAAAAGTCAGGATAAACTAAAAAAAAAAAAAAAAAGCAGGACCAAACAGAGTGAAAAATAAAAAGGCAGGACAGAGATTACAGCAAAAAAAAAAAAAATGCAGGACAAAATTTTTCATCCAAGCCCCCCATAAAAATCAAATGGTAGCTCCCTTAGTAACATTTTTTTTTTATTTGAGTCCTTATTTTCTTGTGTTGCATATTTTTTTTTTGGAAAATGGAACAATGTTTTCAACAGTCCTACAGAACCATATTGATCTCATCATTTTAGGTGTTGAATAAGTAACAGAGTAATTAGCAGTGAAAGTTGACACTTTTTAAAAAAAATGTTGATGAATATGTACCAAGAGGCGGATTTAGAGGGGGGCCAGGGAGCCCGACCACCCACCCCCCTTTTTCTGGGAAAAAAATGGTTGGTCATATAGGGAATCACTGAAGCATGACCAGAGCGGGCCCCTTCTTAGGCAGTCAGTGGTCCCCCAGTTATGAAAATTTATGGATCCGCCACTGGTGCCATTTTAAGTTTGAAGTGTGGATGAAAAATATGATTATTTAAAACACTAGAAGAATATCATTCATCTAGTTGCTTATTTCGGAAATTTTTCTCCTTTGGAAGTTTGCACCAAACCTGTTGAAATTTCTTTAAAAAGTGAAAAGACTTAAACAAGGTATTGTTGAACTACCCCAAGTTAATTATAAGGGTTATATACATATCTTTTTTTTTCAAAAAGGCTAAAAAAAACATTATTCAAAATGTAATGTTCGCATTCTGTAAAGGATTATATGCAAATTTGATGTTATAATGAAAAACAAAAACAATGGATACACAATCAATAATGAAGCACAACATGCAATGCGTGCAATATTATAATGAAGAAACAGTTTTTATAAATGTAGATATTAGATAAGAAAACACTTGAAAAGTACACCTATTAGGGTGTGCTCGACTTTGAAGACTAAACACTATGACTTAAGTGTTTGTGATTTTAAAGATGGTTTATGAATTACTGTTAAACAACAAACGCAAGCATATCATGATGACGAACAATCAAATTATCTTTAGTCAGAAAGCAGTGGCGGATCCAGGGGGTCTGGGGATTGGAACCCCCTTTTTGGACGGTCCATGCATTTGAACGGGATCATATAGTTGGAACCCCCCTTTACTGTGGGTTGGGAACCCCCTTTTTAAAATGGCTGGATCCGCCCCTGAAAGTGATAATGAAAATTCATGTTATAAAGTCTTGGTTATCTCTAAAATTGTTATTGACACAAAATCTCACTTTTTTCATAACATGCAATGAAACAATAAAATAGGTTGCTGTGAATGATGTTTCTTAAAGGTATATATATAATATAATTGGGGCATGTGTTTACGATTTTTTTAAGCTTTCAGCCTCAGGGGTCATACACCTCGAGTCGAGATTACCTAAAATCTGAAAATGACTTTATGATACTTACAAATTAACTATATTGTAAGTTAAAATAAATAAAACATCAGAACATATTTTGAAATACTTTGCACATACAATAAAACTAGAATAGAACAATTTAATAACAATACGATAACAATAAAATTGGTTGAAAGTTTTTACAAACCCATTTTGGCGGAAGTAAACAGTGTGATGCCACGTGCTGCATGTGATCTGCTTGAATACTACGCAATTATATTGAGAAATTCCCGCGAGATGATATTTGAGAACCAATCCAGTTGTACCATTCAAAGCCAGAGGTTACCATCTTAGATTGTCGGTTGCTTATCTTGTTGAAGTATCTTTTTAGGTAAGTGACATGATATTGCTATTTCTCTTAAGCGAAAATTATAATAGTGCACAGTTATATGCTAAGATTGATGAAAGTGAAAACAAAATTAGATTTTATGCAAGTTTAAAAAAGGTTGGTACCGACAAGCCAAATGTTGACAATTGTCCAAATGAGTAAATACTTCAAATGAAGAATATTTTGAAAGTGTTAAAAATGAAAATGCTTTAGCTGAATCTTTTTAGTTAAAAAGACACAAATGTATTTTAAAGCATAATAGTGTTGTTATAGTTTTTATACGCCCGTCCAAATTTTGACGGGACGTATTATGGTATACAAATGTCCGGTGCGTCCGTCCGTCCGTCCGTCCGTCTGTCTGTCTGTCTGTCTGTCTGTCTGTCTGTCTGTCTGTCCGTCTGTCCGTCTGTCCGGCGTAAACATGTCGCACCGTAACTTGAGAACGTCTTATCCAAATTTCATGAAACTTAATATAGTTGTTTCTTATGATGGTCAAATGATCTGTATACTTTTTGGTGAAAATAAGATTTAAACTTTTTGAGTTACGGCACTTTATAACTAAAACAGGTGTGTGTTTTTTTCACATGTCGCACTGTATCTCAAAAACGATTCTTGATTATGACTTAAAACTTTAAACACTTCTTAGTTATATTAATCTCAATATCTGTATACTTTTTGGTGATGATTCAAAATTTCATTTTTTAAATTATTGAGTATTTTGTAAAAAAGGGGGAGGTTTTTTTTACATGTCGCGCCATATCTCAAAAACTATTTATGATTATTGCTTAAAACTTTACACATGTCTTTGTTATATTAATCTCAATATCTGTATACTTTTTGGTGATGATTCAAAATTTCATTTTTGAGTTATTAGTATTTTGTAAAAAAAGGGGGAGGTTTGTTTTTTACATGTTGTGCCGTATCTCAAAAATGATAATGATTATTGCTTAAAACTTTACACACTTCTTTGTTCTATTAATCTAAAGATCTGTATACTTTTTGGTGATTATTCAAAATTTTATTTTCGAGTTATTGAGTATTTTGTAAAACAGGGGAGGGTTTTTTACATGTCGCGCCGTATCTCAAAAATAAGTTACGATTATTGCTTAAAACTTTACACAATTCTTTGATATAATTATTAATCTAAAGATCTGTATACTTTTTGGTTTTGATTCAAAATTTTATTTTGGTAATATTTAGTTTTTATAAAAAAAAAAACAGGGTGGGGTGTTTCACATGTCCCGCCGTGTCTCTAAAACAATATATGGTTATTGCTTAAAACTTTCTTATAAACTATTTATGATTATTGCATAAGACTTCCACATAAGACGTCGGGCGTATCATGCGCTCATGGCGCAGCTGTTTATTAAAAATGAAAAAGGCCAACTTCAAGAACTTCTTATAAGTACCAAAAGTGACCTATACCCGATTATGATTATTTTTTCGAGTGTGAATTTGTATTGATGTATAGTAACTTGTGTCAGTAAAAAAAAAGAGGTGGAATTATATATTTATTTAGGGGGGGGGGGAGCTGCAACTGATATGCTAATTTGCAATTTCAAGTATCAACTGTCGACTCAAATATATCTTATTGTAAAACACTTTGAAAGTGATACTTGTTTGACAGATTGAGGGTTTATTACTCATTTTTAAAAGGTTCGTCATAACAGATGGACAAATATGGCCGTATTTGCACCTCTATAACTACTCAGTTAGTGTACAGACTTACCTGTGACGTTTGGAAAGTTTTAAGGCCTGGCATCCACTAGAACAATCATTCAAATTAGTTATATTAACCCATTTTGGATTTTAAAGACCGAATATACATTTACACCGCAAAAAAATTTAGTTTTTGAGAAAAGTATTGAAAATTCAATGTGTTCAGATGAATAGTAGAAATGAGTAACATAAATACAAGGAGATGTAGATGTGGTTCCACAGCACACCGTTCAGAAAACACAGATCATTGTTACGATTTTGATACAGCAAAATAGCTCACGACATAGTCACGATTGTAATCAGATTAGACAAAATCGCCCGAATTTCCCCGCCCAACTAACTGTTGGCTGCTTGGCTCTGTGTCATTTGGTCTTTTGTGGATAGTTGTTTCATTGGCAATCTTACCACATCTTCTTTTTTTTATATTTCCTCTTCGGAACCTTTCCGATCCGTAGGAATAAGTTTCTAAAGTATATGACTGCGTTCACTGAGACAATGATATAACATTTCAGACCATTCAGGATACTAGTGGTAACCCGACATTTTCACTTTTCACGTCTAAGCGCTGTCTAATCTCAAACGGGAGCCATAACTGGCACTGTATGAACGCCACATTATCAAATAAACAATCTCAGGAAAGATCCATATTTTTATCAAGTGTAAACATGGTTTTGATCTTTTTATGATCTTCAAATGTTTTGAGCTTAGAATACATCTTTAAATTTATATATTTTAGGATTGACAGGATGTTCAACTGCTGCCTGCTGCTACTTCTTTTGCTTAAGGTAATTAATTAGTTTGCTTACGTAAAAAAAAAACAGTACTGTAGACATTTTTTTAAGTTAACCAAGACGGGAATAAACGGTTGTATAAACTAATGCGAAGTCGTGCAGATAGTATTGCAAGTTATGACGAAGGCACGGTGTTCATATTCAGAAGTGTTAACGTTACGTGATGTGACGTCGTTTTTCGTAAATTTTGACAGACTTATGTCCGAAGTTTTAGAAACATTTGCTTTTTACACGGGTAACATTGTAAACATTAAAACTGATCACAGATTTTCAACACAAACCTTTTTTTTATTTAAGTCATGTATGTTTCATATTTGCCCACATTTACACTATTGTAAGATGCATAATTGTCCTTTCGCATGGATAACGAAATGTCATCATTACTTTTAAAATTTCTAAGTCTCTGCATAAATATCGCGTGGAAATAGCTGGTATCAAATCTGTTTTTAAATGCTTCAAGTGTTTAAATTTTATCAACCCGCATATATCACGGGGGGTAACTTCGATATTTTTTTGGTAGGGGTGTGCCATTTTTGCCTCAAAAAACGTACCCCTTTTAATATAACATTCACTGAAATTCAGTACCTATAGTTATATAAATATTTAAGAAAGAATGACCTATACTTATATACAATATTTAAAATATGATCCATGCTTATATAAGCACTAACTCATAATTCATAAATATACCAGCTACCCTTAAGTTTTTATATATGAATTGACATCGTTTGGTGCACATATATGTTAATCGTTATATATGATATGTAGATGACATACCCCAAATCAATATACAGTTATCAAACGTAAATTCATTTTAATATAGGATGTCATTAAAAAGGAGGGTCATTTTTATATAAAATCTCGCAAAATTATGACCCATATTTTTGGCACATCCCCGTATACCCAATAATAGGAAGTTACACCCCTACACCCCCCCCCCCCCCCGTGGCATATATAGCTGATAAATATATAATACAAGATTTCTGGTTTAGCGTTCCTCAGTCTTTAGTTTTCTATGTTGTGTTTTAAATACAGTTGTTTGTCCTTTGGGTTTTTAATTTTTATTTTGTCATGTCGTTGTCACTTTATTCTCGATTTATAAGTTTGTATGTCCTTTTGGTATCTGTTGCCTTACTTTCATAAGATATCTTATAAAGTTTATATGTTATTTTATGCTCTTTTAAACAATTGTTTTACCGTTGAAAACATATCGCATGATGATAATAAGATATCTGATAAAGAATGCAATATATATCAATAACATATACACGTACTTTATAAGATATCTTTTAAACTTTAAAATTTAATAAATATAAAAAGTGATTGCCATTTTTTTGTATCTTGTGCCGTGTCTCTTGTAAACCTGACGGAAATGGAGCAACCATTTGATTTTTAGGGGGGAATAGTATTTCGGATTTTCCTGCATTTTTATTACTATGTTTTTTTTTACATAATTTGACAATTGTTTTCTACTTAACTCATAATTCCTGTCCTTCTTTTTTTCAAATTTCATCCTTGCCCCCCTAAAAATAAAATGATAACTCCATAACCTCAGTTCATGACTGACGAAGTAATCGTTGAAACTTCTTGGTTTTCTTTCCAGATAGCTGATGGTCAGGAAGACGAATATTACATCAATGGTAGGAAATAATTTGTCTTCGCAAGCTTTCGAACATCACTCATTTGGGTTCACTACATACATATAGACAATAACAATCAAAAGCAAGGAGTAAACAAAGACTCATAAAACCAAAGGACATTTACATCAACAGTTATAAATGATAAATAAGAAACAAGTTTAGTATGACGTCCATTATCACTGAATTAGTATACATATTTGTTTAGGGTCCAGCTGAAGGACGCCTCCGGGTGTGGGAGTTTATCGCTACATTGAAGACCCATTGGTGGACTTCGGCTGTTGTCTGCTTTATGGTCGGGTTGTTGTCGCTCTGACACATTCCCCATTTCCATTCTCAATTTTATGTATATCTCCGTGATTCATCGATTTGTTTTAAACACTAAAAAGTTTCGAAAAATAAAACTATGGTGTTTTTATAATCGGAGTGGTTGATGAAAGCAAAATTTCTTCATATACCAACTAAAGCAACCTTTTCAGTTATAACTCTCTTCATTTGAGCTATTAGTCCTTTATTAAGAAAGGTGATAAAATAGTTTACAGAAAACTTCATTTATTTCTGCACCAAATGTTACCGAAACATCAAGCTTATTGTTTTGGAAGATAGGACTGATGAAACAATGAAAACCTGTAAGATACATTTTTGCATTTTAAATATGAACCCTTATTTTTCAGTGGAAGCCAAGTGTCCCGAGTCGATATTGAACCCACCTGCAGTGATAACAGTCACTGCTGATTTACCAAGCTCTAAACCATTTGCTGTATGTGCTAATGGGGAATTCCTTTTTACTATGGATAACTTTGGATCTTATTCATTACCAGTGGTTTTTGAAACCAACGCAACACTAACATGTGCTTTCTATGTAAGTTTGGCTTTATATTACCTTTGACACCAATGCAACACTAAACTGTGCTTTCTATGTAAGTTTGACTAAAATGCAACCTTTAAAAAATGTGGTGATGCATCATTTGAAGTAGCCAATATCTTCATTTCTGTTTTCCCTAATTTTTCATGTAATTTCCCCTAATTATTATCTTTTGTACCTATTATTTTCTTCTCTTTTTATTTTTAACTAGATCACACCCGCGAAATCGCGGGCATACACAGTTGTCAACTGTTGTAGTATGAATTTTCATTAAAGATATTATGTCTGGAGAATTTCATAAAAGGTATCGAAAGCTCTCTCCCTTTTTTTTTCTTCCAAAGTCCGTTATCTGTTTCCTTTCTGTTAAATTCAATTATTTTCGTGTTTCTGGCCTCAGACCACAATTATTCTTCCGCTTTGCTACAATGCATTTTTTTGTTGTTGTAAAATTCAAATCAAATTAAAAATTTGCACGGCTTCAAACTTGAAATTAATGTAACTCCTTACAGACCATTATTATTATTATAAGATATGCTTCTAGGACACTCCATCAGTGCTTTTTCTTTTGAGATCCCTATTATAGCGAACCCTATGATAGTTTTCCATAGATTCACCTGCAAGTTACCTGTCGATTTAAACTTTTGGCAGTTCTATTGTCCCATCTAACAAATACAACAGGTATTGTTCTCTGTATAGTTTATTCACCAGGACCTTTAAATTTCTTCTAGGAGAAATATATCACTCATTGATTAATATACCTGAACAAAAAATTGAACTGTCAATGATGAAAAAATACTTATACCAATACTAAGAAAGGACTCACAAAACTGCATGTGGTGTTGTATTTATTCAATACCAAAAACTCGTTTTTAATGTGTTCAATATTAATAATGATTTAAAAATTAAAAGTTGATTATTCGCCGGGCGTCGACCATAAAATTTATAATTTACATTTTAGCAGGAAAAAATAAAAAATAACAATATCAAGAAAAAACAAAATAACGTATGTACATTAAAAAAAAATAGATTTTGATAAAACTATATACATTTGATAACAGAATAGTTAGGGATAGAATATGGGGATGAGAGCAGATTCTGTGATCATACTCTTAAATCCCTCTACTGTACTGCATGATACTATTTGTTGTGGCAGATAGTTCCAATTTATAATTGTTCGTGGATAAAAAGAATATTTATAACTGTCTTTAGATGTTTGTATTTGCCTAAATGAGTGCGGATTGCTATGTCTGGTTCTATTGTCTAGTGGTATCAAAAGGTTATGTGTAGGGACTGCAACAATTTCATGAATAATTTTGTAGAAGAAAACAAGTCTGTAACGTAAGCGCCTAATTTCCTGATCCCGAAATCCTGGGCTTAAAAACATGACATTCTGAGGTGTCGAATTTAAAGAAATTCATATCCCTACATCCCGAAATTTGAAAAAAATATTCCCGGATCCCGTAAGGATCAATCCCAAAACCCCGAGCTTTAAAACACCCGATCCCGACGTCTCGAAAAAGTCATGCCTCCCTCAAATATCTACCCTATTTTCATTTTGGCCAAATCACTACTTTCACTTTCAATAATAAATATTTATGCTCCATTTATGGGCATTATGTTTTCTAGTCTGTGCGTCCATTCGTTCGTCCGTCCGTCTGTCTGGCTTCAGGTTAAACTTTTGGTTTTTGATGAAGTTGAAGTCCAGTCATCTCGAAGCTTAGTAAATATGTTCATTATGATTTAATCTTTCTAATTTTAATGCCAAAGTAGATATTTTACCTCATTTTTCGGTCCACTGAATATAAAAAAATGATAGTGCCGATGTGGCACCCGTGTTCTATGGACACTTTAACAGAAAACAGTAGACAGAATACAGAAAGTCTCTATAAATTATAGTAGTATGATCGTAGTTTACATGTAGATAAACGCGAAAAATAATTGTTCTCTCTAAGGAGGTATAATAGTTGTGGTTCTTGCGATCTAAAAACCATGATATGGAGAACGCTCTGATTGGCGTATTTATTTTTCGTTTTTGTTATCCATCATACGATTGGTTGTAGTTGTGCATGTTTAAAACCGGAAGTCTTATCTATGACTAAAAGTCGGTCTGATGACGGAAACAATATCCGGACACCCTTTTGTCGTTTTTCTCCAAAAAATAACTCAATCTGAATAATCATAAGAATGGATGACAAATGCTACTATGGATGTTACCTATAGGACACAGAGGTTTGTTGATTAATTTATTGTGGAAGGAAGAGAAGTGACACACCAAATGAGGTCTTCTCGTTTGATAGTATAGATAATACCAAATTATTCTCTATTTATAATACCAAATTATTCTCTATTTATAATACCAAATTATTCTCTATTTATAATACCAAATTATTCTCTATTTATAATACCAAATTATTCTCTATTTATAATACCAAATTATTATCTATTTATAATACCAAATTATTCTCTATTCCTTATTTGTATTGCTCTTTATTCTGTACTTTCTATCCATCATTCTCTATTCTGTAAACCCCGTGAAGACCCTCTTATCCATCATTCTCTATTCTGTAAACCCCGTGAAGACCCTCTTATCCATCATTCTCTATTCTGTAAACCCCGTGAAGACCCTCTTATCCATCATTCTCTATTCTGTAAACCCCGGTGGAGATCCTCTTATCCATCATTTTCTATTCTGTAAACCCCGTGCAGACCCTCTTATCCATCATTCTCTATTCTGTAAACCCCGTGAAGACCCTCTTATCCATCATTCTCTATTCTGTAAACCCCGGTGGAGATCCTCTTATCCATCATTTTCTATTCTGTAAACCCCGTGCAGACCCTCTTATCCATCATTCTCCATTCTGTAAACCCCGTGAAGACCCTCCAATCCATCATTCTCCATTCTGTTAACCCCGTGGAGACCCTCTTATCCATCATTCTCTATTCTGTATACCCCGTGGAGATCCTCTTATCCATCATTCTCTATTCTGTAAACCCCATGGAGACGCTCTTATCCATCATTCTCCATTCTGTAAACCACGTGAAGACCCTCTTATCCATCATTCTCCATTCTGTAAACCCCGTGGAGACCCTCTTATCCATCATTCTCTATTCTGTAAACCCCGTGAACACCCTCTTATCCATCATTCTCTATTCTGTAAACCCCGTGAACACCTTCTTATCCATCATTCTCTATTCTGTAAACCCCGTGGAGACCCTCTTATCCATCATTCTCTATTCTGAAAACCCCGTGAAGACCCTCTTATCAATCATACGATTCCTGATATTGATTAACGATTTCTGGATTCTAAACTGAGCTAAATGAGCACCTGCTTTAGAAGATGTTGGTGTTTTATAATATTAAAAATGCTATAAGTAGGGCAAATGAAATGGGTTATAACTACAGCACATATAAAACTGAAATATCATAGACATTTATGCAGTGGTTTCTCATACTAATTATACTCCATGTTGACTCAGTAACTCAGTGCAATGGTTTATCATACCAAATATACACCGTAATCACTCAAGTTACTCTGCGGAAAACATGGTTGAGTGAAACTTGTTCTTTTAAACCTTTTTTTATGTTTCGTAAAAAACAAATAGACCTTTTTGCATCTCCACTCACAAAAAAATAGACATGGATTCCAAAATCATAGCTCTTCGCGGAGAACATTCAACCAAATGCATTATGAATCGCTGCTTTAAACAAATATTATAACGTAAACTGCAATAGATCAACTGTAGACAGTTTATTCACATAATGTGTTTACCAAGGTAAGCGCAAAAACGATGAACTTAAACACAAATTGAAAAAAAGCGCCGACAAAAAGAATAATTGAAAATTCTGAAAACTAGTTCAAAGGCAGTTAAAACTAATAAATGGATCAAGTTTTCACAGACTAAAAGTATCAATCAGTTCACATCCAACGAATTTAGTAGAGACGTCATAAACAGTCTGACGTAAAAACACATGACCATGCGCAATCTCAAAATGATAAAAGTAAACCGTATAGACAGCATATAGACACTTGTAAGTGTACTCACAACTACATGTGCTTCTTTAAATGGGTAAAATAAGTTTAAAAATTTCGGCTTGACGACCCCGGAAATCAATCCAACAAATGTGTGTACTCAATGCGCAGGAGGAACCATGGTGATAACTGTTGAAAAAGGCATGATCATAATGTTTGATTGATATCTTCTAGCTTTATTCTAAGACTAGCTACTATAACAGTATCGGCTCTATGCTTGGGGATTTCAGAAAAATCATAGTATGAAATTCAAAACAGTGTAGCTGTGGCCATTGATTGACACATTAAAATCATTCATTGACTGGGACAATTTAGGTGAACGTTTGTATGTAACGACCAATGCTCACTATGTACTTTTTAAAGACACTTAAACTATGGGGTCACCAAAGGTTCTCAACACCTAAATAAAGTAATTCGAAAAATTAATCAGAAATAACACGATATTTTGATTTATATCAATTATATAAATCAAAACACAAAGGTTATTCCTGATTAATTTTTCGAATTATTTTATAATTAAAGGCGTTAAGAAACCTTTGTTGACCCCACAGTTTAAATGTCTATCGTAGGTACGTCATGAACAGTGGTTGTTACAGACAAACGTTCACGTAAATTGTCCCAGTCAATGGATGATTTTGATGGGTCAATCAATGGCCACAGCTACACTGTTTTGAATTTCATACTAATTGATCTAGCTTATTTTTAACTGAGCAACAGAAAGAGCTTTATATTTAAATTTTGTATTCGTAATTTCAGCAAAAGTCGTTAGCAGCAGACGTTTATTCTGTCAGTGTATACATTCCACTATCTGAACGTGTTATAACCATCGACATTCCCGAAAAGATAGTCACGTGTATTTATGACCCAATCGGCGACAAAGAAACGAGTGTGCAGCAGCTTGAGGAAAGGTACTAGCTTTAAACACAATTATTTCAGTAACACACATTGTGCCATGTAAATCAAGTTGAACAATAATGTTCACCATCAGACCTTACTGTAAGTCCTATTTATTACTAATTAGAAGATGCCTGCAAAATCGAGGCACAATAAGGCAAGTTTCAAAATTTCATAAAGTACATCTATACTGAGCATGAAAGAAAGCGTATAAGACACAAATCGATAATGGTCTGCGAATTTTGATATTTTCTCCAAAAAATTGGCGTTATCTGTGGAGAAAAAGATTGCTTCAGTAATCACAGACAAATTTAGGAAGTACAAAACACTATATATACATGTATACGTCATATCAATAATACAATATAAAGTATGTCCGTCCTTGAATGATTTCAGAGGAGTTGCGGCTCATTGAAATCGGTCTTCCTTTATTACATAGACTAGAACGCACCCGTGATATCAAGGGTTCGTGACTGAATTAAAGTATATAACTATGCGTACGCCTTATTTTAGTATTGGTATTGTCATCTGATAACGTCATGCCGATTATAAGATACACAGTTTTCTCTGCTTTCAAATCTCTGTTTGAACCCGTCGACCTGGAACTTATCAATTATTCAGTGGTAATATTAATTATTTGGAAAACAATAGGTCCTGGAATGGATTATTTTTTAATCAAGACAACAGCATTTTCCTATATTAGATATAAATAAAGTTGAATTCTTTGATTCGCTGTTTTACGTCATGCCCGCTAACAAATTGAAAACTGTACCTATACGCCTTATTTTAAGTCCAGAATTTTAGTATTCGTATTGGTATCTTAGAAAGTCTTACTGATTAAAATACTACAATAGGGAACAATTTGACAATGACTGAATTTAGTAGTGTCAACCCAGTGATTATCACCCGTGTATATAGCAAAATCCTAAATACACCGTTTGGTGGTGCGCCTATCAGATGCGGAACGTACAGATAAGGTAATAGGTAACAGGTGCATATACTATTGGTATCGGTATGGATTCGACCCGGAACTTGTTAATTATTGGCAATATTATGTGGAAAATAAAAGGGTCTGGAGTGGTGAAATTTTTAATCTACACATTGTCCTATATTAGCTATATATAAAGTTGAATTCTTTGATTTGTCGTTTTTAACCCATGACGGCTGACAAATTAGACCTCGTTATTTAAGTATTATAGATATATGAGGGGCGCAATAGGGGGTCCGTTAACATGTTAATAACACCTCGATTTTGGCAACAAAAAAAAACCAGTTATAAAGGTATTGCCCCCCTTCATGTATAAGTCCGGTAAGATCAAGGTCGACGTTCCACTGTCAACGTTCAAAGTTTGTCAAACAGCCACGAAGACCAACAATGGCTCTTTAACGCAGCGAGAAAATCTCGCACCTACAGACGAGCATCAGCAACAATATGTACTATAGTTCTGTGAAAATGGACGTGATTCTATCAACTGTCTAGTTCGAATTTAAATCCTGTGGCGCCGCCAACATATCTACTGTTTTCAAAACTGAATTAACACAAATACATTGTCGTTTCCCTTAGAAAGTACGAAGCGTCATTAGATCATATATATATATAGCCGGCTTCATGGGAATAATAGATCGCGGATACGCATGCAGATAAAAAAAAAATTTTAAGTTATAATGGCCATGTACAGCTGGGTTACGATTGGCAAGCAAGAAGTCTTGAAATCAAACATTTGAAAAACTGATTAATCGTAAAACTAACAAAACAGCCGTTGTCTATATATTACTGCCGTTTTTACCATGTGCATGTAAAACCTCTTTCAAGTTCTACCAATCATTTCAAATTTATCGAGAATATTAATTGGTGAATTTTCAGTAAGGTCCCAGTCAAACAGATTGAACAGCATTTGGCGGAAACCAGTCAATCTACAATAAATATCTGTGTGGCGGATCTGAATAATAACTGTATTACGGGAAATATCCTGATTGGCAAAATTGTAAAATTAAAAGCCGTTCTTGTTGGTAAGTATTCTGTCAACTGCATTACAAAATATAATCATTGGAAATATTATCGTTATTATTAAGTTATTGTTGTCATTTGTTAAGTGTTTTTAACATTATTGTAAGCGAACAGAGACATCATTTATGAATTGAATGCTTCTTTTTGTAACTTCATTGGGGTGTAAAAGCGTTGACCGAAGTACATTTTGAATGAAGCGCTTCCGCGCTTCATTCTAAAAATGTGCGCACGGTCAACGCTTTTACAACCCTATAGCTATGAAGTTACAAAAAGAAGCATTTAATACTTAATTACATTTGTTAGCTAGGATCATGAAAACACGAATTTTATCAACTTTTTATTTAATTCACCTGTGCACTTTATTGTGGGACCTCGTGTTATCATGAATGAAAAGTTTTATTGAGTAATGCAATTGCTTAAGGAATAACACGTGATGTGCAGTTAGCCAATCAGAATAACGAATTATAGTGAAACATACATCTAATGTTATTATATAACAATGACAGCTGCAATAAATCTGAGTGATTTTGTGAAAACTTAACCATTTGATACGTTAGTTACATGTAATTACTATACGTCAAAAATGTAATGTAAAGAATTGAGAATGACAATGGGGAATATGTTAAAGAGACAACAACCCGACCAAAGAACAGATAACAGCCGAATGCCACCAATGGGTCTTCAACAAGCGAGATAATTCCGCAGCCGGAGGCGTGCTTCAGCTGACCCCTAAACAAAAATGTATAATTATTCAGTGATAATGCATTGTGTCTATCACAATAATCTTATAACATTGACATATTTAACAGGTAACTCTTCAGATGAGCAGGGTTTTCAGGCATTGTCATGTAGTGCTACAGGAACATCATACAAATATCCGATATTAACAGCAGGGTAAATATATATCTCATGTAGTACAACAGGAACATCATATAAATATCCTATATTAACAGCAGGGTCAATATATATGTGAAATTTGTATATAAAATCAGGGTAGGTAAATTGTATAACTATTACCAGAAAGGTAAAAATATTTGTATACTGTGTATATTAACAGCACAGCAGGTAAATTGTATCCTGTCAATATCAAAATCAGGGTAGGTAAATTTGTATACTGTGTATATTAACAGCAGGGTAGGTAAATGTGCATACTGAGCATATTTACCTCAGGGTAGGCATATTTGTGTATTTTGTATATTAACAGCAAATTATATATCTTTGTATGCTGTATATTTGAAAAGCAGGGTGGGAATATTTGTGTACTGTGTATACTAACAGCAGGGTAGGTAAATGTGCATACTGAGCGTATTAACCTCAGGGTAGGCATATTTGTGTATTGTGTATATTAACAGCAAGTTATATATCTTTGTATGCTGTATATTTGAAAAGCAGGGTGGGAATATTTGTGTACTGTGTATACTAACAGCAGGGTAGGTAAATGTGCATACTGAGCGTATTAACCTCAGGGTAGGCATATTTGTGTATTGTGTATATTAACAGCAATTTATATATCTTTGTATGATGTATATTTGAACAGCAGGGTGGGAATATTTGTGTACTGTGTAATACTAATAGCAGGGTAGGTAAATTTGTATACTGTGTATTAACACCAGGGTACGTTGGCATATTTGTGTACTCTGTTATTAACAGCAGGGTAGGTAAATTTGTATGTACAATGTGTGTTTTAACATCAGGGTAGGCATATTTGTGTAATGTGTATATTAACAGCAAGTTATATATCTTAATATATATCTTGTGTATTGTGTGTATTGACAGCAAGTTATATATCTTTGTATGCTGTATATTTGAACATCAGGGTGGGAATATTTGTATACTGTGTATACTAACAGCAGGGGAGGTAAATGTGCATACTGAGCGTAATAACCTCAGGGTAGGTATCCTGTTAGATATATAAGTTATATAACAACAAGTTATATATCTTTGTATGCTGTGTATATTGACAGCAGGGTAGGTATATGTGTGTTCTGTGTATATTAACAGCAGGGTAGGTATATTTGTGTACTGTGTATATTAACAGCAGGGTAGGTATATGTGTGCACTGTGTATATTAACAGCAAGGTAGGATATTTGTGTACTGTTTATATTAACAGCAGGGTAGGTATATTTGTGTACGGTGTATATTAATAACAGGGTAGGATATTTATGTACTGTTTATATTAACATCAGGGTAGGATATTTGTGTACTGTGTATATTAACAGCAGGATAGGATATTTGTATACTGTGTATATTAAAAGCAGTACAGGTATATTGTATACTGTGTGTATGAACAGCAGGGTAAATATATCTGAATAGTGTGTTAATTAACAGCTGGGTAAATATATCTGAATAGTGTGTTAATTAACAACTGGGTACTTATACTTGGCAGGGACAGTGAACTATATAAACTGTGTCTATTAACATCAGGATAGGCATATGCATATTTGTATAATGTATAATTAATTTAACAAAGTAATAAAACTATGAATATTAACAGGAGGGTAAGCTTACTGTGAAGATAATTAATATTTATGTCTATTTTTTTCATAACGTGTTGAAATTTTATTTAGTAGTTTTATGCATATGATAGTGATTGCTGTGTGTATGCGTAGTACACAATGTATGATAGAATGATTTCCGTGTGTATGAGGAGTGTATGAGTAGAAAGTATGAAAGTCTAGGTACTAGAGTGACATATTTTCATGCTAGCTATAACTATGTAAGCTAACACGTTGATACCGATGCAGGGGTTTGGTCCAGTGAAAAGCAGTACATATTCAAACGATAGTAATAATTGCTAGACATTGGCATTATGTTAAATTAAGATTTATTTACCAACCAATCAGTCTTAATTAATTTAGAAGGATTTACATGCATGAAATGACGAACTATCTAAAAACGTAAACCATTCAATGAAATAGTAGTACATCATTGTATTAAAACTGTACAAGGAAAAGTAGACTCGAATTTTTTATTTCTTTTTTACAGATGTGGACAAGGGTCTCTGTTTAAATCGGATGCAGGCTTTATAACAACTGGTAAAGTTGCTTTAAGTCCTGTATTTGAAATGTTCCGTACTGCTGGTGGGAATACAATGAAATATGATTGCTCATTTGTGGTCTGTCGGACACCGTGTGATGGAGTAAGTAATTTAAACAAGTCCAAGTAGTTTCAAACGGGAGTAAGTAATTTAAACAAGTCTGAGCAGTTTCAAACGGGAGTAAGTAATTTAAACAAGTCCGAGTAGTTTTAAACGGGAGTAAGTAATTTAAACAAGCCCGAGTAGTTTCAAATGCACAATCATAGAACAAAAATTGTAACACGTTATTGCATTTTGTGAAGAATGCTTGACTTACTTGACTTAATCCACTTCGTCCCAAGGGGGACATAGGGCGACTACAGTTTCTCTCCATTTCTTCCTGTCCATGGCTATTCGTTCTGTTTCTTTCCAGGTCATCCCAATTTTACTCAGCTCGGTTGTTAGTCCCCTGCGCCAGGTGTTTTTTGGCCTTCCCCTTTTTCGATGTCCTTGGGGGTTCCATTCTAGGGCTTGCTTGGTAATGTGTGTGTCTTTTTTTCTTAGGGTATGCCCGATCCACTTCCACTTTCTTGCTCTCATTGTCTGGGTTGTTGGCTGTTGTTTGGTTCTTCTCCATAACTCATTGTTGGATATTTTGTTTGGCCATCTGATGTTGAGGATGTTTCTCAAACATTTATTGACAAAAGTTTGGATAGATTTGATGGATGCAGCTGTTTCTCTCCAGGTTTCTGATCCGTATAAGAGTACAGATTTGACATTGGTGGTAAATATCCTTAACTTTGTGCTAGTTCTTAAAGCATTACTCCTCCAAACAGGTTTAAGCATGGAAAATACCTGTTGAGCTTTCTTTTTTCTTGCCGATATGTCTTCATCTGTGCCTCCTGATGTACTGACAATACTTCCAAGATAGGTGAATTGTTGAACATCTTCAACAGTAGAGTCGTCGATCTTGAGACAATCTTGCTGGTTTGTATTTAGCCTCATTGATTTAGTTTTCTGTGCGTTGATGTATAGGCCTGTTTGTTTTGCTACTGTTTCAAGACTTTTGGTCTGATGTTGTGCATCTTGAAAGCGATGGGATAGTGCACAAATGTCATCAGCAAATTCGAGATCTTCAAGACGTGTTGTGAGGGTCCATCCGATGCCTTTTGGATCTTTGTAGGCTGATTTACCAACCCAGTCAACTACTATTAGGAAAAGGAGAGGAGAGAGAAGACAACCTTGACGTACCCCAGTTGTAACAGGGAATGATTCGGTCATAGTTCCACCATGTATAACTTGACAGGAAAATTGGTCGTAAAGCAGTTTTATCATTTTGATGATCTTTTGCGGGATGCATAGTGTGCCAGAATGTCCCATAGAACCTGATGGTCAATGCTATCAAAAGCTCTCTGGAAATCCACAAAATTTAGGTATAGTGTCGTCTGCCATTCTATTGTCTGTTCAATAATAATTCTCAATGTGGCTATTTGGTCTACACATGATCTTTCTTGTCTAAAGCCAGCTTGTTCATCTCTAAGTATCTTGTCGACTTCATTTTTCATTCTGCTAAGGATGGTGCTACAGAGCAGTTTACTAGGTATGGACAATAAAATGATACCTCTCCAGTTTTTGCAAAGCGACTTGTTACCTTTCTTAGGGATTTTCACCAAAAGTCCTTTACTCCAATCATCTGGTATTTCTTCTTCTTCCCAGATCTTATTTAGAAGTTGTAACAGGCTAAGGACAGATGTATCATCCAAGACTTTTATAGCTTGTGGTGGTATGTTATCTATGCCGCCTGCTTTTCCATTTTTTAGACTTTTGATAGCTTTGTTAAGTTCAGTTTTTGTTATTTTGCTGGTTTTGATGTTTAATATTAGACCATTTTGTAATTCAGGTGGATCTGTAGGTGGGGGCCGGTTAAGAACCTGCTCGAAATGTTCTTTCCACCTTTCAAGTTGATCTTCCAGTTTAGTGAGGGTATTGTTGTCTTTATCTTTGATAGGTGTATTTGAAGTTGGTGGTTTACCGCTTAATTGCTTTGTAATGTTGTATAGGGTTTTGGTGTCTCCCTTGCTACAAGCAGCTTCGGCTTCTTTGGCTAGTTGTTCTACGAAGTTCCTTTTATCTTGTTTGCAACTTTTCTTCACCTCTTTATCTTTATTGCTATACTGTTCTTGTGTCTGTTTTTTTTTGCTGTCTAGTTATAGCAGTTAGAACTTTTTCTTTCACTTGTCTTCTTTCGTTGACAATTTTCCAGGTATTTTCTGACATCCATTGCTTGCGGTTTTGTTGGAGATAGCCGACAGTTTCTTCACATGCTTGAACAATAGAATCTCTGGTCATTTCCCATGCTGTGTTGATGCTTGTTTCTTCATCATGTAGATTTTCAAGTACACTAAATTTGTTTTGTAGCAGAATGTGGTAGTCTTGAACAACTTTAGGGTCTGTGAATAGATCAACATTAAATTTCTTTCTTCTAGATTTTGCTTTTTTTGTTGATAGTAGTTTTAGTTGTATCTTTGCAATGATTAGGTGGTGATCTGATGCTATATCTGCTCCTCTCTTGTTTCGCACATCTTGTAGAGATGACCTCCATCTTTGGGATATAGCAATATGGTCTATCTGATTTTCTGTCACTCCATTCGGCGAAACCCAAGTAACCTTGTGGCAGTTTTTATGGGGGAAACGTGTACCGCCTATTACTAGACTGTTTACAGCACAAAAATCAGCAAAGATTTCACCGTTCTCGTTCATTTCACCGATTCCATTTGGTCCCATTTCTCTTTCTCTCCCTGTCCTGTCCTTACCCACTTTTGCATTGAGGTCTCCTAGTATCATGAGGATGTCTCGTTTTGGCACAGAATTTACAGTGGTTTGCAGAGAGTTGTAAAAGTCGTCTTTCTCTTCTTCATCTGCATTATTTGTTGGTGAGTAAACCTGGATTATGGTTGTTTTCTGAAATTTTGTGTCAAACCTGGCAGTGATTATTCTAGAAGACACAGGATTCCATTCTAAGAGAGACTGCTTTGCCTTTTTAGTAAGCATGAATCCAACACCTTTATCATGAGTGTCAGTGGCGTTTTTGTTACCAGAGTAGATGATGGTATGACCAGTGTTTAACGTTGTCATGCCAGATGTATTCCATCTTACTTCACTGAGTCCTAAAATTTCAATACTGTATCTGTCCATTTCTTTGGCTGTCTGCAAGCTCTTTCCACTTTGATACAGTGTTCGTACATTCCAAGTCCCAATTTTAGTTGGATACTTAGGTGAGAACAACTTCATCGGCCTTCGCGTCATATGTTGTCCTCGTGGTTTTGATTTTGTGTTTACCTCTATCTCAAGCCGTTGACGAGTAAGAGGGTTTTCTTCTGTAGACGTTTCTGTAACGTAATATTTTTTACAAGTTAGGGGTGTTGGCCCTAAGCTAAACCTTCTACGTGAAGGGTCGGGTTGTTCTGTAGGGGTTTTCCATCCCTTAGACGATTGCTGTTGCTAACGAGTTCCATCTACCCGGATTTTCTGTTTGGATTAACTTCCATAGCCTTTGACTATTCCCAAGTCACCCACAAGGCAGTGGGGCATTTAACCCATAGCTGGGGCAAGGTTGATGAGAGCCAGGGCGTGTCCACTCGCCGGTGGGCCTGCACTCTGCATCTCTAAGGCCCTTGCTGCTCTGAGATCCCTTGCAAATTAGCCTGAGATACTAGACCCCAGTATCTGTGTATTACCGCGAGGAGGCATTGCAAGAGTCTTGATGGTGTAGAGGTTTTGTACCAGCAGGAGAGGCTGACGCACTCGGCTCTCTTTTCGTCCACAGAGTGAACTAGCTGATGGTGGATGTTAAGTCTATGACCACACCACACTAGACGCATATCACCATCCTGTGTGCAAACACACCAATACACGAAGAATGCTGCTTTTGCCTAAATTAACTGAACTTTTTTTTATGAAAGGATATTTTATCATTATACCCCATAGGCGGGTCCAGGGGGCCACTTTCGTGGAAAGATTTGGTTAATTATATAGGAAATCACTGAAGCATGACTGGAGCCCCCCCCCCCCCTTTATGAAAAGTTCTGGATCTGCAACTGTACCCCGGCTTTATAAAAGTGGGGGTTTACTGTATACTATTACCTTTTGTCCGTTTATCCATCCATCCGTCCATTTCTCAGTCCATCCGCTCCGTCCCATGAATATTTTTCGTTGGAACAACTAGTCTTCCTGTTAACTGGCAAGTATTTGAGCCGGAATATCATCAGTGATCAGTAGCTTTCAGTTTCACTTGTTTGTACTGGAACATTCAACCCTGTCCTTCTACTTCACCCAACCAAATCAAATTGTTGTTAAATGATCTTTGTCCTGAATCTAGATAAAGTTAAAGCCATTTGATGTTGAACAAGAGTCAAGTGACGTATTTTTTTTTTTATCGAAATAAATTACCATTACGTATTCGTTTATCTAAAAAAATTACTGTTACGTATTCGTTTATTAAAATGACTTTTACGTATTCGTTTATCTAAATTAATTACCGTTACAACGTATTCGTTTATATAAATAAATTACCGTTACGTATTCGTTTATCTAAAAAAATTACCGTTACGTATTCGTTTATATAAATAAATTACAGTAACTGTTACGTATTCGTTTATTAAAATGACTTTTACGTATTCGTTTATCTAAATAAATTACCGTTACAACGTATTCGTTTATATAAATAAATTACCGTTACGTATTCGTTTATCTAAAAAAATTACCGTTACGTATTCGTTTATATAAATAAATTACTGTTACGTATTCGTTTATTAAAATGACTTTTACGTATTCGTTTATCTAAATAAATTACCGTTACAACGTATTCGTTTATATAAATAAATGAACGTTACGTATTCGTTTATATAAATAAATTACTGTTACGTATTCGTTTAATATATAAATTAATTATCGATACGTATTTGTTTATATAATTTAATTACTGTGACTAATGTCTTTGTGATTTATGCTATTTTAAATAAGCTTTGAAATAAATGAGGTATTTGCCTAATTTAGAAAGGAAGATGTGATATGATTGCCTATGAGACAACTCTTCACAAGAAACCATATGAAACAGAAATTAACAACTGAAGCCTTCAACGATGACCAAGCCCATACCACATTGTCAGCTACAAAAAGCCCTGGAATGATTCATGTAAACATTTCAAACATGAAAACTTGCAGCCTAATTTATATACAAAATAATGAACGAAAAACAAAGATGTAACAAAGCATCAATCTACAAATAAATATAAAGTTAAGACTGTTTACTTTTTCTTTTTATGACACTTCTGTTTATTTCTTTAAAAGCGGACTTCATCTTGTATTTTTGCAGAGTTCGTGTAAAAGCAAATCTACTAGAAAGAAGAGAGACACATATGCCGTGAGAGAGCCTCACTATTCGGAAACAATATACATTCCTAAGGACAAAGTTTTAGAAGCGAAACCCTATTTAGATGGAGATACTTTACAGGCTTCAGAAATACAGGCTTTAGAACAGCAAGATGGTTATATTAAAGGTAAAATGTCTTGTCAAGAAAATAGAATATTGAATTGGAACATTTAAAAGTTTAAACCTGATATTGAGAACTTCTTAAATAAGTTAAATTGTGTGTTGGAGTGAATGCCGTTTCCTGAAAGCAATTTCTAAGTGTGAGAAAACCTTAGGTTATATTAATCCTTGTCAGGATTCTGTTCTGTTTATGAACTTTAATTTCGTTATTTTGGTCTCACAACTCTTTGTTTGTTTACATTCAACACCAAGCATAATTTGTATCTGGTTATGGTGAAAGTTATGCAAGAACAAACTGTTTATATGCACACGAAAGTCATAAAAGAGGGACGAAAGATACCAAAGGGACAGTCAAACTCATAAATCTAAAACAAACTGACAACGCCATGGCTAAAAATGAAAAAGACAAACAAACAACAGCACACACGACACAACATAGAAAACTTAAGAATAAACAACACGAACCCCACCAAAAAACTAGGGGTGATCTCAGGTGCTCCGGAAGGGTAAACTTAGAGTTTAATGATAACTTCACATGATTATTAAAAGAAGCAAAAGAACAAAATCAAAAACAAACATTAAAACTACCAAAACACAATACATTGGTAGGAATAAAAAAACAATTAATTTATTTTGGCCTAGACCTTCTATAACATGTACTCTCTGATCAAACCATACAGAATTGTTCGTCAATTTTATTTCAAGCATTTTACAGTAATTATAATGAATATTCATGCAGTTATACTTTAATTGAATACTTATTTAACTTCTAGATAAATTACCGGGTAATCCAGACAATGGCCATCTTATAAAGAAAGGTAACGAGGAACCAGCATTCAAAGAGGACGAGAGGGTACCAGAGCAAAATGATGTTAGACATCCAACAAAGAAAATACTATCAGAAGAATCCATTTGGTCAAAAGAAATCATAGTTATTTTAATGTTAGCTTTCTTGATCATGTTGTTTATGGCGATCACTGTCAAAGTTCTGTTAGGTCTTAATAGATCCATGGTGTACGTGCAGAATGAGATAGCACGAAAAGAAACGCTGCCACAACTGAAATTAATTTCATAGGCAGCTTTTGAATTAAAGCGTAGATGGTGCAAACTTGTTAACTTTGTTTTTTTGAGCCCGCTCGAAAAGTCAAGGAAATATCTACCCCTGGCAATAAGTTTGTCTGTCCGACCACATACAGGGTTCTTGAATGTCCCTGGTAGAATAACGTGATTGTTACTCATACTTTTGGTGTTTATCGTTGATGGGATATGTTCGTTTTTCTGTGGTTTGCATGTTGTGTCGAATATAATATGATTTGATGAATTTTCTTGCATGAATTTGTGCTGAGTTTTGTCATTTTAGCGTTATTTTTCACAATGTCTTAAAGTGGCAGGTTTGGCCAGCCAAAAAAAACAACAAAACAGGTTCAACCCAGCATTTTTTCTTAAAATATTCAGTACCAAGTCAGGAATATGGCAGTTGTTATCAAATAGTTCGTTTCTATGTAAGCTAGCGTTTGTTTTTGTTGCACCTCAGTGTTCCTGTTGTTCCATTGTTTGCCCCTTATAGTTGATGTGTTTCTCTTGGTTTTAGTTTGTAACCCGGATTTATTTTCTCTCAATAGATTTATGACTTTTGACCACCGGTACACTTTTGCTGCCTTTGTTTGTAAGATATTCCCGTTATTATATAATAATGTCGAGAAATTGTTATAAAATAACTGAAAAGGATAATCACGACGTCTAACAAATGCTTGTTGCGAAAAAAATATCAGGAAAAGATATTATTTGTTTTGCAGTATATATGGTGTGTCAACAGAAAAGGTTCCCGAACTGAGACAGGCATGTAAACATTAGTCTGGATTGAGTTAGTTTTATTAGACCCAACTATCCCTATTTTGAATAGCGAAAAGTACTCGACGGTACTTACTATAACTAGAGGCTCTAAAGAGCCTGTGTCGCTCACCTTGGTCTATGTGAATATTAAACAATGGACACAAATGGATTCATGACAAAATTGTGTTTTGGTGATGGTGATGTGTTTGTAGATCTTACTTTACTAAACATTCTTGCTGCTTACAATTATCTCTATCTATAACAGTACTTTCTGTGGAAAATGTTATTGAAAATCTTCAAATTTTAAGAAAATTGTTAAAAATTGACTATGAAGGGCAATAACTCCTTAGGGGGTCAATTGACTATTTTGGTCATAGTGACTTATTTTTAGTTCTTACTTTGCTGTACATTATTGCTGTTTACAGTTTATCTCTATCTATAATAATATTCAAGATAACAAAAACAAAACAGCAAAATTTCCTCAAAATTACCAATTCAGGGGCAGCAACCTAACAACCGATTATCCGATTCATCTGAAAATTCCAGGGCAGATAGATCTTGACCTGATGAACAATTTTACCCTGTCAGATTTGCTCTAAATGCTTTGGGTTTTGAGTTAAAAACCAAAACCTGCATTTTACCCCTATGTTCTATTTTTAGCCATGGCGGCCATCTTGGTTGGTTGGCCGGGTCACCGGACACATTTTTCAAACTAGATACCCCAATGATGATTATGGCCAAGTTTGGTAAAATTTGGCCCAATAGTTTCAGAGAAGATTTTTCTAAAAGATTACTTAGATTTACAAAAAATGGTTAAAAATTTACTATAAAGGGCAATAACTCCTAAAGTGGTCAACTGACCATTTTGGTCATGTTGACTTATTTGTAGATCTTACTTTGCTGAACATTGCTGTTTACAGTCTATCTCTATCTATAATAATATTCAAGATAATAACCAAAAACAGCAAAATTTCCTTAAAATTATCAATTCAGGGGCAGCAACCCAACAACAGGTTGTTCGATGCATCTGAAAATTTCAGGGCAGATAGATCTTGACCTGATGACCAATTTTACCCGATGTCAGATTTGCTCTAAATTCTTTGGGTTTTGAGTTATAAGCCAAAAACTGCATTTTACCCCTATGTTCTATTTTGAGCCATGGTGGCCATCTTGGTTGGT
This sequence comes from Mytilus galloprovincialis, assembly GCF_965363235.1. Classification (NCBI taxonomy): domain Eukaryota; kingdom Metazoa; phylum Mollusca; class Bivalvia; order Mytilida; family Mytilidae; genus Mytilus; species Mytilus galloprovincialis. Next base: position 51,608,236 of record NC_134850.1, read on the forward strand.
TGGCCGGGTCACGCCACACATTTTTTAAACTAGATACCCCAATGATGATTAATTGTGGCCAAGTTTGGATTAATTTGTTCCAGTAGTTTTCAGAGGAGAAGATTTTGGAAAAGATAACTAAAATTTACGAAAAATGGTTAAAATGGACTAAAAAGGGCAATAACTCCTAAAGGGGTCAACTGACCATTTCGGTCACGTTCACTTATTTGTAAATCTTACTTTGCTGAACATTATTGCTGTTTACAGTTTATCTCTATCTATAATAATATTCAAGATAATAACCAAAAACAGCAAAATTTCCTTAAAATTATCAATTCAGGGACAGTAACCCAACAACGGGTTGTCCGATTCATCTGAAAATTTCAGGGCAGATAGATCTTGTCCTGATAAACAATTTTACACCTGTCAGATTTGCTCTAAATGCTTTGGTTTTTGAGTTATAAGCCAAAAACTGCATTTTACCCCTATGTTCTATTTTTAGCCATGGCGGCCATCTTGGTTGGTTGGCCGGGTCACGCCACACATTTTTTTTAACTAGATACCCCAATGATGATTGTGGACAAGTTTGGTTTAATTTGGACCAGGAGTTTCAGAGGAGAAGATTTTTGTAAAAGTTAACAACAACGACCAGATATTTTTAAAAGATTGTTTTTTGTTTTAATTTCATGGACATAAGTAGAGTATTACCAGAAACACATAACAAGAACTTACATTTTTAAAACATCAATTCATATTACAAAATAGAGTAATTTTGTCCAAACAAATTTTTCAAGATATAACAGAAATGCTCTGATGCATATAATGGGAGATAACTCAAATTATAAACCAATGTTTGTTCTACGGTAGTCCATAGACAACTTTAATAAATCTTAAATACGTCATTTGCATTCTATTCAAAAATTTAATACATTCCTTTAATAATATACCCCATTCAATAAATTTATAATTTTTAATAACTAGGTAGAAAATTTCATTACTAGATATTTATCAGAACCCTGTCTGAATCACCTCTTAGACTTGCAAACATTAATATTTTCAGTCTTTGTAATTTTCCCTGCTAGTTCCTAGGTAAGACCTAACAATCCACCAGAGATATGTAAGCAATTATAGTTCACCATACTGCCTTCAACAAAGAGTAAAACCCAAACTGTATAGTCAGCTATAACTGACTTCAACAATGAGCAAATTTAAGAAAGATTGAACTCCATATTCAAACAACATGAAAAATATTCAATCACTATTGTCATATTTTAAAAGGAAATTTCCTTTAGTATTTTATATATTAAATTTATCCTTTTATAGCTGACTATGTTGTATGGATTTATCACATTGTTGAAGGCAGTATAGGGATCTATAGTTGTTAATTTCTGTGTCAATTGGTATCGTGTTGAGAGTTTTCTCATTGGCAATCATACCACACCTTCTTATTTCTATGTGTTTTATATGGCTACTGTTAATGACATGCTGCTGCGGCCTTTACCAGGTTTTTTCCAAGTTTTACTGTTTAGAACACAGTTAAAGACTTAATTTGAACTTGATACATATGGAATTTTGGGATAACAAAGAATTAGTCTTAGAAATGAAAATATAATTTAATGAATATGAAAAAAATCATTAAAGTTATTGAAATCTGTAGAGATTGCCTTTAGGCACTGTTGTCCTGAATATGCATGAAATATTTGCCACTGAAAATTAAGCAACCAACAATCAATCAATCTATAGGCATTGTCTTGGTAAAATTAGTAAATATATGTTTGAAACAGAAATTTACTTAACAATTTAACTATTGTTTCAAAAATATTCCATTATCAAATTAATTTCAAAATCAAATTCTAAAATCATTAGAAGCCATCCTATTCAAACTCATGCTATCATTAACACATTAAATATAGAAAGGTCCTTCCTTATGTACAAAGGAAATCTCTAGAATCCAGAATTAAGTTAAAATCTTATAGTTTTGTTTTTTTACTTTCTTCTTCACTAACACATCCTTTTTAAATAGTTCTGTATGTAGACAGAGCAAGGGAAATCTTTAGCATTCAGAATAGTTTAACTCGTAAAGTTTGGCCTAAATATGGTGTCTAGACTACCTTCCTCACTAACACATATATACATCCATTTTGTTAAAATGCACTTTTCCACTTTTTTGGTCTCTTGAAAATGTTGTTTTTGCTGTATTTAGACCGTGCATTTTAAAAATTCTACGCAATCATAGGTTTGAATCAAGGAGGTTATATTAGAAGGAGAGAGGAAGAAAGACGATAATTACACATAAAATGTTACCGACTTTTCTTTAAGTTGGTGTTAATTAGTTGAGATCGACTCTGTCACAGAGGGAAATTTGTCCTAATTACATACCCGAGTAAGAACGGAAACACCCGAGGTGTCATAAACTGACCGGATCTACAGTTATTGAAATCTTAATCAGATTTTTTGTGATATTTTTTATTAAGTAATTAAAAATTAAAATTTAATTTTAAAAGTAAACTTATTACCAATAGAAATAAAACGAATATCCGTCTCATCGCCGTCAATGTTAATATCAACAGTCATAACAGAAAGTCACTTTTACGTTGTTCCCGATAAATTTCTCTATGTTTCAATTACAAATATTCCTTCCGGTCGTTACCGATCACCGTAACTAAAGTACTTGGCACATTCGTATATTTTCTATGATTACTACCTGCCAATTCTCATAAGCATGCAGAAATTGACAGGTGAAGCGAAAATCTTTGTTTAAAGAAATGTAGTGTTGAATAAAAATCGCTCACTAACTTTCCTTTAAACCCTCATAACTTTGTCATTTCTTAATCTTTTTTCACCGCAGACGGTTGATTTTGAAATTGCGCAACAAATCTTTTTCCAAATCACCTATGCACTGCACTGTAACTAAAAATACACCTGAACTTTAATGACCCAGTCACTGATAACAATCACGTGACATATGCGATTTATCTAATAGCCCGAACTACTCGCGGTAACAGCCTGGTACATCAGAGGGCCATGTCAAGTGGGTGATAAACATGTCGGTTTCTTTATAATTTTATCATTTTTCTCTGATCGAACTGCTATCCTGGGGATGCTAATTTTGTATCAAGCAGAGTGCTCACTCTCCTTCTAATATAACCTCCTTGGTTTGAATGTAGTTTTGAATTTAAACTTGTTTAATACATATATATATATATAGTTCCTGTTGTAGAGATGTAGAGAAACATGGTGAATCACTAGAATCCAGAAAAGTTTAATTCATAAAGTTTGGCCTTAGTAGTGTCTGTACTTCCTCTCTCATAAAAACATCCTATAAAGATAGTTACTGTCATAGACAGAGCTATGGAGAATGGATATAAGATCCCCATGTCATGGAGATTGTAGTAGGTAATAATTTGTCCTTGGTCAGTCAGTATATGTAATAAATGATTGCCTGCATCAGTAACAATGATATTATCTGATGGTGTTGTTAGTATTCCACAAAGTTTAAATGGTTTGTCCCCTGTTTTGACATCAGGGCGACCAGTATAAGTTCCTAGAATGTCTCCTCCTGGTGATAATACAACCACTCTAGCTCTGAAATCTTTATCTAACCAGTCCATCACACAGATGTTACCATTACTGGTACAGGTGACAAATGCAGGGTAGGTGAACAATCGTTTGGTACTGATACTGGTTAGAAATCTGGGCAAACTAAATAATTGTTTCTTATGATTTTCATGTTCATATTCCTGTAGTTGTTTCCCTTCCTGATCCAATACCACCACTACACGTCTTCCTTTGACAGGGAATGGATCTTTTCCAGACGTGGCTCCTATGATGACTTTGTGATCACTGGTCACATGGATAGTGATTGGATACAATGGTTTTACATCATACCTGGAATATGTCATCTCCCCTGTCATGGTGTTGATTAGTTTGAGTTTAGTCTCACCTCTCTCAGTTGTTATAACAAGAATGTTATTTGAATCAGTTTTTGCCATTCCATAAATCCTAGTGTTTAAACTTGTTATTACTTCAGTTCTATTTCCCCTTAGTTTGACATGTTGTAACTTTGATCTCTGATTATCTGCCATCCACAGAGAACCATCAGAACATACTGCTATAAGGTGAATATCAGTAAGATCTGTTGTATAAACTTTGGATATTTCTAACTTAATTTCACTCTTCTGTTTAGGCTTCAGTTCTACTTTGCCTTTATTATAGTCTTCTTCTTCAATTAACTCATGTCCATTATGAAATTTAGTGGTACACTTGAGACATATAAACTTATTACAAGTATTACAGAACAGACAGCAAGCTTGGTTAGAATGTTCTTCACATTTGATTTCACTGAATATTATTGTGTCCTTTGACCCGTCAGGTTTTCTTATTTCATTTATATTAAGAATTTTGTGATCTTTCCCATTCTTTCGATGGACCCCATCCTTACACTTGTCACACATGAGCGACTCACATGTGTGACATTTCCATTTAATCTTATTTCCACCTTCACATAACTGACATCCAACTGGAATCTGACCTTTTTGTATTGAACTTGCAAATGCCATTTCAAAATTTAAAGATGTCTGACTTTATAACTTCCTTGTCCCGTTGTCTATATATATTATCTATTTATATCTAGTGTCTTAACATGTGAAGAGCTGTAACATGACCTTATCAAAGGTATTTAAATTTCATTTATTGAAGGATAATTTACATAGTGTCAGGATTTTTTTAAGAGGGAATATGAAGGTTTTCTTTGAGAATAATATATAAATGAGAAATTGTACCCCAGCAAACACCCGTGATGTAATGAATAAGGGTCATCACCTAAGGAAGCCAAGGATAGTCATACCTTATCACTAACCTAGGTCAGCCATGGCTGTATCTCCCAGGAGGGTGGGGGTGGGGTGGAGCAGTCCTTCATTTATGGTTTTGATGTCCTTATTATAATTTCCTGCTACTTCCCTGCTTAATCTGAGTGAGTAATTTCAATTAATTATAGTTAACACTAGAATATTTTTATATAAGCCTACCTGTTTTTTATGTATAATTTTCCCTTATATTTCAGCTGCCATAATGCATTTATGAATAAACAACACTATCCTGATATTATCTTCACACCCCCTTCAAATCTCTCAAAAATGTAACATTTCTCATAGTTATAAATTACAAATGTATAAAAAAAAATGAATTTAAACAATGAAAAAGAAATGAACACAGATAAACACCATCAAATTGTATACAGCTATCTTATCCCTAGTAACACTGGGGTAAAGCTGATGACCGTAACTGCATTCACGGTCATCCCAAGATGTCGGATGAAAAATTAGGTCAGTATTTGTTGCGTAAACCCCTGAGGGTTATATTGGGCGAGTGATGTAGTCTTTCGGAACACCGGATGTTATTCGGAACACTTCTGTTCTTTCCATGACCACCTTTCAAATACATGCGCAATAGCTATGACCGCTTTTCAAATGCATGCGCAATAGCTTACTAATCTGTTGAATATGCATTAGCATCTTAAGTTGCTATATAGAGATATTTTACGTATGATCTGAAATTTATATAATACTTTCTTGCACACGATTACAAGCTGCTAATATTAACCTACATGCGTAGTATTTTAATTAGTCAAACGATGTAACAAGCTGTGCTAGATATGAGATAAGATTTCATGTAAACAATGCGCTTTATATTCTGAACGAGAATAATTAAAAATAAAATCTTTAAAAAGAGTTTTAGTAGCATTTTCTTTACGTTAAGTGAAGATGTACATGTTGTTTATACTGAAATTAAAGGGAAGTCTTTCTTGCATATGATTAAATTACAGTTTTGTTTTTTTTGTTAAATGTTGCAACTTTTATAAAAAAAAATGGTTATTAAAAATAAAATTAAATAGATATTAAAAATGAAAAAAATAAAATATTTTGAACGAGAACAATTAAAAATAAAATCTTTAAAAAAAGTATTAGCACTTTTTGAAATTTTACGTCTAGGATAGACCAAGGACATGGGATTCATAAATACGTGCCTCAAATAGGTGTAAAAACGAGGATTTTTCAAAAAAAAAAATCGTTTATTGAAAATAACGTTAAAATTAATTATGAAAGTTATGTCCGTATCTATTTCATTAATATTGCAAATTTAAAGTTATTTTCTTTGTTTAAATATTGCAACATTATTTACTTTTTTTTTAAACAAGGAGGTCACATAATAACCTCTGAATCCTTTTCGTCATTAAAATGCGACTGATAAGTATAGATATTCAATATGAAAAGGGGGGAAATAACCGTGAATGAAATCTAAATCTAAAATTTGTTTTAAAAAAATACACATTTGACCATGCAGATGTAAGAAATGATACTTCAAGCAATGAAACTACGAATTAAATGTGCCACTTTCATTACGACTGATAACCTAAAAATGAATCATGCATGCATTTTTAGCAGACTTTACCAGGTCGGCGATAAGATATCGAATATAAAAAAGAAGATATGGTTTGGTGTCAATGTGACAACTATCTACAAGAAACCAAAATAACACAGAAGTACAAACTATGGGTCTCCGTACGGCCTTCAACAACAGACAAAGCACGTACCGCATAGTCGGCTATAAAAGGCCCCGAAAAGACAATGTAAAATAATCAGTCAAAAAAGAAAATTAACAAAGTCCGTATCATCGTATGCGTAACTTAGTTGCTCACCAGAGGAACGCTACGCAAGCATTTAAACCCGCGTTCCATAAGTCTGAAGAACGTCGAAAAGCAAAGGTATACGCTTGGTGAACGCTTTTCCTTCAGGAAAATTTTAATGGAACATAAAAAATTTCATTCAGCTCAAGCGTTTGTCAAGCGTATAAAGCCTCAAAGGTGCATAGGATCGACCATGGTCCAGCACTAATGATACAAGTATCAACCAGAGTTACAATGACGTGGTAGTAAGTCTTTAAAGGCCACCGAGCGGCCTCCAAAAATGAAAAAAAAACTCTATTTAGTCGGCTATTAAATGCCCCGACCATTAAGATTTAAAAACAAAAATCAAACAAAACTAAATAGCCTTATTGATAACAAAATAATTTACGAAAAAAACTTGACCGACATGAATTATGAACAACAACCACTGTACTACATGTTCCTGGCTTTAGAATGGACATTGGTATATAAACAATGTGGTGGCCATAAACCCAACCCTCCCTAATGAACCAAACCATAAGGACAACACATCGCAAGAAAAAAACTGTAAAATATCAGTTGCAATTCGCGTCCCTAAAAATATGGGTAAGGTGCACAATAATCACTTACATAAAAACAATAGACACAAATCACTGAAATAATCGCACTTATCGAAAGCTATTTCAAAGCTAGTGAACATGTAGACGAACCAGTGGGCATAGACGGACTGGTAAACATGTAAACAGACGGGCGAATGTGACAGACTTATTGACAAACATTCACATATAGACAGACCTGCAGTCGGGAATGTAGAAAGACTAGGAGAAACGCATAGGTACGCTTTACGCACACCCAATACACGTTTTAGGTCGTTGTGCACACGATACAGATATGATTGACAGGTTGAATGCATCAAATTTACTAGCGTATTGGTAGCGTGCATGCTTTTTTTACCACGGCCGACGTACGTCGGATCTATACGTTGATGTGTGAAGCCGGTATTACATTAGGTAAACAGGCAATGTCAGTTTCTAATTCTTATGCACAACAAAAGTAATATAAAACAATACATCTTTATTAAACAATTATCTAATATATATATAATGCCAAACAAGCATTTGGGTTTACGATTGCATTTCTTTTTTTAAAGAAAGCAACTTGTTTTGTCTGTTTAAGTGTTGCTATATCATTTTCTTAACAAAGCATACGTTGGTACGATATTCATAAAAGATTCACACGAAAATCGCAAATAACTATCGAGAAATGTGTATAAAACTGGAAATTGGATTTGAAAAAATCACTAAGATGACCGTAAATCGTTATTAAAATATTTTCAAGATGACTGTAACATATAACAAGGATGACTGTGATTAGTAAATAGATGACCGTAATTTATAAAAGATGACCGTAACATTTAAAGGATGACCATCAATTCTAAGTAATATCCGTATTTGTATTACCTTTTTTGTAGACCTTCTCATATGACCATATGTAGCCTACAAGTACAAGCCAACTAGGATTCATATTACTATCATATAATACATACACCTTTTTAAAAATGCCAATGCATGTACACCCATTATATCGTTTTAACTACCATTTCAAAATAATGTTTCTTTATTTCAGATACTAGGTACATGTCACTATACCACCTGCAAATTCACGTCATTTAATGTAGACATCATTTTGATTCACACTATAGACAATCATGTTTGTCCACAAATATTTAGTTTTAGAAATAAAGCTTTCGATTAAAACACTGGTCATTCTGCATATCTGTACATTTCGGAATTGATGTAACAAAACTTTAACCTGTGCCGGAATATTATAAAGTCAATAGGATTATTATCTGTAATAAAACATTGACAATGTAATTTGTAAACACAATTATCAAAAGGAATGTGTATTCAGGTATAATTATGGTATGGCAAATTATCACCCCCACTTATATATATACTCGTCTAAACATCAACCCAACAATGTTAGATCTGTAAATTTGCTTTCGCAAATTTTTGGTTCTTCCCTCGCCGGGATTCAAACCCATGCTACTGTGATATCGTGACACCAAATCGCCTGCACTGCAGCCGTCCCGCTAGACCACACGACCACCTGGGCTCTCAAAAAAAGAGCTTTCGCTGGCCGTGTGTTACCTTTCCACGTCAGTTTTAATCTAGCGGCGTACTACAGTACATGATATATAAGGCATGAAGATGTTATTGTTACAGATCAGCTAAATTATCTATAGTAAAGGATCCTACAAATTAATGTAATATACAGTCACAGAAAATAATTATATTTATAAGTACGTCTGAGTCAGTGACAACTCTACAACAGATGTATCCATCGGATCGCCATCAATGATGGTGATACATGGCTGTGTACATAATGTATATACAACTCGTCTAAACATCAACCCAACAATGTTAGATCTGTAAATTTGCTTTCGCAAATTTTTGGTTCTTCCCTCGCCGGGATTCGAACCCATGCTACTGTGATATCGTGACACCAAATCGCCTGCACTGCAGCCGTCCCGCTAGACCACACGACCACCTGGGCTCTCAAAAAAAGAGCTTTCGCTGGCCGTGTGTTACCTTTCCACGTCAACACTATAATATTCTTACTACTTTTCAAAGCAATGGACTTTAATAAAAAAATTTATTCAGATATTAACTAATTGTTCATCCCCCCTTTTCCATCTGTATTTATACTGGTGTTGTCTTGATCCATAAATACTATATGACATTTACCACTGTCTGGCACACTTCTCTGCTCTCTCCCCTCCCCTCATACATTGGTCTATATTTATTACACCTGGTATTGATCAATAAATACTATATGACATTTACCACTGTCTGGCACACTTCTCTGATCTCTCCCCTTCCCCTCATACATTGGTCTATATTTATTACACCTGGTATTGATCAATAAATACTATATGACATTTACCACTGTCTGGCACACTTCTCTGATCTCTCCCCTTCCCCTCATACATTGGTCTATATTTATTACACCTGGTATTGATCAATAAATACTATATGACATTTACCACTGTCTGGCACACTTCTCTGATCTCTCCCCTTCCCCTCATACATTGGTCTATATTTATTACACCTGGTATTGATCAATAAATACTATATGACATTTACCACTGTCTGGCACACTTCTCTGCTCTCCCCCTCCCCTCCCTGATTGCATTATTCATGTAAAACTAGTCCCTAGCTGGCATGGATTGGCTTCAAAGTAACAACATTTGGTCAGCACCTCGTAAGGAACATTCATGCTATGTTTGGTTTCATTCCATTCAGTGGTTCTCTAGAAGAAGTTCAAAATGTAAAAAGTTTAAGACGATGGACGCCAAGTGATGAGAAAATTTCACTTGGCCCTGTGGGCCAGGTGAGCTAAAAAAGCTGTATAGCAATGAGACAAAAACCAGACAATAAAAGACAGTAATAAATGGACCAATTGTCCTTAGGCAACAGCAAAAAGATATGTAGTCAAACTTTGAGGATTGAATAAAACAGATATTTCAAAAGATTGATTTTTTGTTTTAATTTCGTGGACATAAGTAGAGTATTGATAGAAACACATAACAAGAACTTACAATTTTAAAACTTCAACATGATTAATTCATATTACAAAATAGAGTAATTTTGTCCAAACAAATATGTTAAGATATAACAGAAATGCTATCTGATGCATATAATGGGAGATAACTCAAATTATAAACCAATATTTGTTGTAGCCAATAGACAACCACAACTTTAATAAACTTAAATATGTGATTTGCATTCTATTCAAAAAGTTAAAACATTCCTTCAATAATATACCCCATTCAACAAATTTTAATCAAGATATTTGTACAATATTCTGAAGTTAAAAGCAAGGACAAATTGTATACAAGGTATATGTATCATGTTGAAATACTGATCTCTATTTGTCATTTATAATTTTTAATAACTAGGTAGCAAATTTCCTTCCTACATATTTATCAGACCTCTGCCTGAATAAAATCTTAGACTTAAAAACCTTCATATTTTTACAGTCTTTGTAATTTTCCCTGATAATTTCTAGGTAAGACCTAACAATCCACCAGAGATATGTAAGCAATTATAGTTCACCATACTGCCTTCAACAAAGAGTAAAACCCAAACTGTATAGTCAGCTATAACTGACTTCAACAATGATACGGTGGGTATGGTTGTCCTGCGAGAGAACGTTCTGTGCTGGTGATTCGGTCCTGAGGGGTGCTGGTGATCATGAAAAAAATGTAAACAAAGACGAAAATGATGATTTTTGACGTTTTCACTCATAACAAATGGAAGAAAACAGTTGAAATTTTTCAATTTTGTTTCTTATTGGTTCATAATGTAAGCCATTAAAAAGTTGACCCTCTAAACTATTTCAGTAAGGGTTACACAAAAATGCTCATTTTCAGAAAATCTAGAACTGAAAAAATAAAACAAAAATGCTCATAGAGTCCGCTTTCTATACCGCAATCCACACGACAAAACTATTTTGTGAAAAAACATTGCAATTTATTAAAATTTAGCATTTTCTCAATTTATTCATGTCCTGATACTGTGCTGGTGGGTCCTGTCATTGTGCTGGTGGGTCCTGATACGGTGCTGGTGATTTTGGATAAGAAGTTGGTCATATTTGAAACAAATGTTACAAAATCAATAAAATTGGGCAGATAATTGTTGTCAATAGGATCTATGACTCCTATTTTAGCTCTTGTGCATCCATTTGGCTGTTTAATATGTGTTTTCAAATTATCGTAACTTGTATAACATAATTACATAAAAGGGCAACATCTTTCGTCCAATATCAGATAACAATATATAGTATCTAAAATAAGAATAGTTTTATTAAGATATTAAATGCCCCTTACATTTATGCTTCAACAATGATCAAAGCCCATGCCGCATAGACATGTTTGTTAGCGCTCCGCATACCCCTCCCCACTTCCACCCAAACCAACCCTCCTCATTTCCTCCTTCATTGTTACAGTGGTGTACCAACACAACAATTTATCATATAAAATAATAACACAAAGACCCACATTATTGAACAACGAATGCTCGCAGGTACTGAAAGCTAGTTCAAAGCCGCATTTTCAACTAATAGATAAACCATGTTCTCATATACAAAAATTCCAATCCTGTCGATTAAAAAAGTCTCAGAACTAAAGTTCACATTTTAATGTTTGATGAAGCAGAACTTTAAAAGTGTGCAGTGAATCTTGCTCACAACAGTTATTGTCATAATTATGTTTACATATAAGACTTATAAAGGAATTAAGAAGGTACCAAGAAATATTTTATAGTTCAATTTAATGATCATGAAAGGAAGGAAATGGTACTTTTTTGGCGAAAGACTTAAACGCTTCTTTACATTATATAATACAGCTCTTCTATAAAAGCATGCAAAAAAACAAACTTTGATTGACTTGCTTGCTATGTGTGCTTGGATGTTTTCAAACAATAGGTAGGCGGAGTTTCAATACATACTGGGATCTGATTGGACAAATACAAACTGACAGGAATTGAAGTTAATGTTTATTGTCCAAACAAATTCTAGTATATAGTAAACAGACTACTTACCTGTCGTTTACAAACATCCAAACAATCATAGCAAGCAATTTGATCAATGGTTTGCTTTGCATATATTTATAGAAGAGCTGTAAATTCTAAAAAAAAATTCTTGTTGTCGTAGATGGTCAAATCCTCAACAACTTTGTTGGAACGAATAAAGGTTTTAAATCATATTTTCGTGGACTTTTTAGCTTCCATCCTGACGAGGCGTGTTAGCTGTTCGTATGCTGTTGCACCTGACGCACGGAAACTTTCACATTTCCATCTTCTTTTCTGAAATATGTTTCCCAGCTCATACTTGACAGGATTGTTATCCTAGTAAAAGGTGTAACCAATGAATTGAACACAAGTTAAAAATTCCACAATACTATATAATTCATTTTATGTGTAAATTTGTTCGAAAAAAGTCGAAAAGAAGAGAGTTTTTTTAATGTCATGATTATCTGTCGCTTTCTAGATCTATGCTTAGCATTTATTTCAGATGACATGGACTCCTCACCCTGGTGACCCTGCTGCCTTTCATAACTTTATCCTGATACATATATTAATAGATAAACAAAAGGCTGCAACTGGTATTTTTGTATTTAAAATGATTCGTTGTAACGAGAATATTTGTGGTGAATGGAAACTGTGAGGGTCAAAATCTTAAATTGCTTATAAATGTTGCTGGACCCAGTTTCGTTATCTGATCTGAATTTTCTGAAATGTGCAAGGTAGATAGACATTGGCATTTTGACTTTTTTTACTCGGTAAGTTTTGACCTAATTGCTTGAACTTTTGCAATATTAAAGCCGATTTCAATGAGTGTGTAGACAAAGGGAATATCTTTGGTTATCTTGCTTGCTGAACAGAAAAGTCATTGTTAGGTTATGTAAACGACCATACTTTAAGAGTAGACTAGTCAGACAAATGACACATCTTTCTGTCTGTAGGACCAGGCTACTTCGAAAGGAGGGTAGTATACCTTACCTAACAATGACTTCACGGTTTAGCTAACAAGTAAGCTAACCAAAGATATTACCTTTGCCTACATACTCAATGGAATCGGCTGTAAAACTCGAATACATTTTAACAGACAGTGGTCATGTTTGTTGATGGATATTGTTTTTCCTAGATTCACTCTTGAAAAATCAATTGATTACATTTGGTCAAGAAATTTCAGAAAAGATCTTTTTGTAATTGCGGACGCCAAGGCAATACATGAACCTCACACGACCCCTCGACACAGGTGAGCTTATATACGATCTTATAGCGATTCGGGTTGATAACCAGTTGAAATTAAGCCAGTTTTTTGTGTGTGTAGATTTGTATTGTTTTAAACTGTTATGACCTTTTAAAGTTAAATGTAGGTGTTTAATCTAAGAATTTCTTTTTTAACCTTGTATACATGTACTTGTTTTATATTCAATTGGCAGTATGAAGCTACGAGATATTTTAATTTTTGAAATTGAAGAGACAATTAACAAAGCAAACAGTAGTTTCAAATACTTTTAAATAGATCTTTAAGGATAATGTACCCTTGTGTTGATCCAATGCAAAACATAACAAAAATCTCTGTACAAAGGTTATCTTGTTTTCATTCTCTGACATATTCTAGTCTGCCCTTTCATAAAATAGTGAATTTTTTTAGTCTATCGAACTTTCGAAAAAAAATACCTGATAACCGTTCAGACAAAAAAATTATGTTGAAAAAATCTAACAGATACAGCAAGTGATTCTTAATAGCTATAAGATACATTTTTCTTTTAAAAAAACTTTCACTGTAACCTCGCTCTAACTGTTCCCCCTCCCCCCTCACCCCCCCCCCCCCCCAAAAAAAAACCCAAACAAACAAACCCGCAATAGTATTGTCATTCTTATAGTCAGCACTAAATTGTTCACAAACAAATGTGTTTTAAGCTGCTAAAGACATATGATTCAAACGCTCAGAAAGTCCTTTGTTCTATATTTTTGCTCGCCATTTTTATGCAAAACCTTTTACATTTTTATTTTATGGGTTATTGTTGAAGGTCGTACGATGACGTATGGTTGTTAACACATACTTCCTTTGGTTTCTTATGGAAATTTGTCCATTGACAACAAACATACCACATCATCTACTTCATATAAGTATTGTATAAATTACAACGTATTTTGGTGATCTTGCAAAATGATCGTAATCCCGAAAATCGTAAACATATTTTCTTATCTTAAAAGGGGACAAGAAGGGTTCCATTAACAGGCCAATAAATAAGATTACTGTTAATTTAAAAAAAAAGAAAATAGGGGTATTTTCTCTCTCATAATAACAGTAAACAGATTCACAGCAATGTCAATTTCAAGAAAGCAGACAACATTTAATTAGTCAATAACAGTACAGCATCAATGATCTTGAATATATGCCACTTTTAACTAAAATATAAAGGCACAGAACCAGGACATAGGAGCACAGAACCAGGACCGTTTTTCTTATCACCAGCACAGCGTCAGGACAATTCCGTTTTAACGAACTTGCACGACTTTTGCAATATAATATTGTTGTAATATACTTTGCATGGTACTTATGACGCATCAGAGAAAAATTAAGCAACAAAACAGCCGTTTTATTGTCGTTCTGATACAATGAATAGAATAGAATAGAATATTTTATTTACCAAATTAGGGCCCCAGGAGGGCATATGATACAGACAATATTATTATAAACAATAACATATGCAATACACACACAGTAAAGATATGTAACAAGTGTTATAAAAATAATAAAATAAAATAATATAACACAGAAAATACACTCAACGAAATAGTAGCAATGTATTATTATTCAATGAATACTATGTTGAAAATGACTCAAGTGCACCCGGTAAGTGTATCTTCACTTTGAGAAGACAAACATGAGGCATTAGTAGTTTGTGCGGAGAAATGTCAATATATAAAAATACAAAAAAATACAAAAAGAACCCAATAAAAAACAAAGCAATTAAGCACTCCCACATTTGACTATGAGGTATACTGCAAATAACAAAGTTTATTTAATAAAGGATATTTAATATGAATTATCTGCAGAAAGCACCAAGAGTCGGTGCTTAAAGGGGAGTCCCTACTTGTACTTAATGCAGATGAGTCAAGCTCCTTAATTATTGAAAATATATTTTTAAAACATATTTCTAAGATTATAGATTCTGTGTCCAGCCAGCAAAGATCATCAAGGGACGGTGCCAAAGAATTTGAAATTCTTCTTATGATCTGTGCAGGCTTAACAGGGTATCCAAATTCATATTAAAGAGTTATAATGAATTAGTTATTGCAGATTAAGTTGTACTTTAATTCTTAAGTATCTTCTATATATTTGTAAAATGCAAATAGTACATTAGGATCCTCATTATTCATTATCCAAATTGATTTGTTATCAATATTTAAATTTTGAAAGTTTGGACATGATTTTAATATATTTTGCATCATTTCCTCTCTTTTTAATAAATGAGTGTCACATTTAAATAAAAAATGAACTTCATCCTCAACCTCACCTGAGGTGCACCTGAGACAAATTCGGTTTTGTCGAAGAGTACCCTGGTATCTACCAGATTCAATTTGCAATTTGTGAGCAGATATTCTTAATCTAGTAATACATTTCCTTTGCTCAAAATGTCGAATTATTGACAAATAATTTTCAAAACCATAGTTGCACTTGAATGTTACATAAGTTCGTAGTTTACCATCTTTATGTTTGTCTAGCTGTTTTTTTCCACAATGCAGTATAGTATCCCTTAACTATCTGACCACAGTGTAGTTTAAATGTTGAGTATTTTTCAAGAATATGTTTTTCTATGCCTGACATTTTTTCCCTTAAAATATTAATTGATCCATACCAAGAGGTTTTTTTTGTTTCAAATAGCTTTTTAGAACAATTATATGCAGCTTTTAACAAGGGAAATGATGAGCCAATATTTTCTAAACGATGCCAATATCCTAAAACATGTTTGACTATATCATAGTGAAGTGGAAAACGGCCTAATTCAGACAAAACTGCAAAGTTTGTACTCTTCCTATTAACGCCTAAAATATATTTGCAGAATTTAATATGAAGTTTTTCACAAAGTATCCTTGAGTAAATTGTATCCACTGTTATGTTTTCTTTTTTTAAACGTGCAGTAAAGGGATTGAAATATCCCCAAATTTCACACCCATATAAAAGTATAGGCTTTATTGTATGGTCAAAAACATGAATTGCATTTTTAACAGTAGGATTATGCACTAAAAAATCATTACATAGTTTGAAGTATGCTTTTAAGGCTCTTTGGTATAAATCATTCTGAGCATATGAAAAAGAACATGATGCATTAAATTGGATACCCAAATATTTATAATTAGATACACACTCCAGCTCATCTTTGTTGAAAATAAATTTTTGAGAGATATGTCTGCCTGCCTTGTTGAATATCAACACCTTAGTTTTTTTAGTATTTATATCTAAGCACCAGTCATTGCAAAAATTATGAAGTTCATTTAATTTCTCTTGTAGTCCTTCAGCTGAGTTAGATAAAATTACAATGTCATCAGCATACATAAGGCAATGAATGAGTTTGCCATCCAGCATAATTGGATCTCTGGTTCGTGTAAAATAGTCTGGAAGGCTATTTATAAATATTTTAAACAAGTTGGGACTCAAGTTATCTCCTTGTTTAACACCAAGCTTTGTTTGAAAGAATTCAGTTATTTTATCATGTATTTTTATACAAGATCTAGTTTCAAGATACATATTCTTTATAACGCTATAAAACCTTGAACTAACCCCAATCTCTAACAGCTTAATTCTAATTCCTGTATGTATTACTTTATCAAAAGCTTTATGAAAATCAACAAAGCAAGCAAACACTCTCCCATCCTTAGTATTACAGTATTTATCAAAAATACATTTTAAAACAAACATATGGTCAGATGTTCTTGCCTTTCTTGTGAAACCTATTTGACAATCATTAATTACATTATTTTCTTCTAAAAAACTATCCAACCTTATATTAAGTATACTGTTAAAAAGCTTACCAATTGCATTAGTGATTGTTAGTCCTCTATAATTATTTGGGTCAGTGACTTCACCTGACTTATGTAATACTGTAATATAACCTTCGGTCCAATTTCTTGGGTATAATCCATGAGACAGACAAGAATTAAATATTTTTGAAAGAGACGATAGTAAAACATTTTGACTGTGTTTAATCATATTGTTTGAAATGTTATCCAAGCCTGGTGATTTGTTACAACGTAGTTTAGAAATGGCAAAAGAAATTTCTTTCTCTGTTATAAGTTTATCAAGATTATTAAAACAAACATTTTTTTCAAGATTATCTAGCTTTTTTTCCAACTTAGCCACTCTTTCTTTGAATGACTCATGTAATTGATATAATCCATTGAAATGTGAAACCCACACAGATGGTGCCACAGCAGAACTATGGTCCTTATCATCATTATTTTTTAAATCATTAATTAACTTTAAACAAACCCACCAGCACAGAATCAGGACCCACCAGCACCTGACAGGACCAAATCACCAGCACAGAACGTTCTCTCGCAGGACAACCATACCCACCGTGAATGAGCAAATTAAAGAAAGATTGAACTCCATATTCAAACAACATGACAAAATATCCAATAACTATTGTCATCTTTTAAAAGGAAATTTTCTTCAGTATTTTATAGCTGATTATATTTACTATGGATTAACCACATTGTTGAAGACAGTATGGGGATCTATAGTTGTTAATTTCTGAATCAATTGGTGTCTTGTGGAGAGTTGTCTCATTGGCAATCATACCACATCTTCTTATTTTTAAGGGTATAATATGGCTACTGTTAATGACATGCTGCTGCGGCCTTTACCAGTTTTTACCAGTTTTACTGTTTAGAACACAGTTAAAGACTCAATTTAAACTTGGTGCATATGGAATTTTGGAATAACTAAATGGAAATATAATTTAATCAATGTGAAAAAAATCATTAAAGTTATTGAAATATGTAGAGATTGTCTATAGGAACTGTTGTCCTGAATATGCATGAAATATTTGCCACTGGAAATTAAGCAACCAACAATCAATCAATCTATAGGCATTGTCTTGGTATAATTAGTAAATGTATGTTTGAAACAGATATTTACTTATAACAATTTAACTATTGTTTCAAAAATATTGCATTATCAAATTTTAATTTTTAAATCAAATTCTTGAATCCTTAGAATCCAGCCTATTCAAACTCATGCTATCAGTAACACATTAAATATAGAAAGGTCCTGATGTATAAAGGGAAATCAGTAGAATCGAGAAACTCATATCGTTTGGCCTTTTTACTTTCTTCCTCTGAAACACATTGAATATAGATATAGTTCCTTATGTTCAAGGGAAATCACTTGAATCCAGAATTTAGTTAAAATTATAAATTTTGGTCTTTTTAGTTTCTTCTTCACATCCTATATATATGTAATTCCTGTTGTAGAGAGAACAACTGAAATCACTAGAATTCAGAAAAGTTTAACTCATAAAGTTTGACCTTTGTAGTGTCTGGACTAAAACATCCTATATAGATACTGTAGTATCTGATGTTGACGGAGCAAGGGAAATCCCTAGAATTCAGAATAGTTTAACTCATAAAGTTTGACTTTTGTAGTATCTGGACTAAAACATCCTATATAGATAGTATCTGATGTTGACGGAGCAAGGGAAATCCCTAGAATTCAGAATAGTTAAACTCATAAAGTTTGACTTTTGTAGTATCTGGACTAAAACATCCTATATAGATAGTATCTGATGTTGACGGAGCAAGGGAAATCCCTAGAATTCAGAAAAGTTTAACTCATAAAGTTAGACTTTTGTAGTATCTGGACTAAAACATCCTATATAGATAGTATCTGATGTTGACGGAGCAAGGGAAATCCCTAGAATTCAGAAAAGTTTAACTCATAAAGTTTGACTTTTGTAGTGTATGGACTAAAACATCCTATATAGATAGTATCTGATGTTGACGGAGCAAGGGAAATCCCTAGAATTCAGAATAGTTTAACTCATAAAGTTTGACTTTTGTAGTATCTGGACTAAAACATCCTATATAGATAGTATCTGATGTTGACGGAGCAAGGGAAATCCCTAGAATTCAGAATAGTTAAACTCATAAAGTTTGACTTTTGTAGTATCTGGACTAAAACATCCTATATAGATAGTATCTGATGTTGACGGAGCAAGGGAAATCACTAGAATTCAGAAAAGTTTAACTCATAAAGTTTGACTTTTGTAGTATCTGGACTAAAACATCCTATATAGATAGCATCTGATGAAGACGGAGCAAGGGAAATCTTTAGAATCCAGAATAGTTTAACTCATAAAGTTTGGCAGTTCTTCCTTTCTCAAGACATCCTATAAATATTTTCCCTGTTGTAGACATAGCAAGGGATAATGGATATAAGATCCCCATGTCATGGAGATTGTAGTAGGTAATACTTTGTCCTTGGTCAGTCAGTATATGTAATAAATGATTGTACATATCTGTAACAATGATTTTATCTGATGGTGTTGTTAGTATTCCACGAGGTTTAAATGGTTTCTCCTCAGTGTTAACCTCAGGGTGACCAGTGTAAGTTCCTTGAATATCTCCTCCTGGTGATAACACTACCACTCTACCTCTGTAATCATTATCTAACCAGTCCACCACACAGATGTTACCATTACTGGTAGTTGTTACACACAGAGGGTAGGTAAATAATCGTTTGGTACTGGTACTGGTTAGAAATCTGGGCAAACTAAATAATTGTTTCTTATGATTTTCATGTTCATATTCCTTGAGTTGTTTTCCTTCCTGATCCATGACCACCACTACACGTCTTCCTGTGACAGGGAATATCTTAACTCCATCTGAGGCTCCTACGATGACTCTGTGATCACTGGTTACATGGATACAGATTGGATCCAATGGTTTTACATCATACCTGGAATCTGTCATCTCCCCTGTCATGGTGTTGATTAGTTTGAGTTTAGTATCATCATCTAGTATGACAAGAATGCTATTTGAATCAGTTTTAGCCATTCCATAAATCCTAGTGTTTAAACTTGTTATTTCTTCAGTTCTATTCTCTCTAAGTTTGACATGTTGTAACTTTGATCTGATAGTATCTGTCATCCACATAGAACCATCAGACCATTCTGCTATATGGTGAATATAAGTAAGATCTGTTGTATAAACTTGGGATATTTCTAACTTAATTTCACTCTTCTGTTTTAGCTTCAGTTCTACTTTGCCTTTGTTATAGTCTTCTTCTTCAATTAACTCATGTCCATTATGAACTTTAGTGGTACACTTGAGACATATAAACTTATTACATGTATTACAGAATAGACAGCAAGCTTGGTTAGAATGTTCTTCACATTTGATTTCACTGAATATTATTGTGTCCTTTGACCCGTCAGGTTTTCTTATTTCATTTATATTAAGAATTTTATGGTCTTTCCCAATCTTTAGATGGACTCCATCCTTACACTTGTCACACATGAGCGACTTACATGTGCTACATTTCCATTTAATCTTATTTCCATCTTCACATAACTGACATCCAACTGGAATTTGACCTTTTTGTATTGAACTTGCGAACGCCATTTCAAAATTTAAAGATGTGGTACTTTGTTACTCCTGTGTCCTGTTATCCTGTTATCTCTCTATATATCAATATCTATCAATGGGTCACCGGACACATTTTTTAAACTAGATACCCCAATGATGATTGTGGCCAAGTTTGGTTTAATTTGGCCCAGTAGTTTCAGAGGAGAAGATTTTTGTAAAAGTTAACGACGACGACGGACGACGACGGACGCCGGACGCCAAGTGATGAGAAAAGCTCACTTGGCCTTTTAGGCCAGGTGAGCTAAAAAAGGAGATGCAATATGGCCAATGAGACTTCTACCTGCGCAAGTCCAAAGAATGGAACTATATGTCACAGTCATGCCTTCATCAATAAGCAAAATCAAAAGCGATTTTTGTTTGTTTGCTAAAACTGTTCTATGAATGCAAAGTAATTCTTCGGTTACACCTCAAAGAGATCATATTTTATCATTTTACCATTTTGCAAATCAAATCTATGGAAGATAGTGTTTCCATACCTATGCAGATAATTGAGACGACAGTAAGTCTTATTTTTAGGAAGCAAGGTAGGCCTTTGAACACATGTATATAAAGGTTTTTAAATTGCATGTACTGCGCCGATCTTTAAACGTACAGCGGCGCTTGACTTTAAATCTCGCTAGCTAAAGTATAAAAACATAACTCTTTAATATCTGTTCAAGACCAAAAAGACTCCATTTTAAACTAATGCAAACTGAGAAACAAGTAAAAATGGCCCTGTACTTTAGAGTTAAGGTTCATTTATGGTAATAATTAGGTTAGGGGTTGTTTTAGGTTCGGATTAGGTTTTATGGTTGGGGCTAGTGTTATGGTTAGGATAAGATTTGGGGTTTAGGATAGCTTAGTGTAGCTCTATAAGGGTTGGGACCCCTAAAGTAAAAGAAGGCCGTAAAATGACTATCGATATACAGAAAGGTCATGAATTTTGACAGTCGTATTCAATTGATACGTCCATATAATTAAAGTTCGACAGCAGATCTCAAAATCGTTCCAAAATATCACAACTGATATCAGACCATATCATTCTGACATACTTTATGACTATATATGGTCATTTTTATTTCCTGTTTATAAAACTTTCAATTTTTCGAAAAACTAAGGATTTTTTTTTATCCCATGAATAGATTACCTTAGCCGTATTTGGCACAACTCTTTGAAATTTTGGGTCCTCAACGCTGTTAAACTTTGTACTTGTTTGGCTTTATAACTATTTTGATCTGAGCGCCATTGATGGGTTTAATGTCGACGAAAAGCGCGTCTGGCGTACTAAATTATAATCCTGGTACCTTTGATAACATATTCAGCTTAATACAAATGTATTCCATCTTACATAGTAATTTATCATGCATGCTGAATTCATGTGCTTCAATTTCAGTTGTACACAACTCACATATTTGAAAAAAAATTGTTCATACTACACGGATGCCCAAATTCTCACTATCATATTTCTTTGTTCAGTAGACCGTGAAATTGTAGTAAACGCACTGTTTTGGCATTCAAATTAGAATGATCCTATCCATATCATAAGGAACATGTGTACTAAGTTTCTCGTTTTTTAGACTTCATCAAAAACTACCTTGACCAAAAAACTATAGCCAAAAACTTTTAACCGGAAGCGGGACGGCCGGACGAATGAACGAACAAACAGACGCACATAACGAGATTGGGTGCATAATTTTTTTCATTTTGGTTGATCCTGTACAACTGTAATTTAATACTTGTTATACAACCTAATATCCGAATAATATCTAGGATATAAATAGAAACAGCCTGACAATCTGCTTGTGTATCAAGATCAAGATCAAGATTTGCTTGGGTCTAAGAAGAAAAACGTTTGAAAATAATCCGCAGGTGGAAGTTAGGTCCGCTGCTGTATGCCCTGAGGTAATCGGTGCCCTGAGGTAATCGTGGTAATGCGTCATTGATTAAATACGCACGAAAATATAGTTCTTATTTAGATAGATCTTAATACCAAATTTAAATGTGACAAAATACCAAAGATGTCAACAAACTTCCCAAATGATTTTATTATTTGTATTCACCGATCATTCATTTCGTATGTACGTGTAGGTTGGGGATGGCTGGTGAAATTATAAACTTTTTTTTTTATAAAAGTTCAATTAATGATCTAAAGTATTCATTCATGACAGGTAACCCAAACAATAACAGCAAATAAAACCTATTTAACTCAAGTTAATTCAGATCACCTTTACATATACATCACATAAACAATATAACTTCAATGAATTCCTACATTATAAATGACGAAGTTTGTTTTATTACACCATAAATGCTTATACTAGCAAAGTATCTACTAAATATTCTGCCATGAGAGGGTTACCTCAGGTAACCCATGAAATAGCAACAAGTATTATCCATTCATATCAAGTTCACTTAAGTCACCTTTTAAATAGATCACACAAACAATACACATCTATGAAGTCCTACATTTGAAATAAAGAAATTGTCCGATTACAACATAAATGTTTACACTAGCAAACTATCTAAAAAGCATTCTTCATAACATGGGTACCTGAGGTAGCCCCCGACATAATTACAAATATAACCCACTTAACTAAAGTTAACTGAGGTCACCTTTACATGTGCATCACATAAACAATACAACTTTCATGAAGTCCTACATTTGAAATAAAGACGTTTGTTTATTACAATTTATGTAAACCCTAGCAAAGTATTTATGAAGAATTCATTCATTACAGGGTTACCTCAGGTAACCCAATAATAACAACAAATACAACCCATTTAACTCAAGTTAACTCAGGTATCACCTTTAAATATATATGCATCACATAAACAATACAAATCTATGAAGTCCTACATTTTTAAATTAAGAAATTGTGTAATTAAAATATAAATGTATACACTTACAAAGTATATACTAAGAATTCTTTCATAGCAGGGTTACCTGAGGTAACCAATACAAAAACAACAAATAAAACTTAATTAATCAAGTTAATTCAGATCACCTTTACATATACATCACATAAACAATATAACTTCAATGAATTCCTACATTAAAAATGAAGAAGTTGGTTTATTACACCATAAATGCATATACTAGCAAAGTATCTACTAAGTATTCTGTCATGACAAGGTTACCTCAGGTAACCCATAAAATAGCAACAAGTATTATCCATTCATATCAAGTTAACTTAAGTCGCCTTTCTGATATATCACATAAACAATACACATCTATGAAGTCCTAAATTTAAATCAAAGAAATTGTTCGATTACAACATAAATGTTTACACTAGGAAACCAGCTAAAAAGCATTCTTCATAACATGTCATGGGTACCTGAGGTAACCCCAGACATAATAACAAATATAACCCACTTAACTGAAGTTAACTGAGGTCACCTTTACATGTACATCACATAAACAATACAACTTTCATGAAGTCCTACATTTGAAATAAAGAAGTGTGTTTATTACAATTAATGTAAACACTAGCAAAGTATCTACGAAGAACTCATTCATTACAGGGTTACCTCAGGTAACCCAATAATAACAACAAATACAACCCATTTAACTCAAGTTAACTCAGGTAACATATATCTATACATCGCATAAACAATACAAATGTATGAAGTCCTACATTTTAAATTAAGAAATTGTGTATAATTACAACATCAATGCATATACCAGCAAAGTATCTACGAAGTATTCTTTCATAACAGGGTTACCTCAGGTAACCCCAAAAATAACAGTAAATATAATCAATTAAAATCAAGTTAACTTAAGTCGCCTTTCCTAAATATCATATAAACAATACACATCTATAAAGTTCAAATTTATAAAAAAGTAAATGGTTGATTACAACTTAAATGTATATTCTGGAAAACTATCTACGAAGTATTCTTACATCACAGGATAACCTCGGGTAACCATAACAATAACAACAAAGATAACCTTTTTATTTCAAGTTAACTCAGGCACCTTTAAATATATATGCATCAAATAAACAATACCAATCTATGAAGTCCTACATTTTTAAATTAAGAAATTGTGTAATTAAAATATAAATGTATACACTTACAAAGTATATACTAAGAATTCTTTCATAGCAGGGTTACCTGAGGTAACCAATACAAAAACAACAAATAAAACTTAATTAATCAAGTTAATTCAGATCACCTTTACATATACATCACATAAACAATATAACTTCAATGAATTCCTACATTAAAAATGAAGAAGTTGGTTTATTACACCATAAATGCATATACTAGCAAAGTATCTACTAAGTATTCTGTCATGACAAGGTTACCTCAGGTAACCCATAAAATAGCAACAAGTATTATCCATTCATATCAAGTTAACTTAAGTCGCCTTTCTGATATATCACATAAACAATACACATCTATGAAGTCCTAAATTTAAATCAAAGAAATTGTTCGATTACAACATAAATGTTTACACTAGGAAACCAGCTAAAAAGCATTCTTCATAACATGTCATGGGTACCTGAGGTAACCCCAGACATAATAACAAATATAACCCACTTAACTGAAGTTAACTGAGGTCACCTTTACATGTACATCACATAAACAATACAACTTTCATGAAGTCCTACATTTGAAATAAAGAAGTGTGTTTATTACAATTAATATAAACACTAGCAAAGTATCTACGAAGAACTCATTCATTACAGGGTTACCTCAGGTAACCCAATAATAACAACAAATACAACCCATTTAACTCAAGTTAACTCAGGTAACATATATCTATACATCGCATAAACAATACAAATGTATGAAGTCCTACATTTTAAATTAAGAAATTGTGTATAATTACAACATCAATGCATATACCAGCAAAGTATCTACGAAGTATTCTTTCATAACAGGGTTACCTCAGGTAACCCCAAAAATAACAGTAAATATAATCAATTAAAATCAAGTTAACTTAAGTCGCCTTTCCTAAATATCATATAAACAATACACATCTATAAAGTTCAAATTTATAAAAAAGTAAATGGTTGATTACAACTTAAATGTATATTCTGGAAAACTATCTACGAAGTATTCTTACATCACAGGATAACCTCGGGTAACCATAACAATAACAACAAAGATAACCTTTTTATTTCAAGTTAACTCAGGCACCTTTAAATATATATGCATCAAATAAACAATACCAATCTATGAAGTCCTACATTTTTAAATTAAGAAATTGTGTAATTAAAAAACAAATGTATACACTAGCAAAGTATCTACTAATATTTTTTTTCATAACAGGGTTACCTGAGGTAACCCAAACAATAACAGCAATTACAACCTATTTAACTCAAGTTAATTCAGATCACCTTTACATATACATCACATAAACAATATAACTGCAACGAATTCCTACATTGAAAATGAAGAAGTTGGTTTATTTAAGCATAACTACATATACTAGCAAAGCATCTACTAAGTATTCTGTCATGACAGGGTTACATCAGGTAACCCATAAAATAGCTACAAGTATAATCCATTTAAATCAAGTTAAGACAGATTGCATTTTCTAAATATCACATAAACAATTCACATCTGTGAAGTCCTACATGTAAAATAAAGAAATTGTTTGATTACAACATGAATGTTTACACTAGCAAACTATCTAATAAGCATTCTTTCATAACAGGGGTACACGAGATAACCACAAATATAATTACAAATATAACCCACTTAACTGAAGTTAATTGAGATCACCTTTACATGTATATCCAATAAACAATATAACTTCAATGAAGTCCTACATTCAAAATGAATAAGTTGGTTTATTACAATTAATGTAAAGACTAGCAAAGTATCTACGAAGTTTCATTCATGACAGGGTTACCTCAGGTAACCCCAATTATAACACCAAATACAACCCATTTAACTCAAGTGAACTTAGGTAACATTTACATATAATCGCATAAACAATACAAATCTATGAAGTCCTACATTTTAAATTAAGAAATTGTGTAATTACAGCATAAATGCATATACCAGCAAAGTATCTACGAAGTATTCTTTCATAACAGGATTACCTCAGGTAACCCCAAAAATAACAACAAATATAATCGATTCAAATCAAATTAACATAAGGTTGCAGTCTTGTTATTGACTGCTCCATAGGCTTACATGCAAAACAGCTGATCTTCATGTTCATATCATGTATGTACCAAAGTGGAATTGTGATTTAATTGAAAAAAGGGGGTCTTGCCACGAAGAATAAAAAGTTACGCAATCCTGAAGTCAACTCATTTTTTTTCTACTTTCTGTTTGCTATTTTTACTATACCTCACCACTTCAAGTAAACATGATATCCTTCCACTTTCCTGGAATGATATCCCCGAAAGATGCAAGATTTTTTAAAAAGTCTATATTTATGTTTCCATTCACCATAAACCTATAAACAAACAGAAAAAAATGAGTTCAGAAAAAAATTCAGTCTACCAAATTATCTGTAAATCTCATTCCAGTCTATCTTTATGAATAACCTGACAATGCCCAGATCTACATGACCATGCCCAGTAGTACAATGATTCCCTTAAGTTACCTACCATGCACAGTAGTACAAGGGTTCCCTGAAGTAACCTGACCATGCACGTTAGTGCAATGGTTCCCTGAGGTAACCCGACCATGCACAGTAGTTCAATGGTTCCCTGAGGTAACCTCACAATACACAGCAGTACAATGGTTCCCTAAGGTACCATGACAATGCACAGAAGAACAATGATTTCCTGAGGAGACTTGACCATGCACAATAGTACAATGGTTCCCTGCAGAGTAGTACAATGGTTTCCTGAGGTTACCTGACCATTCCCATTTTTACAGTGGTTCCCTGAGATAACATGACCATGCACAGTAGTACAATGGTTCCCTGAGGTAACCTGACAATGCACAGTAGAACAATGATATCCTGAGTAAACCTACCATGCACAGTAGTACAATGGTTACCTGAGGTAACCTGACCATGCACAGTGGTACCATGGTTCCCTAAGGTAACATGGCCATGCACAAAGTACAATGCTTCCCTGAGGTAACCTGACTGTGCACAGTAGTACAACGGTTCCCTGAGGTAACCTGACCATGCACAAAGTACAATGGTTCCCTGAGGTAACCTGACCATGTACAGTAGTACAATGGTTCCCTGATGTAACCTGACCATGTACAGTTGTACAGTGGTTCCCTGAGTAACCTAACAATGCACAATATTACAATGGTTTCCTGAGGTAACCTGATCATGCACAATATTACAATGATTCCCTGATTAAACCTACCATGCACAGTATTGCAATGGTTTCCTGAGGTAACCTGAACATGCACAGTAGTACAATGGTTCCCTGAGGAAACCTGACAATGCACAGTAGTACAATGATTCCCTGAGGTAACATGACAATGCACAGTAGTACAATGGTTCCCTGAGGTAAAACAACCATGCACAGTAGTACAATGGTTTCCTGAGGAAAACTAGCATTGCAGAGTAGTACAATGATTCCCTGAGGTACCTTACCATGCACAGTTGTACAATGGTTCCCCGAGGTAACCTGACCATGTACAGTAGTACAATGGTTCCCTGAGGTTACCTGACTATACACAGTAGTACAATGGTTCCCTGAGGTGAACTCACAATACTCAACAGTACAATGGTTCCCTGGGGTACCATGACCATGTACAGTAGAACAATGATTCCCTGAGGAGACTTGACCATGCACAATAGTACAAAGGTTCCCTGCACAGTAGTACAATGGTTCCCTGAGGTAAACTCTCAATACTCAACAGTACAATGGTTCCCTGAGGTAACCTGATCATGCACAATATTACAATGATTCCCTGATTAAACCAACCATGCACAGTATTGCAATGGTTTCCTGAGGTAACCTGAACATGCACAGTAGTACAATGGTTCCCTGAGGAAACCTGACAATGCACAGTAGTACAATGATTCCCTGAGGTAACATGACCATGCACAGTAGAAGAATGATTTCCTGAGGAGACTTGACCATGCACTATAGTACAATGGTACCCTGCAGAGTAGTACAATGGTTTCCTGAGGTTACCTGACCATGCCCATTTGTACAGTGGTTCCCTGAGATAACATGACCATGCACAGTAGTACAATGGTTCTCTGAGGTAAACTCACAATACACAGCAGTACAATGGTTCCCTGAGGTACCATGACCATGCACAGTAGAACAACGATTCCCTGAGGAGACTTGACCATGCACAATAGTACAATGGTTCCCTGCACAGTAGTACAATGGTTTCCTGAGGTTACCTGACAATGCCCAGTTGTACAGTGGTTCCCTGGGGGTAACATGACCATACACAGTAGTACAATGATTACCTGAGGTTACCTACCATGCGCAGTAGTACAATGGTTCCCTGAAGTAACCTGACCATGCACAGTAGTGCAATGGTTCCCTGAGGTAACCTGACAATGCACAGTAGTTCAATGGTTCCCTGAGGTAACCTCACAATACACAGCAGTACAATGGTTCCCTGAGGTACCATGACCATGCACAGTAGAACAATGATTTCCTGAGGAGACTTGACCATGCACAATAGTACAATGGTTCCCTGCAGAGTAGTACAATGGTTCCCTGAGGTTACCTGACCATGCCCATTTGTACAGTGGTTCCCTGAGATAACATGACCATGCACATTAGTACAATGGTTCTCTGAGGTAACCTGACAAAGCACAGTAGAACAATGATATCCTGAGTAAACCTTCCATGCACAGTAGTACAATGGTTACCGGAGGTAACCTGACCATGCACAGTGGTACCATGGTTCCCTAAGGTAACATGGTCATGCACAAAGTACAATGGTTCCCTGAGGTAACCTAACTATGCACAGTAGTACAATGGTTCCCTGAGGTAACCTGACAATGCACAGTAGTACAATGGTTTACTGAGGAAACCTGACCATGCACAAAGTACAATGATTCCCTGAGGTAACCTGACCATGCACAGTAGTACAGTGGTTCCCTGAGGTAACCTGACCATGCACAGTAGTACAATGGTTCCCTGAAGTAACCTGACCATGCACAGTAGTATAATGGTTCCCTGAGGAAACCTGACCATGCACAGTAGTACAATGATTCCCTGAAGTACTCTGACCATGCACAGTAGTACAATGGTTCCCTGAACATTCATTTGTGGTAACCTGAGGTTTCCAGAAAATAAGCGTTTTGCAAAGTTTATCTGTGGTAACATGCAGCTGGTACAATGACCATGAAGTTGTGACCTTAGGTAACCTCACCATATTCTAACATACAGAGGTATTCTGAGGTAACATATTCATATACAGTAGTTAAGAGATGACATTAGTTAACATGTGCACTTGGCCATGTATAGAAATGCAGACGTGCCCTGAGGAAAACTAAAAAAATAGTGTTTTGTAAAGTTTATACAAACTGTGGTAATACGAGTATGTGCAGTAATACAGAGTAACCTCACCAAGTACAGCAATACAGAGGTGATATTAGGTAACCTCACAATGTTCAATCATACAGAGGTGACCTGAGGTAACCTCACCATGTGAGCAATCATAGATATGATCTGAGATACAGGCAAGAAACAGTTATTTAGATATGAACTAAGGTTATCTGACCATGTACAAAAGTACACTGGAGATGTGAGGTTTTTTCTTGAAAATATCCAACATCTGTACAAATAAGATTAATTAAGACAATTAACATTTTAAAAAAGCAGTTATATACTATATAACCTGTGCTTGTTACTACGTTACTTTCAAAGTAATGTCAAATGAAAAAAATATAGATTACTGTTCGTACTGTAATGTTTCTCTTTTTTAATACTGGTGAATAAAATCCTTACAGTGTGTACTGGCTGGTCATCATCGCGTATGATGCGATTTTGATACGCATACACAGCTAATGAATAGTATGCATGAATATAGATAAGATCAGCACGTGAAGTCATAGACTGAAAGTTGTAGATTTGTAGATGCCGTTTATAGAATACAAAATTAGATCACAAACATAGTTATTAAAATTGAGAAAGGAAATGGTGAATATGTCAAAGCGACAACCATCCGACCATAGCAGACAACAGCCGAAGGCAACAAATGGGTCTCCAATGTAGCGAGAATTCCCGCACCCGTAGGTTTCCTTCAGCTGGCCCCTAAAAATATGCATATAGTACAGTGATAATGGACGTCAAACAAACTCCGAATTATACACAAGAAACTAAAATTAAAAATCATACAAGACTAACAAAGGCCAGAGGCTCCTGCCTTGGGACAGGCGCAAAATTGCGGCGGGGTTACATATGTTAATGAGATCTCAACCCTCCCCCTATACATCTAGCCAATGTAGAAAAGTAAAAGCATAACAATACGCTCATTAAAATTCAGTTCAAGAGAAGTCCGAGTCCGATGTCAAAAGATGTAACAAAAGAAAATAAATAAAATGACAATAATACATAAATAACAACAGACTACTAGCAGTTAACTGATATGCCAGCTCCAGACCTCAATTAAACTGATTGAAAGATTATGTGTTCATCATATGAATATCAGGGATAATCCCTCCCGTTAGGGGTTTAATATCATACTATCATAAAATATATGAAAAGAACATAACCCGTGTCATGCCAACAACTGTTTTTTAGAAATAAATGTGTTTAGTTCCGGTGCAAAGACCCTATCAGAGAATCAATATTAAAGCCAAAATATGCAATCTTTGATGACCTGACAACAGTATCGTAACTATATCCCTTTTAATAAGTCTATTTAAAGGTTTTGTTAGTTTCTGAGAAGAATACTGACATTTTTGTGCTTTACAAAAAATATTTCCATAAAAATTGGATGTGAAATACCTGAACGTATAAGATGTCTGCATGTTGAGTTATATTTACGAATTATTTCCTTATACCGGTGATAAAATTTAGTAAATGTTTTGACCAGTTTGTAATATCGAAAACCCTGGTGTAATAATTTTTCAGTAATACATAAATTTCTCTCGCTAAAATCTAATACGTTGTTACATACACGAGCGAATCGTACACGTTGAGATACATAAACACCATAAGATGGTGACAAGGGTACGTCACCATCTAAAAACGGATAATTAACAATAGGAAATAAAAAATCATCTCTTTTATCATAAATTTTTGTATTCAGCTTCCCGTTTATGATATAGATATCAAGATCGAGGAATGGGCAGTGGTCATTGTTAGCATTACATGTGTAGCTTTATTTAAAGTAAGTTCTACAGTATAAATTTCTTTAGTATACATACGGAAGTCGTCATTATTGAGAGCCAATATATCATCCAAATATCTTAAAGTATTATTAAATATTTGTATCAAATGTTGTTTTGATGGGTCTTTGCTAATTTTAGTCATAAATTGTAACTCATAACAATACAAAAACAGGTCCGCAATAAGTGGTGCACAGTTAGTCCCCATTGGAATTCCAATAACTTGACGATATACGGAATCTCCAAAGCGAACAAAAATGTTATCAAGTAAAAATTCAAGCGTATAAGTAGTATCAAAGCATGTTCAATTGACATAGTTCTTTTGTTTATTGCTCCTAAAAAATTATCAAAAAGAGTTTGAACATATGTACTCGCATTCCGACTTTTTAAATGCCCAGTTAATTAGGGATGTGAATTTTTCTTAATAAGAATATGAGGCAAAGTGGTATATAGGGTAGAAAAATCAAAACTTTGAACAGATTCAAAATCACCAATATATGCATGCAATTTATCAAGTACTTCCAACGAGTTTTTGACACTCCAAAAGTAATTAATTCCACTATTTTCAAAGGCCTTATTTCAACAATTTATTATCTGGTTTTTTATTGTACCAAGTGTACTAGTAAGTAAAAGAGACAATTTAGTAGTTGAACAATGGGCAGTGGCGGGTCCAGGGGTGTTCTGGGGATAGGAACCCTTTTTTTGGAACCCTCTCCTTGTGTCCTGGATTGGAAACCCCCCCTTTTTTTAAATGGATGGATCCGCCACTGCCCCTCATGCAGTCGGACAAGATGGACTGATTTTCAATAACCTATCTATTAAATGTTATCATTTTCTACTTATGTTACTTTAAAAGAAGTAACCAAAATCAATATATGCGTTATCTGTCCATATGTAAGTGTCATATATTACCAAACACAATGATAGTCAAAGTTTCAACAGGGCATTCACGAAACATAGGCAGCAATCATTTCATTTTCAGGGGGGGCTGTTGATTATTTTTAAAAGTTTGTTTCTTATCGTTTGAGAAACAAATAATTTGTTTTTGACCCTGAGGAAACAAAAATGTTTGTTTCACCCTCAGCTGCCACTATATGTAATGCTAAAATTGAAATGAAAGAAAAAAATGTTTTCGACTGGTCTCCAAAAAATATTGTCTTTTGCCGAAGGAAAAAAATCCATAGCCCCCCCCCTCCCCCCCCCGGAAAATCAATTGTTTGCTGCCTTAGGCATGTGTGGATAACTTTTATTCTTTAATAGTTAGTTTAAATAATTGTATACATTTATTTACATAAATCTTTATGAAACCAGTTTTTGACAACTATTATTATAAAAGTTTAAATCGCCATTCAAAAAGGGTTTTCTTTTTAATTATTTTAAGTCATTTACGTTTCACTAAATAAATATCTGTTCACGTTGCAAAGATCACAAATTAACCAAATATCTGGGTTTTTTTCGTGAATTATTTGTCAAAAGTTGTATGTGTTCCTGTTTTCTCCTATTTTTCGCACATATACTGTCAGTCGAAATAGAAAGTGCAATGATGTATTTTTAGTTTATTCTATTTTTAGTTCATGTTATTACTACGCATAATAGGCACTATTGCCATGATTACCTGAGGGCACCGATTACCTCAGGGCATACAGCAGCGGACCTAACTGCCACCTGCAAATAATCCCGATAATTACATAGAAATGTAATTGTACCTGACTGTGATTTCAATTTTTTACGTTTAAAGTTTTCTACATGCACAGGACTCAAAAATACCAGGAAAAGAATTTATACAGCATACAACTTGAACCTATTTATATAGCTAATATAGAAAGGTGTTTTATACATGAATTGCATGAAGGTAAAACACATCACGTCACAGAGAAGGGAACCAATTAATTGACGGTGGAGTTTCATAGCTAGCTAAACCTCTCACTTGTATGACAGTCGCATAAAATTATATTATATTGACAACGATACGTGAACAAAGCAAACGGGCAAATGTTTGCACCTGTCTTAAGTCAGGAATCTGATGTACAGTGTTTGTCTTTTGTTTATGTAATTTATACGTGTTTCTCGTTTCTCGCTATTTATACAGATTAGACCGCTGGTTTTCCCGTTTGCATGGTTTTACACTTGTAATTTTGGGGCCCTTTATAGCTTTTTGTTCGGTGTGAGCCAATGCTCCCTGTTGAAGGCCGTACATTAACCTATAATGATTTACTTTTATAATTTTTTGTTTGGATGGAGAGTTGTCTCATTGGCAATCACACCACATCTTCCTATATCTATAATAGGTAAAAATGACTTCATTAGTAAGAACTTAAGATATATAAGAAGACACAAACGATTAAAAAAAGATAGGGATGACTTTGAACATTCCTTCATTACTGTTCTCCTTATTTGAAGTTGTATTATTCTGTATTTTGACCATACAAATACATTTACTCTATCCCTTTCTTGACATTTTTACCTATTATGCCCGTTTCTTTTGCTCACATATTAATTGTAGTCAATACAATA
This sequence comes from Mytilus galloprovincialis, assembly GCF_965363235.1. NCBI lineage: Eukaryota > Metazoa > Mollusca > Bivalvia > Mytilida > Mytilidae > Mytilus > Mytilus galloprovincialis. Next base: position 51,642,839 of record NC_134850.1, read on the forward strand.
AGATACTATGAGCCTGTCTATAAGTGAAAGGTTAAGCTATCTATGAAACAAGCTTTAACACACCACTTTTTTTTTCTTCGGAAAATGCTTGTATCAAGTCAGGAATATGGCAGTTTTGTATTTACTTGTTCCGTTGGTTGAAAGCGTTAGATTTGATAGATTTTACAAACTTCCCCTTTTTTTAATTATCCATAATTTTTTTGGTCATATTCCTCCCTGACAGTTATTGAATACCATGTCAAAATTGAATATTCCATTCATCTGTGACATTAGTACTGAATTTTGGTTTTTATAAATTCCCATATAAGGCATATAGCGGAACTTTAAACAAATGGGAGGTTTATACACATCCAATTTTGCATAGGTACTATTTTTGTACTTAAAATCTGTAGTACTGGAATTTTACTTCTAATATTCAGTACTATTTCTTTACTTTAAAATTATTGTAGTATTTACGTACATGTATTTTACAGTACTTGATTTGTACTTAAAAAATTTGGTTCAGTAATAATACCAAAAGCGATCAAAATATTCCATGTTTGAATATCATAATTTTAAGAGATTTGAGATAGACATACTATCGAAAATGCTGAAAATGTAACGTTGTAACCAGAAATATGTAGTACTTAAATTTTCAAGTACAAATCAAGTACTGTAAAATACAGGTACCTAAATATTACAATAACTTTAGAGTAACAAAATAGTACTGAATATTAGAAGTAGATTTCCAGTACTACATATTTTTGGTACAGACATAGTACCTATGCAAAAGTAGCTGTGTAACTAGCTATAAAACTAGGTTGATGCCACCCCTTTCTACATTAGGGAATGTCAGGATTATGACAGTTGTTTTCTTTTCGTTTTTTGTGTCTGAACATTTGATTCTGCATGCCATTTGATAATGGAATTTCCGTTTTGAATATTCCTTGAGGTAGATCTTACTTTTAAATGCTTTTCCTTAAATATTTTTGAAAAGTGCAGTTTTTTTTTATCAATTATGAGACCTGAATAATAAAAAATGCAACAAGTTTTTTTAAAGTTTGTTGAGGGACTTAATCTAAATGAATACATGTATAAGTTTATAATTTATTGAATCTGAATACTTTTAAAAACTTATTCACTGAATATGTGACTGATTTTTTTTGTCTTGCCGAAACAGTAGCACTTTATCAGAACCATTAACCTTAATGATTTAAAAATAGGTCATTTTTGTATATGATTTTGGCAGAGTACGGTGTCGGGATAACCTTAGACACGTACTTCACAGATAATTAAGCAAGACATGATGCCCTGATCACATCCATTATGATTTGGATTTTAAATATTGTCTTCAGTGTTATCAAGTTTAAAAACTGAGCTTTTTTTAAATGAACAGCTAATTAATGATATCAAATAATCTGTGTTGTGAATAATGTAATATGTTTAAATGTTTTCCATTGTTTAATGTATATTGAATTGATCATTTAGAATTGATAAAGTCCATGTGAGGACTGTGACAGCTTATCAAATGTCCAAATTTTAGAAAAGCATACCTAATATGCATTTAGGTATAGAACTCCAAGGTTTAGGAATGGATTGAAATCAGTCCTCTTTTTATGACACGAAGGGGCAAGACATAAAGAAATGTCTACTGCGGCAAGAAAACAGAAGCAACTTAATGAGGTTGGTACAATCTGAATTTTATGATATTATTTTGGGGGAAAATGTATACAACTTTGTACACAATACTATACTACTATGAAATGATAAGCAATCCAAATTAGTTTTGGAAGTTTCTTTGTAGTAATATAAATCAATTTATTCAGTTTATCTTGATTATGTTACTTTGTTGATATATGTTGTCAAGCTGTATGACACTCAAAACTAAAAAGATGTTCCTGGTTGCGTTCAATATCGTCGCGGCTACGTCGTGCTACGTAGATTTTGACCATTGAACGTGTAGCTATAGACTAGTTGTTAGATAGATATTGATAGCAGCTACGTAGCTGCTACGATATTGAACTCAACCACTGTGACTTGACTTCAAGCTATGTCATCTTGCCTCACAACTAGATACACAAATGAGTCAATTGATTAAATATTTCTCTAACTCCATTCAATTTATACCTTTTTAAACGGGTGGATAATTAACTAATGATCAATGTGTTGTTCGGTTGACATCAGTTCTTTACTGATTAAAATTCAATTATGACGTCAACTTTCTTGCCATCCTCTGAATTTCCTATTTAGATGTCTCACAGAAAGGCAACCTACCCGATGTCGCATCATAGAATGCTCGCATCTTTTTCGCAGTTAATTGTACAAAGTAGGATAATATTTGCCTACAGGTTGTTTGACCTCATAACAGTGTCAGATTCCAGCACATATTCTCTAGTAACAGGACATTTCCCCACTCTCGACAGTTTCAATAATTTTAACTGCATGGCAATTATGCTTTAAACTTTAAATTTTACGTATATGAAAATCTTATCACACCAAATGCAACTGTAAGAATCTACATTTATCAAACTGCTACAGAAACCCTTAATTTAGCAAATCATATGGCGTGTCAAAAGGTTGTGTTACTTTTAATTGTTTTCAGGTGGTATATTAATAGCACGTTCAACAGTCGGTAGTTTTCCCCATTCACATTCAGCTCTGATAAAATCTCAAAAATATTGAACTCCCTGAAAAATTCAAAACGGAAAGTTGTTAATCAAATGGCAAAATCTAAAGCTCAAACACACCAAACGAATAGATTACAACTGTCATATTCCTAACTTGGTACATGCATTTTCTTATGATGGTTATTCTTCCGTTCTCTCATTGAGAATTCAAGTTAATATATCTACTGTTGAAACTTTTCGTTTTATTTGTTTTTATTTTGAAGGGTATTTATTAAATATCACTCATTTGTTCACACATTTTTGTCAATATAATGAAATTGTATGCAACTGTTAAACGTCAAACAATTGAGAGGAATAGCTAGCTATAAAACCAGGTTAAATCCCCCTTTATCTTCATCAGAGTCAAAGACAGAATCAAGATAGTTTGTTTGAATGATGTGTTCTTCATTGTGCTTCTAAATGTTTCAACTTGTCGGAATGTCCTTTTGATATATTTCGCTTCTCTCTTAGACTGCTGACTTGCTGGAGTGCTCATTCAATACAATTAATGTTGTCGTTTCATAAGGTGGACCTTTATGTCATGACGTAAACACCACTGTAGATTTTCTCATTTCATTTTGTTTTCATATTGGTCTAAGTCTGAATTTATTTAGAAATGATTAAAAGGAAATTAAGATAAGCTGTGAGTCTAGTCCAAGTAATTTGTTTACATCTTGAATTCCTGTATTCCCCAGATTTAAATGCATATTTATTGTAAGTGGGTCTAATCTTAAATTATTTCATTTCAAAATGCATGTTGTTTTTTTATCAAAAGTTAAAAAATATTTTGACATATATTTACTAATTGTTTTGTACTGCTGTTTATTGGTGAATTCATAATGGCTTTGTTAGTTTACGTTTTGGAAGTCGACTTTCATATTTATATAATGTTTCCCTTCTAATGCATATGCTTCCATTATGACAGCAACATTAATGTCAACTTAGTTCTATAATGGGAAGTATGAGTAGATACTTAGCATTTAATACACTTTAGACATGCCAATTGTTAATAGACATACATGTTTCTTTGTCTTGATTTAAGCTCCATAATTCATCATATAAAACATAAGAATGATTTGCCCAACCCCCCTTTTTTTAAGATTGTGAGTGATTTTTGAATAGGAATACTGAATACAATTCCAAAGAAAGACAATATTCATATAATAAATTGTTAGAGATGATCTCAACAAGTTTAAGTCCCATGAAATGTTAATTAGTTTGACAATGATATTTTTTGTTCAACATTGTTGAATTAATAGAATTTGTTGCGACTGTCATACAAGTGAAAAGTTTACCAAGATATAAAACCAGGTTTAATCCAACATTTTCTACAAAAGAAAAAGTCAGGAATATGACAGTTGTTTTTCATTCGTTTGATGTGTTTGTGCTTTTAATTTTTGCCATTCGATTAGGAACTTTCCGTTTTATATTTTCCTCGGGATTCAGTATTTTGGTTATTTTAACTTTATACATAACAATGATTTGCACTACCCTCTTTTAATATTTTGAGTGACAGGAATACATAAAAATAAAACAAACGAAATACACTATTCGCAGAAAATAAATACATAGAGGTAAACTCAACATGTCTTAGTTCCATTAAATGTCGAGCTCCGAAACAGCGGTTACGTCCTCTTTACTACGCTACGTTGACTTTAATAGTTTAGCGAAGCAACGTCACCACTGTTTCGGAGTTTGATTAAATGTATATTTGTTTGACAATTATACTTTTTCTGGTCAGACATTGCAATAGTGTCATGACGTCACTGAATTTTATAAAGAATGTGTTTATCATAGGTAAGGTTAAGATTGTGCTATGGGTTTTTTGCTTATCAAAATTTTAAATACCGATGTTTGAAATGTCTCTCAGAGATTTTAAATGTTTGAGTTATATTTGAACAAGATTCATTAAAGGTACCCGACTTACAATTTAGTACACAACTCTTTAAGGTCCCACGTCAGCATATAGCTTAAGCGTCAATGTATTTATAAGCTTCTGTACTAAATGCTTAGAAAAAGTAAAACAAAAGTGCCGTACTTCAAGGCAAATTCAAATCAACGGAACAAGTGGCAAGAGATATATTCCTGACTAGGTACAGATATTTTCCGAAAAAAAAAAATAGTTGGTTAAACCTGGATTTATAGTTAGGTCATTTTACTTTTTTGCGTTTCTGTAGAAGGCAATTAAAAAAAATCCGATCTAAAAATCGTACTTATATCCTTTATCATTTTATAGTTCACAAACCAAGACGAAATAGTTGTTGGCTATTCTAGATATTTATAAAGATACAAATCTAACATGACAGTTTTACCATGTGGGTGGTTTGGACATCAGCCAAGATATCAATCGAAACACTATTAGATCAGCTGATATTAAATACGATATAATGTAAAACAATTATAAGCATATATATAGACATTACAACATTGATTATATAACGAATTCACATGGGTGATTATATAACAAATTTACATGGCTATGACATTTATGACGGCCTGGCTTTTTGACAACTTCTAGTATTCAGCGTTTTTCTTTTAGTGTCAAAAAAATGGTTGGTTATTAAATTGCACTGTAAGACCGTACTGCACATGCACTTGATATAACAGATAAATGAATCATAGTTAAATTTTCACACGTATTGCATATTCAAATGTGAAGCTATATCTTCACATATTGACGCTGGCCTTGGTGGCCAATGATCTAAGTAGTCGAACTTCTGTACTACTAGCCAGTCAGCACTAATGTTGTGAGTTCGAATCCCATATGGGGTACGTGCACTCGTCTCAAATCTGACTTAACTATGATTGTCAGTTTTCCTAAAACTCCTGTTTCCTCCGCCTTTAAAAACTGATCGACAGGAAATAGCATAATTGTTTTGGATCAATTAATCAATAAATAAATAAGATATAAACTAAATTACTGGCAAACAGTGCAATATATAAGTAATAACATTACTTTTGTTATCAAAAAGTGACGTATTTTTGTGACGTATATGTTGTCAAAGGTAGTCTTGAAATTCATACAATTATATGGAACGAGGTACAAAAATTCAAAATTATTTTCCAAAAAGCTAGTCCAAATAATTACCATGATTATGATGGTCTTGAAAGGCTTTTTTTTAGATTAATGCTGTGACGACATCACCAATATTTGGACTAACACAATGCTCTATCCATGGAAAATGGAAATAAATAGCCGGCTGTAAGGCACGTGCAAAAACTCATTTAAGATACCAGCTTACAATTTTGTGAAGATGTATGATTGTACCAGCCGTTTGTACTAAAACCCTAACAATAAATTAAGCATGATTGTACATGTACTAGCCGTTTATGCGACCATCCGAACAGCCCACAGGGCTATTGTCGCCATTTGCGTCTGTTATCGACCTTACAATATTTACAAATATCTGTTCTGAAACTTCTAGACTAAAAATAAATTAGAATCAAACATAAAGATATAAAATTAAAAACAAAAATTGTTTTGACGAATTTTCGTGCTTTCATTCAATCTAGCATATCTGCTTAAAAATAACAGTAGATGCACAGAACCTCTGAATAGTTAAAATGAATACTTTCACAAGATCTTCAAATATGATTTAAAAGTCGGCAACCGACTAACTGTGAGTGTCAATCCCTTAAAATCAAAATTTCAAACACTTTATTATCTTGATGGAAATTATAATGAACAAAATTTATCAGTAAGACAATATTGTGGCCACCACAATTTTAATTCAACACAAATATTCTCGTTGCATTGTATCAATGTTCTGCCAAATATCTATAAACATCTCGTGTACTCCTTAGACAATAACAGGCAAATAAGATGAAAGACCTTATTGAATTTATTTGTTATATATAAATGTCTCATTTACTCCTTGGACAATACAAAGCAATGAGATTACAGACCTTATTGAAAAAATCTTTGTTTTTTACAGTGTCTGTTATGGGCTGCTGACAAGAATGATACTGAGAAGTTGAGGTATTACTTGAAGGAAGGAGCAACAGTAGACAAGACTGACCCGGTAAGATCGTCATGTCATAGATTGTAGCAGTGTGTGAAATGTTTCTATCGTAAACAAATCTGACCCGGTAAGATCATCATGTCATAGATTGTAGCAGTGTGTAAAATGTTTCTATCTTAGACAAGTCTGACCCAGTAAGATCATCATTTGATAGATTGTGGCAGTGTGTAAAATGTTTCTATCTTAGACAAGTCTTACCCGGTAAGATCATCATTTGATAGATTGTAGCAGTGTGTAAAATGTTTCTATCTTAGACAAATCTGACCCGGTAAGATTATCATTTCATAGATTGTTGCAGTGTGTAAAATGTTTCTATCTTAGACAAGTCTTACCCGGTAAGATCATCATGTCATAGATTGTAGCAGTGGGTAAAATGTTTCTATCTTAGACAAATCTGACCCGGTAAGATCATCATTGCATAGATTGTAGCAGTGTGTAAAATGTTTCTATCTTAGACAAATCTGACCCGGTAAGATCATCATGTCATAGATTGTTGCAGTGTGTAAAATGTTTCTATCTTAGACAAGTCTTACCCGGTAAGATCATCATGTCATAGATTGTAGCAGTGTGTAAAATGTTTCTATCTTAGACAAATCTGACCCGGTAAGATCATCATGTCATAGATTGTAGCAGTGTGTAAAATGTTTCTATCTTAGACAAGTCTGACCCGGTAAGATTATCATTTCATAGATTATTGCAGTGTGTAAAATGTTTCTATCTTAGACAAGTCTGACCCAGTAAGATTATCATTTCATAGATTGTTGCAGTGTGTAAGATCATCATGTTATAGATTGTAGCAGTGGGTAAAATGTTTCTATCTTAGACAAGTCTGACCCGGTAAGATCATCATGTCATAGATTGTAGCAGTGGGTAAAATGTTTCTATCTTAGACAAGTCTGACCCAGTAAGATCATCATGTCATATATTGTAGCAGTGTGTAAAATGTTTCTATCTTAGACAAGTCTGACCCGGTAAGATCATCATGTCATAGATTGTAACAGTGTGTAAAATGTTTCTATCTTAGACAAGTCTGACCCGGTAAGATCATCATGTCATAGATTGTAACAGTGTGTAAAATGTTTCTATCTTAGACAAGTCTGACCCAGTAAGATCATCACTTAATAGATTGTGGCAGTGTGTAAAATGTTTCTATCTTAGACAAGTCTGACCCAGTAAGATCATCATTTGATAGATTGTGGCAGTGTGTAAAATGTTTCTATCTTAGACAAATCTGACCCGGTAAGATCATCATTTGATAGATTGTAGCAGTGTGTAAAATGTTTCTATCTTAGACAAATCTGACCCGGTAAGATCATCATGTCATAGATTGTAGCAGTGTGTAAAATGTTTCTATCTTAGACAAGTCTGACCCGGTAAGATCATCATGTCATAGATTGTAGCAGGCAGTGTGTAAAATGTTTCTATCTTAGACAAATCTGACCCGGTAAGATCATCATGTCATAGATTGTAGCAGTGTGTATAATGTTTCTATCTTAGACAAATCTGACCCGGTAAGATCATCATGTCATAGATTGTAGCAGTGTGTAAAATGTTTCTATCTTAGACAAGTCTGACCCAGTAAGATCATCATTTAATAGATTGTAGTAGTGTGTAAAATGTTTCTACCTTAGACAAGTCTGACCCAGTAAGATCATCATTTAATAGATTGTAGTAGTGTGTAAAATGTTTCTATCTTAGACAAATCTGACCCGGTAAGATCATCATGTCATAGATTGTAGCAGTGTGTAAAATGTTTCTATCTTAGACAAGTCTGACCCGGTAAGATTATCATTTCATAGATTATTGCAGTGTGTAAAATGTTTCTATCTTAGACAAGTCTGACCCAGTAAGATCATCACTTAATAGATTGTGGCAGTGTGTAAAATGTTTCTATCTTAGACAAGTCTGACCCAGTAAGATCATCATTTGATAGATTGTGGCAGTGTGTAAAATGTTTCTATCTTAGACAAATCTGACCCGGTAAGATCATCATTTGATAGATTGTAGCAGTGTGTAAAATGTTTCTATCTTAGACAAATCTGACCCGGTAAGATCATCATGTCATAGATTGTAGCAGTGTGTAAAATGTTTCTATCTTAGACAAGTCTGACCCGGTAAGATCATCATGTCATAGATTGTAGCAGGCAGTGTGTAAAATGTTTCTATCTTAGACAAATCTGACCCGGTAAGATCATCATGTCATAGATTGTAGCAGTGTGTAAAATGTTTCTATCTTAGACAAGTCTGACCCAGTAAGATCATCATTTAATAGATTGTAGTAGTGTGTAAAATGTTTCTACCTTAGACAAGTCTGACCCAGTAAGATCATCATTTAATAGATTGTAGTAGTGTGTAAAATGTTTCTATCTTAGACAAATCTGACCCGGTAAGATCATCATGTCATAGATTGTAGCAGTGTGTAAAATGTTTCTATCTTAGACAAGTCTGACCCGGTAAGATTATCATTTCATAGATTATTGCAGTGTGTAAAATGTTTCTATCTTAGACAAGTCTGACCCAGTAAGATCATCACTTAATAGATTGTGGCAGTGTGTAAAATGTTTCTATCTTAGACAAATCTGACCCGGTAAGATCATCATGTCATAGATTGTAGCAGTGTGTAAAATGTTTCTATCTTAGACAAGTCTGACCCGGTAAGATCATCATGTCATAGATTGTAGCAGGCAGTGTGTAAAATGTTTCTATCTTAGACAAATCTGACCCGGTAAGATCATCATGTCATAGATTGTAGCAGTGTGTATAATGTTTCTATCTTAGACAAATCTGACCCGGTAAGATCATCATGTCATAGATTGTAGCAGTGTGTAAAATGTTTCTATCTTAGACAAGTCTGACCCAGTAAGATCATCATTTAATAGATTGTAGTAGTGTGTAAAATGTTTCTACCTTAGACAAGTCTGACCCAGTAAGATCATCATTTAATAGATTGTAGTAGTGTGTAAAATGTTTCTATCTTAGACAAATCTGACCCGGTAAGATCATCATGTCATAGATTGTAGCAGTGTGTAAAATGTTTCTATCTTAGACAAGTCTGACCCGGTAAGATTATCATTTCATAGATTATTGCAGTGTGTAAAATGTTTCTATCTTAGACAAGTCTGACCCAGTAAGATCATCACTTAATAGATTGTGGCAGTGTGTAAAATGTTTCTATCTTAGACAAGTCTGACCCAGTAAGATCATCATTTGATAGATTGTGGCAGTGTGTAAAATGTTTCTATCTTAGACAAATCTGACCCGGTAAGATCATCATTTGATAGATTGTAGCAGTGTGTAAAATGTTTCTATCTTAGACAAATCTGACCCGGTAAGATCATCATGTCATAGATTGTAGCAGTGTGTAAAATGTTTCTATCTTAGACAAGTCTGACCCGGTAAGATCATCATGTCATAGATTGTAGCAGGCAGTGTGTAAAATGTTTCTATCTTAGACAAATCTGACCCGGTAAGATCATCATGTCATAGATTGTAGCAGTGTGTAAAATGTTTCTATCTTAGACAAGTCTGACCCAGTAAGATCATCATTTAATAGATTGTAGTAGTGTGTAAAATGTTTCTACCTTAGACAAGTCTGACCCAGTAAGATCATCATTTAATAGATTGTAGTAGTGTGTAAAATGTTTCTATCTTAGACAAATCTGACCCGGTAAGATCATCATGTCATAGATTGTAGCAGTGTGTAAAATGTTTCTATCTTAGACAAGTCTGACCCGGTAAGATTATCATTTCATAGATTATTGCAGTGTGTAAAATGTTTCTATCTTAGACAAGTCTGACCCAGTAAGATCATCACTTAATAGATTGTGGCAGTGTGTAAAATGTTTCTATCTTAGACAAGTCTGACCCAGTAAGATCATCATTTGATAGATTGTGGCAGTGTGTAAAATGTTTCTATCTTAGACAAATCTGACCCGGTAAGATCATCATTTGATAGATTGTAGCAGTGTGTAAAATGTTTCTATCTTAGACAAATCTGACCCGGTAAGATCATCATGTCATAGATTGTAGCAGTGTGTAAAATGTTTCTATCTTAGACAAGTCTGACCCGGTAAGATCATCATGTCATAGATTGTAGCAGGCAGTGTGTAAAATGTTTCTATCTTAGACAAATCTGACCCGGTAAGATCATCATGTCATAGATTGTAGCAGTGTGTATAATGTTTCTATCTTAGACAAATCTGACCCGGTAAGATCATCATGTCATAGATTGTAGCAGTGTGTAAAATGTTTCTATCTTAGACAAGTCTGACCCAGTAAGATCATCATTTAATAGATTGTAGTAGTGTGTAAAATGTTTCTACCTTAGACAAGTCTGACCCAGTAAGATCATCATTTAATAGATTGTAGTAGTGTGTAAAATGTTTCTATCTTAGACAAATCTGACCCGGTAAGATCATCATGTCATAGATTGTAGCAGTGTGTATAATGTTTCTATCTTAGACAAGTCTGACCCGGTAAGATCATCATTGCATAGATTGTAGCAGTGTGTAAAATGTTTCTATCTTAGACAAGTCTGACCCAGTAAGATCATCACTTAATAGATTGTGACAGTGTGTAAAATGTTTCTATCTTAGACAAGTCTGACCCAGTAAGATCATCATTTGATAGATTGTAGCAGTGTGTAAAATGTTCATATGCTTATTTTCTGATGCGGTGTCTCTAACGATTTATAGGCTGTTTATAATAACTTCCCAAAATATTCGGTTTTGATCTTGACTGCACTACTTGGTTCTTTTGATTTATCTCATACGATAGACGGTATCAGATGAGTTTTATAAAATAAGAAGAAGTCCTTTACTTTATCTGCTTATTCTTAAATCATGCAATGTTTTGTAAGAATATAAGAATTCTGTTACGTCTATTTTAAATGAGAAAAAAGAAAGAGGAAGTTACTAAAGGGACATTCAAAACTCATAAGTCAAAAATAAACTGACAACGCCATGGCAAAACGCACCCAACAAAAACTTGGGGTAATCTTAGGTAGTTGAATTTTGTATTTTCTGTGAATTTGATATCCTCTTTTTGTCGTTGGGTTTGAGTTTTTAATTTGCCACAGCTCCTTTAGTTTCTACATAGTTCTTTCTATCTTTACCATTTTTAACTTTTAACTAATTTCTTATTACATGTATTGGAAATCATATTGCAAGATTTGTATTGGTCAATATTTATGTTAAGCAATCTTATTGAACCATCTTCAAATGCTTTTACATTTAAACGTCATTTTAACATAAAGTACCATTGTACTGCTGAAAGTAGCACGGTAGTATTTGCATTCCAGAATTTAGGTTGCTCTTTTTGGTACCCTGCCTAAGTCAACGTATTTGAACAGTGTGATTGGACAAAAAGTACAGTATCAACTGAACATACTTTTCCAAAATTAGGAATGAATCAGGTGTAGAAAAATATGAAACAATTTTACAAACAAATGAAAAAGAATTTTTGAGAATTTTTGAGAATTTTGTATTCACTGCACGATAAAAGACCTAAAAGCACTAGTGGCCATAGGTTTTTTAAAAATATAAAAAAAAGTCAACGGTCATGATAAATATTCAAATTCATTTCTGAATAGTAAAATGAAAGTACTTCAGTTAACTGTGAGTGTAGATTTTTTGGCAGTGTTAGAAAGTGTTGAAAATTCTAAGAAGGCTATCATTATCCCTTATGGGCCAGGAAATACTACCGTGCCACCATAACAAATGTAACGATTTGTTCACGAGTAATGAAAAATGAACACCTTACTTATTAATAGTACACATGATTTAACAAGATTAAATCTTACTGTGTAGAAGTGAGTTAATATTGTAAAGATAACCTCATCATAGTTATCAGGAGAAAATTTCTGAACACACCAGACTTTCATTCTTCTTAAAAAAACTCACAAGTGACGCTCGAATCAAAAAAGATAAAATAACCAAATAAAGAACAACTGTAGTGCCTAACGACAGACCGCGTTACACTGAGGTTTATTGACAAATTATTTGTATTAAATGGTAGGGTAAATATGAATTTTTGGGAAGGATTGTACAGACTAGAACAGATATAGCTACATCCAGATTTATAGCCTGGTCTTTTGTATCAATAAAGGCAACAGTAGTGTACCGCTGTTCGAAAGTCATAAATCGATTGAGAGAAAACAAATCCGGGTTACAAACTAAAAGCGAGGGAAACATATCACATATAAGAGGAAAACAACGAAATAACAGGACCACTAAAGTGCAAAAAAAAAAAAAAAAAAAAAAAAAAAAATACAAACAACAATGTTACACACGCAGAAACGAACTATAAGATAACAATGAACTGCCATATTTCTGACTTGGTACAGGATATTTTAACAAAAAATGATGGGTTGAACCTTGTTTTGTGGCTAGCTAAACCTCGCACTTTTATGGCAATGTTAAATATAACACTAATATAACAATATTACATGACAGGACTACAACTGTATAATGAATATTAAATTTTCTCTCAAACAGTACAGAAGAACAAGTTTAATCAAAGTCACACAGTATGGTAACTTGGATTCTTTTGAAATTTTGATTAGTCATGGTGCTTCAGTGGACAAAGCTGATGTTGTAAGGTTTTTTAAATGAACATAAGTATAAATTAAAGAAAAATAAGATTGCCATTATGAAATAAAATTAACGGTACCAATTTTCTTGCACCAGATGCGCATTTCGACAATACATGTCTCTTCAGTGATGCTCGTGGCCAAAATATTTGAAATCCAAAGCTTATATAAAAGATGAAGAGCTATAATCCAAAAGGTCCAAAAAGTATAGCCAAATCCTTGAAAGGAATCAGAGCTTTGCATGAGGGAGATATTCCTTAATTTATAATAATTTCTATCATTTTGTAACAGTAAATTTTAATAACACAAAAAATCCTTATTTTCATGCCAGTACCGAAGTACTAGCTACTGGGGTGAAAAGTATCCGTTTGAGTTCATATGACGTGATTTGAAGTAACTATAGGTCACCGTACGGCCTACGAATACGAAGAAATCACATACCATATATTCAGCTCACCGTATGGCCTACGCATACGAACAAATCACATACCATATATTCAGCTATAGGTCACCGTACGGCCTACGAATACGAACAAATCACATACCATATATGCAGCTATAGGTCACCGTACGGCCTACGAATACGAACAAATCACATACCATATATTCAGGTCACCGTAAGGCCTACGAATACGAACAAATCACATACCATATATTCAGCTATAGGTCACCGTACGGCCTACGAATACGAACAAATCACATACCATATATTCAGGTCACCGTAAGGCCTACGAATACGAACAAATCACATACCATATATTCAGGTCACCGTACGGCCTACAAATACGAACAAATCACATGCCGTATATTCAGGTCACCGTACGGCCTACGAATACGAAAAAATCACATTTCATTTATTTAGCTATAGATCACCGTACGGCCTACGAATACGAACAAATCACATACCAACTATAGGTCACCGTACGGCCTACGAATACGAACAAATCACATACCATATATTCAGCTTATATGTACTGAATAAATCAAAACAACATTATCTTATTTTGTAAAACATTAAAATTCAACTGACGGTTTTAAATTTATCCAATACTCAAGACAAAATACACTGCGTCGTTCAAATCTGAAAAATGGCAAGTCTTGTTGTGAAAAAAAGCTATCATGCAACAAATATCAAATTTTTCTATATCGTTCATGTTCTCTTCATTATATCTATGAAAGTATCAATTTGAGATGGAAATCGACAAATTGTCATTATAGTAACTTAATCAATAATCAGATAACCAGACGCCAGCTTCGTCTACAAAAGACTTATCAATGGCACTGCAATAAAAAAAAATCAAAGGGTCGTCAATTAACAGTTAATGTCTTACAATACCTTGATTCTTACAGGATGGCGAGACAGCACTAACTCATGCCTCCTACAAAGGTTGCTTCGATATCCTGTGCCGTCTGGTAGAACTTGGAGCCGATGTCAATCACAAAAATAAAGTGAGCAATAGTTTTTTTAAGAAATGTATACAATTTTTTTTTATAACGTTTTTCTAATGACAGAAGTATTTAACTTGTTGCACACGCAAAAAAGTTATGGTTATGCAGTGAACGTGAAATTTACAAACTTGACACATTTTTTTCTTATGCAAAATGTGATGCTAGCCTATCATAATGTTTTTATTTCAAATCATACGAATTTAATTATAGTAATTTAACTAATAACATTATTTGTTTTTTATGCAATGCAACTAGAATATTTGCGTGGAATTGAAATTGAGGTGGCCAAAATCATGTCTTTCTTATAATTTTTGGTTCCTATCCATTATAATATTCATCAAGATTTATTTGACGGATAAACGATATAATGATCCAATGCTTAATTCAAACAAATTGTAAAATAGATTAATACAAAATGACATCGCAACATACATAATAATAATTACCCATAATGCATTTCATTCTGGACAAGAAATGGTAAGTTTGTATTTTTTTTCTTCTATAGAATGACGAAACACCATTATACATTGCCAGTAAATATGGTCACTACGACTGTGTACGTAGACTTGTAATGGTTGATGGAGACTATACTGTACAAAGTAAGGTATGTACAATTTGTTTGCCATGTCGTATAATGTTGAGGAAAAATTAACTTCGACAAAAGAACAACATAAGCCTATGAAGTTTTGTACACGTCCTTTTTTCATCTATGTTGATGATAGTATTTAACTACATTGACTGGATATTCATCCCTTGTACGGTCTGTCACTTTTCCTCTATTGTGAACTCCTTAATTGAGACTTATCATCCATTTTCTCTAACTTTTTCGTGAATAAAGGTTACCACTTGCAAAACAGGAACTCCTTCAATCTGGGAGCATGGTTTGTGTTGCTCATTCTTGATTTATTTCTATGCGTTTTCTCATTTCGTTGTTTTTCTTTTTGGCTCGAGTCTTGTCTTTTCTATTTTAAATAAATTTAATTTGCGTTTCACCCTTTCTCTTGTCCAATAAGTATAAGTTCGATAGATAAATCTGTAAATCTCGAATTTGCAAAACATACACGTTCAATCTATTCGTGGCATCTATAGATAAAAGGTACAACTCTGCCTTCTTATAGTATACAATGTTTAACTCGACAAACGAACAAGGTTAAGTTAAAACTATATGTGTACAACTTCCACAATGTAATTATAATTCTTATATTTCTGTCAGAAAACACTACAGATGCAACAAGTCAGACAGGAAGTACATACCCTTCCGTTGTACCTGCTTTCACAAACAGGTCCTATAAAAAGTAAAATCACAAAAATACTGAACTCCGAGGAAATTTAAAACGGAAAGTCCCTAAGCAAGGGAATCAAATGGTTATCATCTAATATGCAATGAAATGTTATGTATATGTATTTTTTTAATAATTATTCTATTTTCTGATATCATAAATACAGTTTAGAAAAACAGCTTTGGATGTTGCCATTGAATCTTTATGCAAAACGAAAAAAATGAAAAAAGAAGAAAAATGCAAACAGTTGGAAAGAATTGTTGAACTACTGAGCGATGCTGATGAAATACAGGTACCATGTATGACTATTGTATTCTTTTAAATTACAATATTCTGTTAAAAATACAACAATAGATAATTATCAATATCAATAGATGGAGCATACAATTGTATATGTTTTCAATTTTGGAAAGCAAGAGTCGTTATAAAGATAATAATATGTATGAAATTATTTAGGTATGATGGAAGGACAAGATGGCGATAACAAAAAATATATTTACATGCATGCAATTCTTTGGTGAAATATTTTTTTTTGTGCATACAGGCACTTCGGAAGCAAGGTTTGTATATGTTGTGTTTCGTTTGTTTTCATCTACAAGTGGCAAATAAAAGGTGTGGCTGCTTTTTTTAATATCTAAAACAATAACGATCTCCTCTCTTTTGTGTAAAATAACAAAACAAAAAAATCTTTAACATTATTGAACAACACATAGTACGACACTGCTACTTGGACCTGATACTTGCTCTCTTTATTCTTTTAAACAGAATGATAAATTCAACTAGTATTTGTCAATTGAATTCGAAATATAAAAGTCTAACAAATTAATCAATGACATAAAGTAACCTTCCTTAGATATTCACAATACGACAAGTTCACAGGTGTGAGACGATATTTTTTGAACATATGTATATATACTGAATACATTAAAAGTTACATATATTAAACAGGTTTCATCTCGTACCTTTGAATAGCCTGTTACATATAAGTATCTTTTAATTCTTTTCTTGTCCGAATGCGTGTTTAAAACTTTATGGAAATAAAACGCGACCTTTTTATTAGTATATAATTATGCAGCATCCCTTCGCAAAGATATACATTTTTCATTATGTTATATGCAATTGATTTTGGTATGAATAAACAGCTTTTTACTGGTCAGGTTGTTTGTGGTATCTGATTTGCTTACAACATATACTATAGCAATATAAGGTCCAATGTGTATTGTGTGGTGTTTTTACAAAGTTGGAGGGCTATTTTTATAACAATATAAGGGACAATGTGTATTGTGTGGTGTTTTTACAAATGGGCTATTTTTATTTTAATCTTTCATTTTGACTAATGTGCTTTGTCTATGTGCCTTTTTGCGTTTCTTTGTTACATATTTATTTGTTTTATAGTGATTAAGGTCATAACACAATGTTGACTACAATACCCCAATTTTTTACATTTTTACCTATTATGTCTGTTTGTTTTGTTCACACATCGTTGTCAATATCATATAATTCTATGCGACTGTCATACAAGTGAGAGATTTAGCAACTATAAAACTAGATTTAATCCACCACTTTCTACATAAATTATTTGTTTGATGTGTTTGAGCTTTTGAATTTGCCATTTGATTAGGGACTTTTCAATTTGAATTTTCCTCGGGGTTCGGTATTTTTTTCAATTATTTTATTTTTTTTCTGCTAGCCAAAAAAATCAGTGGAAAACCTCAAATGTTCCGTGTTCAAACATTTGAAATCAAACAGCAGTATCGTGCACCGCCTTTCGAATGTCATTGCGAATTATTTACAAATAGCATATCAACATTAAAGTGTCCACACTTGTCAATATACACGCATCAATAACATTCATATTATTTTTAAAGTATTAAAAATGTTTTTTTTTTTAAAGTTTTTTTTTTTTTTTTACTTTTCAATTTTTTTAACCAAATACTTTAATGAATACACGTGTATGTTTTTAATGAAGAATATAAAATGATGAAACTCTCCATTTCTTTGTTAGTGAGAATGTCTTGCATACATATCTTTTTGATAAAGAAAGATCAGACCACAAATCTTATTGTGTGGTTTGGACATTATAATTGTTTACTCGTTTTCGCATTAAAATGCAAAAACAACAAGTTAATGATATGTAAAATAAGTTCATCTTTAGTGCAAATAAGTAACGGATGTTTGTTCACAAATATCAACACTAACTAAAATAGAAGATTCGTAAAGTTGAAGAGTCATAAAAAATTTTGATGACCCCATGATTGCAAAATTAAAAATCCAAACACAAAAAAATGAATAATGATTCCCATTGTAAAAAACTTTGACAATCGTTAACATGTGAGAGTTTCTTTATTTATAGATGTTTGTGTTGTATTATTTGTAACGGCAACGTGCATGTTCGAACGGCCCGGGATATTATAATCCATACAAAAATATCATTAATCGGTCGGCATACGGAAACAGAGAATTACAAAAATACCGAACACTAAGGTAAATTCAAAAAGGGGAAGTACATAAAAACTGGCGAAATCAAACGCTTTCGGACAACGGAACAGGCAATACTATTTTTCTGTCCTAGTCAACTAATTGTTAAATGTAAAGTCTGTTTAATATTCACATCTTTACTATTCATATATCTTCATACATCATTTAATATTTACAAGTGATCAAAAACATTTTAATAAACTTGCATGTGTTTTAACAGTAGTTGATATTCTTACTAAAACTAGTAGATTTCAAAAGTTATACATTTATGCTAAAACTAACTATTTTAAACATTTTCATGAATTTGTTCTATCAAAAATATCTGCAATCTATTTTACCCAAAACTTTATTTTGTTTACCGTAAAGTTTACTAAACTTATCGAAATCATTGCAACTCTACAGTGTTCCGTTTAACTGTCAATATTAAAAAAGGTGAACTATCATTGAAAAAGAATGAATAGAAAAAACGAACCCCAAATCAAATTATAAAAGAAGGAAGTTTATAACAACCAACAAAACGAATTAAAAACAACAATTGTATTTCTGAATTGGTACAGGTATTTTCCCCAAAAAATGTGGATTGAACCTGGGTTTATAGCTACTCAAACCACTTGTATGATTGTTGTTTATTGATCTGTTAAATTAACAAAACTTGGTGAATAATATAGGCAGATACAATTCAAATGACCATCAACACTTCGGTGAAATAGACCATGCGACATGAATATGCAAATATCGTTGATAAAAGTGAAGACGCATATTTTTCACGAACTTTTGCTTGAATTATACCTTTCAAAATCATTACAAACTAGTAGTCTGTATATGTGTAAACGTTTAAATATTTCATTTATCTTTGGTATTAATTGTTTTTCTTTTCTTTGCCATGAATTATGTAATTGCCAACGAAATACCTTTCCTCTACTGAGTACAGCAAACGATATTAGAGTGAAGGGCAACACACTTTCAAATAATCAGATTAATTACTTTGAGCATTTGTTGATCATTCGTTGATACAGTAACGACGAAGAGACCAACACAAAAAAGAAACAAAATAATAAAGATAAAATGTTTCAAATCTGACACTATAAATATATTTTATTTTAGAGAAAATGTTTACTTTAACACCAGAAGAATTCCGCATCTGCCTCGAACGAAGCGAATATCGTCCATCTGATGTAAGCGTACGAGTCATTGGATTAAATGACCAATCTACTATGGTTGTTACACGTGCTCTCATTCGTCAGTCAGCTTACTCCAATAAAGATGAAGACATTGAAAATGGGATAAATATCTATAATGGAATGTGTGAACTGAATATTGAAAGTGGAGAATGGATAACACATGGAAAAAGTATTTTAAATAAATTTATATATTACATGATATAAATGACTGACCATCTTTTCAAAAGTGTACCGTGAATTTGCATGGCGGGTAATGAGTGCATAGCAGGAGACATTTGCCCTGTCGAAACACATAGCAACTCCCACAGCTTTTATTGTTACCTTGATTAGTATCTTTTTAATGCATTAATGAGATTTAAACAAAACTACTGAATCTCCTTGAATTGAAACGATTACCCAATATTTTATCCTCTGTTTATGTTAACCAAAGAAGTAGTAAAGACTACTATTCAACGTTTTAGCAATACGACAATTACCATACATATTGGCGGGGATTGATTCCATGGGTTTACATCTATATCGGAAGGAAAAACTTGTTGATACTTTGTTCCTACTTTTTATGTAAAAGTCCTAAAGAAAATTACTATGAATTTGAAAAAAAGTATAGTTTCTAAAAATACTGAAATACTCGGCAATCTTTGCAGTCACAAATGTTTGATTCCTCTTTTTCTTGTACGATTAACTTATTATAAGTTGATGAAATAGTACAGGTTATTGGTTTATAGATTTTCGAATAATATAACAAAGATCCTCGTATCTTTGATGAGTTTATTTATTTTGATTTATGTAGAACTTATTTTGAATAATTTTAAATCGTTTTACTGGATCTGTTTTCTCAGAACTAAACTTCAAAGTACGTATGAATACAATTTTTGTTAAAACATGTTTAATGGGGTTACACCAAAACACTTAATATCTGATTAAGTTTTACTTCTCAGTTAACCACAATGGCGTTTTCTTATGTAAACCTAATAGCAAAGCTTACTATTATTGCTATATAGAATGCACACGTTATTTAAAGGTTAATAGAAAAAAAATCAACATTCAAAAATAAATTGTATTTAATTGTGACTACTTTTGGAAATCTACCGAATGTTCTGTAATGATTCCTAATATTATTCTCAGTTGCAGACGAGGATTTAGTTCACAGACACATGGGAGAGGTCGTACGACACTATGTCAACACACATGATTTCAAAACAGAAGCCGAGAACGAGGCATCACTGAAAAGGAATAAACAGTCGCTACTATTTAGAAGTAACACTGTCTTTGAACCAGAATTGTCGCTAAAACCATTCAGTCTTACTCCCCATTTAAATGGTCTACGTAACAATAGTAGCAGTAATTTATTGTTGCCAAGGTCGGCAACATCAACTAGTTTATATTCACTTAAATCCGAAAGGAGCGTCGTATCATTATGTGATATGGATATCAAAATGACATCAGGTAGTACTAGGAATTTTCCCAATGTGGATGAACATGTTTCTAGTGATGGAGCTCAAGTTAGATTTAAGCAATTTGTATCAAATACTAAGAAAAAATTTGTAAAAGCAGCACAAACAATACAACAGAAAATGGATACGTTAATACATGGAGAAACGTCAGAAACTGGAAATCTAGATCCTAAAGGTGCATTAGTGAAAAACAGAAAGCACGTTTATGAAACATTTGAACATGTCAAGCGTTTAATGGATACAAACAATAGCAACCTAGCATCAATTTCTGTGTGCTCACTATCAACAAAATTTGAATACGCAGCAGCCCATAAGTTTTTGTTCACGTCAAGTGCAATATATATTGTTGTTCTAGACTTAGATATCGAAATTGATGGATTTAGTTCTGTGTTGTCTGATAGCAGTCCTCCCGTTACCAATAAAGGTCGGGTTTACAAAGAAATATACTTAAGGATAAAGAAACATGAATTTAGATAAAAATCATTTAATTGATCAAATTGTAATATTTATACTATGTATTTTATTATATCTTTATGACTTGTCCAATCTTACAAGTGATACTTAATTTTTATGACTTGATCAATCTTTCAAGTGGTATTTATTTTTTATGATGTGTGTCTAATACTGTAGTATGTAATTTCACATGTTTCATCATGAACACAATCGCAAAAAAAAAAATAATCTATTATTATCACTGTTATATGATGCTAGAAATAAGTCTTTTAGGCAATATAATTGAATTATATGCGACTGTCGTACAAGTAAGAGGTTAAGCTAGCTATAAAACCAGGTTTAATCCACAATGTTGTACATCGGAAAATACATGTACCAAGTCAAGTATATGACAGTTGTTATCCGTTAGTTTGGTGTGTTTTAGCTTTTGATTTGCCACTTAATTAAGATTATCTGTTTTGAATATGCATGAAGGTCGGTATTTTTTGTCTCTATATTCTCAAATATGGGATAGTTGACAAATATGCACAAAATCTCAATGATTATTCTTTTGAAATAAGTTACTATAGCTAATAGTCCAAATGTGTATTGAATTTTATTGCGCACTTATTCTGTTTTATGATAAAAATATATTAAGGTTTTACATAGCAAATAATTAATTTTGTTGGAAATAGGGGAATATGTTTTAAACGTACACTGAATATACTAAAGGATATATCATCAAGCCCTTTGGAAACTGACCATATCAAAGTACCATATTAGATTAAAAATGAATTACTAGCGTAAGTTACTAGATATTATAATCTTTTTTTTTCGAATTACAGATTATATTAAATACTTGATGGAAACAGTTACAAGACGGAATGAAGATTCATCGGTCCAGTTTTCTAAAATAATTTTTGTTGTCCTGAATTCTGGATCGAATGAAGAGGTATATTTTCGATTCGTTATATATATGTTTACTGAGATGTGAAACGATCTAGACAATCTTAGTGAATAAACTCATCATAGATACAAGGATTGAAATTTTATATCTGCGCCAGACGCGCGTTTACTCTAGGGGGTATCACAAGCCCAGTAGTCAGCACTTTTTGTGCTGACATGAATTGTCATTGATATGGTTATATTTATAAATTTACTGTTTACAAATTTTTGAATTTTTTGAAATACTAAGGCTTTTCTACCTCAGACATAGATTGCCTTAGCTGTATTTGGCAAAACGTTTAGGAATTTTGGTCTTCAATGCTCTTCAACTTCATACTTTATTTGGCCTTTTTAACTTTTTTGGATTCGAGCGTCACTGATGAGTCTTTTGTAGACGAAACGCGCGTCTGGCGTATATACTAAATTTAGTCCTGGTATCTATGATGAGTTTTATTCCTTAAAAGTTTTGCCAAATACAGTTAAGGTTACCTATCCCTGAGGTTGAAAAGTCTTAGTATTTCAAAAAATTAAAAGTTTCGTAATTTATAACTTTGATCATATCAATGGCAACTCAAGTCTACACAGAAGTGATAACTACTGGGCTGGTGAAACCCTCGGGGAATTATAGCTCAGCCAGCTATGGCATCAACCTTGTGGTTGAGGCACCTTAACTATCTTGAATAAGAGTTACGCCAATGTAGTTAATACTATATAGAAGATTTAAAATTTGTGTAGAGATAAACAAAAACATTATATTACTCACTTTATATATGTGGTATGATGTAAACTAGAGTGGGTAACATTAAGCGAATACTAGTAGCAAGCAACAAACAAATGTCTCCTAACAGGGAATGTGTGTGTTGGCGTAGATTTATTCTGTTTTATTGTTTAGGATCAAAGGTAGCTTCAAATACAATTGTGTAATAATTACGTTAAAGTTAAATTGGAAGGGGGATTGATTTATATGTGTCACATTCACAGCTATGTTTTAAATTGAAAGAATACACTGACTATATGATGACTTATATATGTCAATTTGGTTATTTATGTCGTTGGGTTAACAAAATCTTCTTGTATTTGTATTTGATATTAAATCAGATTTAAATATTATTACGTAACCTAAAGATAAAACATTTGAAAATTAGTTTAATGTTTTCACTTCAGAGGATTTATATACTAATAAAATTATGAAACTCATTACGAACCCAAAGATAAAACATTTAAAAATTAGTTATAATGTTTTCATGCCTTTTCATTTTCATGTGTTTTAAGTTAGTTTTCTCGTTTGAGTTGTTTTACATCGTCATCAGGGCCTTTTATAGCTGACTATGCGATATGGGCTTTGCTCATTGTTGAAGGCCGTACGGTGACCTTTAGTTGTTAATTTCTTTGTCATTTGTTTTCTTTTGGAGAATTGTCTCATAGACAATCATACCACATCTTCTTTTTTTATATTTTATATTTTTGGTATTTAGGGGCCAGCTCAAGATGGTTCTGGACTGCTGAAGACGATTACAGACATTGCAGTTAAAACAAACACGTGTGATTTTGTTATAATTGACAATGAACTAGAGTTCACATTAGAGGACTTATATACTGATAAAATTACGAAACTAACTAAACATATTTCCTCTATAGCATGTAAAACTATTGAAGCACGGGAACCTGTTCCAGCAGCATGGCTTTCCTTACAAGAGATTATTATTTCAACAAAGAAAAATAGTTTGGAAATCATCAGTCAAAAAGATGTAGTAGAACTCTGCATGAGTCAAGCTAAGCATATAACAGTGCCAACAAAGTCGGATGTAGAAAAATTCCTAAAATATCAAACTCAAAATGGAAATTTACTTAGTCTGCCATCAGACGGCGCTCTTAACAACCTTTGTGCAGATATTTCTACTCTTTATAAATTAGTAATATTTTTCAATCATGTGTCAATAATGTTGAGTAATGATAAATACGAATGTGCGCCTCTTCACGAGAAACTGATGTTTGTAAGTGAAGGTCACGTCGATAAAAGTATCACCAAATGTTACATCTCAGCAAATGATCCACTGTTTCGTATAACATGTTGTCTCTGCTTAGCATCAACAAATTCATTTAGACTACAGTCAGGGTCGCATCACATCGAAATGTTCTTGTCATCATACATGAAAGAGCTGGCACCCGATGGACTTGCATTGCAGTTTAGAAATTTTGATCAAAGTGTGTGTCTTGCATATAGACTAAGCAATTGCATTCAAGTTTCGTTAATTTTCAAACAATTAACCTGTGCATTCTTTGATGTGTTTCCTTTTAAACGAATTCATGGCAAGCCGATTGTATTTAAGAATTTTGTTGCATTTACTATAGACACATCATATTGCTTAAGTATAAGTATTGATGCTGACAGAATAATTCTACACGTAACTAAAAATACTTCTGATAATCCAACACAATGTTCTTCAAAAGTTGAAATCTGCAGTAGCATTCACGAGATAACGGCATACACAATAAAACAAATAATAAACGTATTTACAACTAGAAATGAATTGATGAGAGAAGAATTGCCTGTGGAATTTGAAACTTGTAATCTCACACCTCCCTGCTTTGTGGCCTCTACAAAACTCCAGCAAATTGATTCGTATACGTGTTCGAAGCATGGGACATTTGTGGATCCACAGGAAATACTCAGTGTATGGAACCTTACTCTTCAGGTACATTAAATTAGTGAAACATAGTCTCAGAGTTCGCTTTTTTAATTCATATCGTTTTTAAATTTCTTTATATTGTTCCCACAAATAAAATCGTCTACTTTCGAAATGCATATAACACATAGAAAATCACTTGCTAGCTCAACCAAAAATAAGCCTTTAAATGAAGGTATACATTGTAAATATCACTTTATTAAGCACAATAATTACTTTTCATCTTTGTATGTTTCAATAATGATAGGATAATCGTCGTTTACAATCTCGTCATATTTAAAATAACTTACATCATGTAGCCACTTTATAATGCTGAAATTAAAAACATATTGTGTTTTTTATATCAAATTTTGAAAAAAAACGTGTCAAAATTTAGATATTTGTGTTATGATACTTCACACACAAATAAGTTTAATGGTGATCTGATTAAGTCTGAAAAAGATACAGAAGGGATGTTCAATCTCATAAGTAGAAATTATCTGACAACCATTGCAAAAACAAAACAAAACAGGAAAAAAGGAAAACAAGGTATCAAATAGACAATCAAAACTAAAGTCGAAGATAGATAAACAAAATCATGGCCATGATAAACAGACGAAACGAAGGATAAATAGTCAACAAACACTACACAAGAAATATCAATCAATACTAACGGAAGGCAAGGGGTTAACTTGAATGGGTAATACTTTGTAGTATCTGTTCAACTATCAGTGTTAGCACCCGTCGCGTTGAACATGATAAGTTGCAATTCGTTGATAGGGACATCTAGTGAGCGGATCACAGCTACAGATATATGTGATGCAGATATTCTACAACGGTTAATCAATTAATGAAAGAGTCCGAAAAACTTCCGTATAGAGCATTGACTTTATTATTCAGAGAACTGTATACAATAACTTTTCTGGAAGTAGCAGTCCCTTTCTAGTAAGACATGAATAGTTTATTTTTTTATTAAATATTGCAATACGAATATACATAGAATAGCTATGAATATATACACTATATAATGAATAAAAATGGTTCATGTTATTTATTTTACAGGCCTGTCCAATGTTAGATGTTGAAAAATGCAGCAATTCATGTGAAGGTATGTGTTATTTTTGAAATATAGTGAAAGCAGTGCTGTATTTGAAAAAAAAAAATATGTTATCATCTAGGGCCGAGTTCACTTGAAACTCTAGAGTTAACTTTACAAACTCGAGTTTCAACAATCCGAGTTTACTCGAACCTATCGAGTAAACCCTTCTCACCCCGGTTCCAACCCTCACTGAGATAGGGTTAAACTCTGAGAAACCCTTGGATGACGTCAAACTAATCAGATGTTTGCCTTTTTTTTAATGCTGAGTCAGGTTCTGACCCTAGAGTTACTTAGAGTTGTTCCGAAAAGGGACTCGAGTACGTTCAAGTGATACTCTTGAAACTTTGAAGTGGACTCTAGAGTTTCAAGTGAACTCGGCCCTTATGTTTGGACAATGTCATATTTAGTTGTACATTTTTAATTGAAAGTGCCATTTTGATTTATTATGTTTCTGTCTTTGTATCTTCTTGCGTACACAGTTGTAAACCTGGTATATATGATGAATATAATTTCTCACACTTACATTTATTAAAATAATTTATAAAATGAAACCTTAACTTCGAATGAAAAAAATTCAAAAACTCAAAAACTTGATTTATATTGTTCATTAGGCTTGAGTGCTCAATCTTTGACAGAAACAGCCACCGATTCAGATCTCTGCAGAATGATAAGAAGAATGCCACCAGGTTCTAGACGAAGAATTTTGAATTCACTGAGGTCAGAGCTAAAAGAGCATACCTGTTCAAATATAGATATTCAGTTACTATTAGTCTTGATCGGTTGGAGAAATGCGGCAAAACAATTAACAATGAAGGATATACAGAAAAAACTGATCAATTGTGGTGAACAAAAACACATTATGTGCATGGTAAGGAAACTACTTGACGACCTCTTTCATGTAAAAACAAAATATGATCGTCAGAATATACATAAATTTTATGAACTTTCCGCTTTTTGAGTTAACATTGAAGTTTGACATTTTTTTTTTTTTTTTTTTAAATTATTGAAAGATTAAAGTTATAAGAAACCTCAAATAAAAAAAAAATTAATGCATATGTTTTTTATAAATCAATGGATAATTTTGATTATAAAGCTGTTGTACATGTACTTTTTTCTGCAGATTTTTTTTTAATTTGTTGATATTTAGAAGAAGTTTACATTATTTTAATTGCTTCCAGGAAGCAATTCCCCGACATATTTTCCGTATGCAAAGTGACCTCAGTGTGACCCATCTCGTAAAAATCTGGTGATCGCAATACGCATCGATGTCCTTGAAATAAACTATTATCTAGTTGTACATGTTAAACACGTGCTCAATATCCATGCTTTTTTGTTGTTTGTTGACAAACAGGTGACAATCGTTAAACTTCGGCTTTAAATACCTGCCATATTTTCACAACAACACTGACCCATTGAGAAAAAAAATTGACGATTATACGAAATTTATGAGAAAACAACGATAAAAATCGTGCACAGAAGACTAAGTTTATGATGTTTGTATCCATTGGTTCAAGAATTGGAATAACATTATTTTTCGCGGGTCACTCGTTCCATATGACTTTAATATAAACCACCCCCCCCCCAAAAAAAAAAAACAAAAAAAAGCTTAAGACTCAAAAACACGAATCCTTTCAATATCGAGTGATTTCAACTGCTCTGGAAGGGTGAATTTATCCTGCTTCACTAGTTACATCCTTCATTTTGCTTAAGTAGAAAATAATGGTTTCACAAGTTTTCCCTCTTCAAGGCATTTGTTTTGTCAACGTTGAAACGTCAGGATACGACACACGTAGCAAAGAAATGTAATATTTACTTACATTTTGTGCTTTTGTCTTTCAGATATATAGACATCCAAACGATGACCATGGGCTAATTAATTCAGGTAATATTTAATTATATGTTACCATAACATGGAGAATTAAGAGAATACTATAGCTGGTTTCGTAATCTCATAAAACAGTGCAAGCAGTAGATGTATGAAAGTGCATGTCTATGGTTCTATGTATATACTAGTACATGTTAAGGGGTCCAACGTTTCACACAAGGCAAGATATGTAAGATGAAAGAAGCAAATTAAAATTCTTGTTGAGCATAACAAAAGATTCAAAAGTTAAAGTAAACAAATGAATATGTGATCCCAAAAAGCAAGTACAATTCCCGAATTATTTCCATATCACTTTTTTGTACAACTGAATAAATTCTATGAAACTTTGAGTGTCATGAAAACCGGAGAGTTTTATTTTTATTATTGCAATTTTGGCTGAATTAATTATAAGAGGAACATCAGAAGCAAAGATTAATATATATAAATTTGAATATCTAATAGACGGAAACTACACTATTAAAAAGGATGTGCGTCTAAAATTGTCGAACTTTGTAACTGAAGTTTATAAATAAACTTTATAGGATTGATAAACTTTTATTAAAAAAGATTGACTACGATTCGTTGATTTTTTCTGTTGATTTACACTAGTAAGCACGTATAAAACATTAGGTGTGAATTTTTTGTTTTGTTTTTCAAATACTTATTGGTGATGGACGAGTTATGAATCAAATATATACATTTATTGGATAACAGAGTTAATTATGCATAAAATAGTATGAACAAATTAAATCTAATTCTGTCATATATAAAAATGACACGTTCATTGAACAAAACTTAAAACGTGTTGATTTATAATATTATTTGATTATTTTTCCAGTGATTAGAATGAAATTTGATATACTACTACTATAATTCTTTCACTGTACTATTTCATTGGTCCATTTTTAACCAATTAGGTTATTGAAAATTATAAAACATTGATAAAAGATAATGTGTCGGTATACTATTTGTGAACTTAAAACAACGTATATACACATTATAATAAGTGTTAAACGTTAACTAATGAAGAAGAACAGATTACTCTTTGACCCGAAACCGATCATAAAAAAGATGTTTTCATGATTGATGTGAAATTTATCAATTCATCATAGAAAAGGATGAATATGATATCTTCTTTTGTTTTAAAATGATATACATTACCGCGCCGGTGGTCTCTTGTGGTGCGTGAGTCGAGTGCGCGAGGTAGCAGTCAAATTTCTGACCTAGTAATCCAAAAACTAAAAATCGGCTCTTGCTGCACAATGTATTATTGTCCTTGAAAGTTTAACATGTACATTTTAGCTTATCAAGGCTATATGTTGACGATTTTCCCCTGTGTTGTTCCTTTGAAGATTATATATATATATATATATATATATATATATAGCTTTTACTGAATTTTTATATAAAATCATAATTGAAGGGAAATTAGATATGAGTTTAAATTAAGGCAACAGTAGTTTACCAATCTTTAAATCTCTTAAATCGATTGAATAATGTTGTCATAAATAAAAAGGGACGAATCAAGGTAACAAAAAATCAAAAATACTGAACTCCGAGGAAAGTCCTTATCAAATGGCCAAGTCAAAAGCCTAAATTTATCAACTTCATATTCCTGACTTGCTACATGCATTTTATTATGTAGAAAATGGAATTAAACCTGATTTATGGCTAGCTTAATCTCTTACTTGCATACCAGTCGCATTAATTCCTAATATACTGCAGCTGTGCTATTTGAGCAGTCAAATTGCATTGACCGTATATTCATATGTGATATACAGTCACTGACCGTATATCACCTTGTTTGTGACGTTGACAATGTGTTTCCGTAGAGTCTTATTTATGACGTCAATAAAACATACAGGTTCGCGGAGATTTTACGTCTTCCACTCAAAATTTAGAAATGAGGGTTTTTACCCTAAATACTTCATTTAGAACAGTTATAAGAGTTGCAGTATATAAAGAATAACCATACATTGTCTCAAAATATCAATGTTATTTGTACTCGGCTCGAAACAGATAGAAATGCTCGGCACAGCCTCGCTTTCTACCTGTTTCTAAGCCTTGTACAAATAACATTGATATTTCGAGACAATGTATGGTTGGTTATTCTATATTTCTATGTATTACCTACCATGCGAATTCACTTAATACACCTAATATACAATATCTTAATATTTACTTCAGACAACAGGTTTATGTTTTCTTCACAACCAACGCATTTAGTTTACATATGTCATATTATTATTGATACATTGCATTAAATTGTATCGCATAAACGTTTCAATGCTTGTCAATGTGAATGAAACTAATAGCCTCTAGTTTACTACAGGTTGAAGCAGGTACAAGGTGCACATGTCTTAATAATGGAAAAAAAATTCAACAACTTTAATACTATCGTATGAACATTGGAAAAAAATCAACAACAATGCTTCAATTTAAAGATCGCTTTATACTCTTTAACTTCGTACTTTATTTCGCCTTTTAACCTTTTTCGAGCGTCACTGATGAGTTTTTTTTATAGACGAAACGGGCGTCTGACGTAAACACAAAATATAATCTTGATATCTATGATGAGTTTATTTAATGTTCAAAAGATTTATGACAAATATATTCAGCCTGACATAAGATTATTAATATTGGTCTAACACCACCTACTGCATATTATCCGCAAAAAAAATACCTCAAGAACAATAGATCTGCAAATTTACGGTAACAATTTCTTCCTTCCCTGAATAAGAATAACTACATGTTAAATACAGTTGTCTTAATTGTGCCATGATATTCATCATCTTTTTCATTTTTCAGTTAAGGCTGACAGGTTACGAGAGGTTGCTTTATCCCCTTTTTTGCTGAACCAATTGGCTGTAAGACTGTTGACCAGGAGCTTGTTTCTAGCGCTTGAGCTTGGATTGGATGTTGTTGAATACAACCAAATTCTACAACAAAACAGAAACAATCCAGTGAAAACAACTCGTGAAATACTATTATTTTGTCAACATAAAACATTAGATAATATTCTAAGCATCTTCCAAGAAATAGGAATAAAGGGACATGGTTTAGACGAAATAATTTCACTGCTATCAAACACGAGCCACCTATAGGTTATAACTTTTTTTAACCATATCATTTGAAGTTAACATAGATGGTTTCAGACTTACCGCATGCTTTGACGCTTAATATTTCAACACATCCTTTTTTGGCGTTTGGAGTTCAGGAAACCATCACCATCAAAACAAGTTCTACGCATTCCCTATTATCAACAGTATTTGATAATCGTAATAAATAGAAACAGAATTTACCGTCTACGACATTCAATCATCTCCAGAAGCATTTTGAAGATCTGCTAAAAATATATATAATCTTGGTTAATAAATTGAATAAAAAGTCACAAATTAACAAGTTCTGAAAAAAAATAACGCCATATAGTATTTTAATTCAAATTGGAAAGAATCTGCTATTGGTTGTAAAAAAGAATGAGTTGTGAAAGACAACGGATATTCATATAGACAAACGATAAACCACAAAAACCAGGAGAATATATAAAGGTCCGATCTTCAAAGCTAAACGTGGACAGAAAAGCTGAGAATAGATTTTATAGAAACGTCAAATTCTGCCTTCAAATCAAAATACTCACAGCAACGGTTAATCTGAAAGCTTTGATGAATTAAAAGTAGCGAGCGTTTTTTTTTCATAAAGGCGAAAATAAAACGTTGAAATTGTATCAAACTTGAAATACGAAAACACGAAAAGAAAGATCATCACAAAAATAAATCAACCCTTAGGAAATAGCTGATAGCAAAAAAAAAGTACCTACGAAAATAAGTTTGTTTAATAATGATATTCATAATTTGATATTTAGAATTTTAAAAACGCTTTGAAGGTCACTTCACTTACTAAAACACTCCAAGTTTCTGAACCATATATTTTAAATTGCTGTTGTAGATTCTCAGTTTGGTCCACAAACTGTACTGGTTGGACTTCCAGATTGTATGAAGTCTGGCAAATGTTGCACGTATCTTGTATAAATAAAGGCAACAGTAGTTAGTATACCGCTGTTTGAAAGTCAGAAATCGATTGAGAGAAAACAAATGTGATGTTCAAACTGAAACTGAGGCAAACACATCAGTTATGGTGGATAACAACGAAACAACAGCAACACTGAAGTGAAAAAGAAAAAAAAAAACCAAAACGACAATGCAACACAAAGAAACGAACTATAAGATAACAACTGCCATTTTCCTGAATCGGTACAGGACATTTTAAGAAAAACAATGGTTTTGAGGCTAGCCAAACCTCGCGCTTTTATGGCAATGTTAAATATACTACACGTGCGTTTCAATTACATATCAGTTATCAAAGGTACCCGGATTATAATTTAATACGCAAGACGCGCGTTTCGTCTACATAAGACTCATCAGTGACGCTTAGATCAAAACAGTTATAAAGCCAAACAAGTACAAAGTTGAAGAGCATATATGACCAAAAATTTCAAAAAGTTGTGCCAAATACGGCTAAGGTAATCTATTCCTGGGATAAGAAAATCCAAACTCACCAGTGAGTCTGACGCTCAGATCAAAATAGTAAATTAAAGAAACCCTAGATAGTCTTACCTTTATATCTGTCCTATTATCTATACTCATGGTGCTACAAAGGAGTGAAATCTTCAACACTGTTCACTGGCAGAACATTGATATTAATTGGTGTAGTATTTGGCACTATAAACACCCCGTTTGATGATTTTTTGAAAAGTTGAAATGTTTGAATTGTGGTTATTAAAGAGATAATACTTGCTTTTCGTCGTGATCGATCGGATATATACATAATAAAAAACAAAGACAAAATGCAGTGCTTTGAAGCCAAACCTGAGGCAACCAATGTTCATCTATATACAACTATAGGAAGAGACTGATATCATTGAGCCGTAACTCCTCTAAAACCAAACAAAAAAGTCGGAAATATCTGAGATACGACGTTTAAATGTAGTTTTTTTTTATACTTCCTAAATTTGTCATCGAAACAATGTTTTTCCCACAGAAAACGCGATTTTTAAAAAAATACCTTCTAGTAAAATTAAATAGAGTATTTCTATATGTTCTTGTTATCATATATATAAGTGCATGTTTGTTTTATTACATGCTCCCTGAAGAAATTTGTTGATAACATTCTCACAGACAACTGTACTAAGAAACCTCTTTCTATGTACGGAAATATGTTGATTTTCTGATGCATATTAAAGTGCAAACACATAATTAAATAATCATGTACTTTTAATCGAATACTTGTCAAGAGGTGGAATGACATTGTTTGTGAAAATTAATACTTTTTACAAGTTTGAATGCCGCCACAACAATTTAACTTCTTGTATTAATCAAAGTATTTTTTTATACACATTGTAATTATGAAATATTCATGTTATTTCTTGTTTTTTTTTTACTGTCGTACAGTAATCAATTATATGTATAATTAATTTGATGAATTAATTTAACATCCCAGCATAGACGTTTGTTTAAATGTCTGCAAAATCCCACATCTTCGCACACCCCTCTTCTAAATCGATAATCATCCTTGCAATCGAAATCAATCTTAATTTATAAAGGAAAATAAAATGACATTTCCGCATGTCATATAATTTTGAGAATGCAGGGTTCTTAACTTTCATTGATTAATTGCACAGGTATGAAGATTTGCAATAGTACAAATAGAAAACAGATTTCGTTTCGTTCCTTCGAGGATTATCTCCCTTTAATTATTTTTGTCGAAGATATCTTTCTAGCAAGCAGGTAAATTTGATCCTAGTTTGTCAGATGTTCGGAACCCGTGATATTTATCTTACGATACAGAGTAAATCATTTTGCCCCAAAATCACCCGGCAAACATATTTTCATAGAAGACACCAATAGCTCGTCATAAAAGTTCATAACCAAACTAAAAGCAGAGTATTGGGTTCTGTCTTACGATTTGAGACGCAAATTATACCAATGCTGAATATAAAGTAAACGCGCGAGTCATACTTTTATCATTTTCAGCTTATTTTGTTCCTTAATATAGCTCTTCTAATTTACAATAAAATTGAGAATGGAAAGGGGAATATGTCAAAGAGACAACAACCCGACCAAAGGGCAGACAACAACTGATGGCCACCAATGGGGTCTTCAACGAAGCGAGAAAAGCTCGCACCCGGAGGTGGTCCTCAGCCAGCCCTAAATAAAATCAGGTAGCAGTTCAGTGGAAAAAGACGTCACACTAAACTCCAAATATATAAATGAACTGAATTAAAAAAAAAACATACAAGACTAACAAAGGACTTGGGACAGGCGTAAAAATGCGGCGGGATTAAACATGTTTTGTAAGATGTCAACCCTCCTCCTTTACCTCTAGCCAATGTAGAATAAAAAAAAACTAATATCAATACACACAGGGCCGTAACTAGCCTCATTTAATAGTGAGGCAAAATATATTCGCCGAGCGGTGCGAGGCGAAAAATTTTGGGCGAGGGGTCTGGGGCCCGCTGAAGGCCCCAGAAGCTCTGAGAAAAATAACGCAAAATCGTGCATTCTGAGCGTTTCCCCAGACTCTTTCTTGCATTGAAACGGCTTAATTAATTTTTAGATATTTTCTTCGACAATCAGGTCCCAAAGCAAAAACAAAGATTCATTGTAATTTAAGACTTTTAGGTATTAGAGACAACATTAAAAGACCAATATATAGGATAAAGCAAAAATCGTCATTCTGATAATTATTAATACCATATCTATCTGTTTGTTCTTGTCTTGTATTGTAATTAGACTTTGGAGATTTTTTTATGACTAGATTTAAATATAGTGACATTGCAGTATTATACTTTAAGTACTAGTACTGCTTAAGTCCACACTAGGGACCATCTTCACCTTATTTTACGATCTTTTACGGTATTAATGATTCTTTAAAAGTATTGTTGAAGACCATTCGGCAATTATCAAGATGAAGAGCAGGAACACAAACTTTGACCATTGATCATTTGTATTTTTTCTATGCATTGACTTTGTGTGCGATTATGTCCCCATACTCCTTTATTATCTGTTAAAGGTTCTCAACACGACTTAATGCAAGTTTAACCTTTCAATGTAAAAGGTCATATATGGCAATACCTTGTTTTTTTCTTCAAATTATTTGATACCGGGAAATATGTGACCTTACTTTAATTCAAACCATGTCAGCTATCTAGTTTTATTTACAATAAAACAAGCTGTTTTGTATTCTTTGATATCAATTTCAATTATCCATGCAGAAAGGACAATTTTTTTTTTGTGTCCACTGAGTAGCATCGCATGTTCTTAAAATATATTTCTCGCACAATGCTGGACATCGGTGGACATGCAACATTGCAAAACCACGTTTACAAATGAAAATCAACGTTCAGACTATAGTCATAAAGTAGGACAATAAATGAACAAAAGACAAACCCGGAACACATAAGTACAAACAATAGACCATCAACTCTGAAAACTAAAATGAAACTAGAAACATGAATAACGAAAAACATCCAGGGGATACACCAGAGAGTGAAGAGAACGTCTTGCTTCTTGCAAGACACTTTCCGTGAATTTGATATGAAAACAACCTTTTGTTTTATTATTTTTTTTATTTTTATTTTTTACATGAGGCATTTGCCTCATTTGCCTCAATGTAGTTACGGCCCTGACACATAGTAAAACTCAGTTTGAAAGAAGTCCGAGTCCAATGTCAGAATAGGTAATAAAAGAAACTAAGCTAAAAAAAACATTATACATACATTAACAAAGGACTTCTACACGAAGCAGTTACCGACATGCCAGCTCCAGTCCTCTATACAAATCTAAAATTCCAGAATTTTTAAAACTATACCTGACTACATATTTCTTGAAGCTGTTTTAAAAGGTTGCCAAAGAAAAAAAAAAACAAAAAAACAAAGGGAGAAGGCGAAGATACCAAAAGGAAATTCTAATTAATAAGTAGAAGTTAACTGACAGCGCCATAGCGAAAAACGTAAATGACAAAAAGACAACAACAAAATGTTAAACAAACACAACATGGCGAATTACAGATTGATCAACACTTACCCCACCGGGGATTATCTCAGGTGTTACATGTACAGAAGTGTAAGCAGATGTCGAGCCCGTCGTTTTACTCAAACATAAGTAAAAAACACAGTCAAATCGGTAGGTCACATTCGGGAAAAGAGAACGAGATTGTGATTACGATAATTGGAACGTCATCTGGGAAACGGATATTGTATTACGTGCAACCAACTCCTGATGGCGTCCTTAAAATTCAAGAAGAAATCACTTGGAACGATTGGTTTGATAGCTTCCCTGTGAAGAGCAACCCTCTATCAGATAAATCATGAATTACAAAATCTATCGTATCAGCTTTGAGATTATACCCCTTTTGCAGGCGTTTCTGGAATGTTGCGACATAGAAATGGAATGTTCACCATTGGGAATCTGAAATTTGAAGGTTGTCAAACAAATTTGCACATCACATGGTATCTAAACATATCTGCAATGATTAAGAAGTATAAACCGAAAATATAATTACCAACCTTCACATGTACATCCCTATGCAGAGTGATTATACTTATGTGACATGAGTAATCATGCAAATGACAATAACATCAGTTGCGAACAAATTAAAAGTAAATGAATTTATAGACAATAACAAGACATTTTCCCTCGTAAATTCGATAAACCAAAATCAAAATCACAATAGAAGGTATCGTCGTTTGGATTTGCCCAGATACCTAAAGAATGCTAAAATATTTGTTTGATGGTATTTATAATTATGTTTGTACTCGTTTAGTCGTAGAACCATATTTGGAAAAAAAACTATGCATTTACGGTTGAAAGCAGGTACACTTTTTTTTTTTAGAGAATAAAAGATAATATATAATGTTTTATTTAAAGAAATTAACATATTTGTAATTGTTTGATTTTAATTGCAAATTTATAATTACAATCCTTTTGTTTGTTTGCTTTTGTAAACTTTTTTTTCTGCGCGTGTCGCTTTGAACATAAAACAGGTCAAAAGGTCGCTAGCTCATAAAAGATGCCCTTCATATATTATGACACATTGGGAGGTAGACTCGTCCCATGAACAATATCACCCGATGGTACCTGATACGACTACAGGCAATAAAACACAAAACCGAGAGAAGATATCGAGCCCCGCAGATGACTTGCCCGTCAATAACACATCAGCCAATTGTTAGGTAATTAAATTCACTAACTGTCAAATTAATATACAAATGTATAATTGTTATTAATAAATATCATTAAATCATTTCATACACACCAATCCGTGACAGATATACGAGGAAAAGATGTATCTATTAACGGATTTGATATCAAACTATGGTTCCTGAATTTATTTAAGGTAAGCCTTTATATAATTCTGTACTCCCAGTTTGAATCAGAAGCATTCTTGATAATAGCTCACCTCGTATCACCGTGTAAAGTAAGATATATGAACGTGTAAAAGCAATTATAAATATGATCTGTCAAAGTGTTCGTCTTTGTGAACAATGACCTTTGTGTTCGTTTAGTTAAAAAGGGTTACTCATATGTAAACAAATGCTATATCTAGCTAAAATTTTACTTTTTTCATAGAAAATTAAGTGATGGATAAACACGTACGATTTATTAGTTGTTATTTACTCAAAATTCCGTTAGATACTGGATCAGATCTTGGATCTTTCCAAGGGGCGTAATTCCATAAAACTTAAGAAATATTTTGGATGTTTAAATGTAAAAAAAATATATATTTTTCAATCAATAAGGGGCATCCCTACGCTGAATCCGCCACTGAGATAGGTTCTGTAAAATTTGTATACAGGATAGTTATTTGAACTAGTTTTTTTTTTATAAAAATTAGACCGGAGGTTTCCTGTTTGAATGTTTTTTTTACATTAGTAATGTTTTGGGGCCCTTTATAGCTTGTTGTTCATGTGATCCTAGACTCTGTGTTGAAGACCGTACCTTGACCTATAATGGTTTACTAAATTGTGTCTTGGATGGAGAGTTGTATCATTGGCACTCATACCACATCTTCCTATATCTATATCTATAAAGAGTTGGTTAGGTAGTAAAGATTTAGCCTTGCTATACGCATACTATATAAAAAAAAAGAAGATGTGGTATGATTGCCAATGAGACAACTCTCCACAGGAGACCAAAATAACACAGAATTTAACAACTATAGGTCACCGTACGGTCTTCAACAATGAGCAAAGCCCATACCGCATAGTCCGCTATAAAAGGCTTCGAAATAACCCACTAAAGAATTATTAAAAGGTTTTTTAAACTGCATAGTCTAAAATCCCGGTAATCTCTTGTCTGCGTAATGGTATATCTCACACTATTTGATAACGGACTCTTCCCTCGGCACGGGTCATTACAGTCAAACAGTAGACATCATGTTGATAATATACAAATTCAGATATATTGTCCAAACCCAGTCAAACTGAAGGCTACCCGAAAAAATTAAAACAAATCAAGCAAATTAATAATTCTGCTGAGTAGGAAAAACTTAAAGATTGTTCTACACAACTACACAACCAGTATAATATCAGTATTACCTAAGTTATATCAAAACTAGCTTGCTGAATACGGACGATGTGTAAGAAATATAAAAATAACCATAATTTCGGTGCGGTATGGATTTTGCTCTTTTTTGAAGGAGAGTTGTCTCTTTGATAACAATATACATATCTTATATATATATATAAACTAAATTAAAACAACATGTTGGATAATATGACCAATTTTATGGTTCTACCAAGGATTTTTTTTTTAGTCTTACTAAGGCATTGCCAATTTTAAAGACATCATTTCGAGTACGAGTCCCTATCCTATTGTATACAAAGTTCGTAAGGTTTGCCATTGCTTAAAGTAGCTGATAGCAATGGGATGCTAACTGTATATCGTTATTATATTCATTAAACATTTCAGATAAACCTAGTTTTCCCTCAAAGGTTATTTTTTTTTTCAACTTGTACTTTTACATTTATATATATATATTTTCAGATGAAACGAACACTTTATATGTTGCTGACTATCACTTTATTCATGGTGAATCTCTGTTGTTCGAATGCATTTTCAAGTGACATTTCAGACTGTTTCGACCTTTGGTCAGATGCGGGTATCATTGGGGAACAATATTCTCGAAAAATGCAAAACAAATGTGTTAATTCATTTTTAGTCGGCACAAAGTCAGCCTTAAAAACAGATAAAAATACAATCAATTACTTAAACTCGTTACTACGAAAAAGAATCGGAGAAAGCAATACACGAACACACCGGAGTAAAAGACAGACGATACAACAACCAACTAAATCTCCAGTAACACCAGATAAACTCAGACATGAAGTTAGGACACCGAATTATAAAATGGTATGGGAAAGATTTGCAAACAGAACAAAACGACTGGCAAATTATACTGTAAGTACATATACTTGTTAGCTCTTTTAATCCTAAATAAATAGTCAAACCTGATGAAACACCACTATCATATCATGCAAAATATGTGTTACAAATAGATATAAAAAGAAGTAGTATGAGTGCCAATGAAACAACTCTCCATCCAAGTCACAATTTGTAAAAAATAACCATTATAGGTCAAAGTATGGCCTTTAATACGACGTTAGAGGCTTTAAAGGGCCCCAAAAATGACTCGGTCTAGTGTTAAATTATTAATCAGGAAAACCAACGAACAGTCTAACCTATTAAAAAACGAAAAATGAGAAACAGTTAAGAACGGCATCAAACAACGACCACCACTGAATAAACTACACCATGTATTTAGTTAAAGGTCTATCTGTAGTGCATTTGATACATATTGAACCTGAGATAGACCTTTTGTCTTATTAAACAACATTTGCTCTCCCTTAAGTGTTTTTTTTTAAACAGGTGCCATTGTCGTTTCTTCGTCTGAACTTACATTTCGTGACCTTTTGTCTAATTGTTTACCATGATTGTGTGTTAGAACCTGCACATATAGAATTATTATTGATATAGCTATACTTTCTTTTAAAAGAGGGGCGAAAGATATCAGAGGGACATTCAAACTCAAAGATCGAAAATAAACTGACAACGGCTTACCTAAAAAAGAAACAAACAGACAATTAATAGTACACAAGACACAATAAAGAAAACTAAAGACTAAGCAACATGAACCCCACCAAAATATGGAGTGATCTCAGGTTCTCCAGCAGATCCTGGTTCACCTGTTGCACCCATCGTGTTATCAAAAACCCAGAAAAGCGTCTAATTCGGTAGGTCACATTCGTGAAAAGGGAACGGGATTATTCGATCATGATAAACCCTTTGCAAATAAAGTACGTCCGAACCGTTTTTGTTTACTTTTTTTTATTTACCTTAATTCATTAGGAACTCTCAAACCAAAGATTCATTTGCTATATAAGAATTTATAAATACTTAAAAAAGCGAGAAAGTATTTGACAAAGTTGACATTTAACAGCAACATTCAGCTAAAACAAACTTAGACTGATTGATTCGTTGAAAAAGAGGGACAAAAGATACCAGATAGAGAGTCAAACTCATATATTGAAATAAACTGACAACGCCATGGATAAAACTGAAAAAGACACACAGACAAATAATTTATCAAAAAGGAAAATTTAAGGAAAGTCTGATAGAATAAAGTCGGTACCGAAGCAACGATAGCTGCTAATCAGATTTTCATTTTTTTTTTTAAATTTTCGTCGCTTTGATCGTTCTGACTATGAATGAAATATTTGCCACTGGTCATTAACAACCAAATTTTATGATAATGTAACTTCGTTACTGAAAGCTACACCATAATAAAAAAATAAATAAATTATTATACGAGTTTTTACATGTAAACTGTATATAATAGATAAAAGAAGATGTGGCATGAGTGCAATTGAGACAACTCTCCATCCAAGTCTCAATTTGTAAAAGTAAACCTTTATAGGTCAAGCTATGGTCTTAAAAACATAGCCTTGGTTTATTGTTTATATATAGTCTTCAACACAGAGCCCTAGTAATAATTTATATGTAGTCAGTCGCATCAGCTAAGAATATATATTTTATTTATGTTCATGTTTAGAAACATTCCCCTTACTGTTCCTTCTTTTCTTCTTGAAAATGACTCAACAATTGCTTTAAAAAAAGTGCAGTAAATTAAAAGAAAAACAATACACAAGTTAAAATTCTTTATAACACGTTCCTGTTTTAAGACATGTTATGAGACATACGTATGTAAATACTTCCTTTTTGATGCCAAATAATTAACAAGAATGTAATACAGTATGATACAAACCATGTCCTACTACTCATTCGTCTTCCATGTAAACTAAAAAATGTATATACTAGTACATTTCCACTTGTATATTATGGTATTTTATAT
This sequence comes from Mytilus galloprovincialis, assembly GCF_965363235.1. NCBI lineage: Eukaryota > Metazoa > Mollusca > Bivalvia > Mytilida > Mytilidae > Mytilus > Mytilus galloprovincialis. Next base: position 51,684,350 of record NC_134850.1, read on the forward strand.
TATTCTGGTTCTCAAATATGGAACAGCACAAAATTTTCACGGAGAAGGCCTTTTCATTAGTGCATTTGTACTTATATAAAATTGTATAGTGTGTTTGTATTATTATATTATTGTATGTACTTTATGAATTAGGTTTAACTATTATGATTATCCTCTTAAAGTAAATAGTATTTATTCATTTATCTAATTTTGTTCATTTTTTCAGAGTGTTCGAAATGGAATTACTGACTATGCCGTTTTAGCATCGCTTCACGCGGGAACAGCTCTAGAATCTGTATATGGTGGCCCAGCTTATCTAGCATGGCAACGTATTTACCTTCTCTTGTAAGTTTTACATCCGGGTGTTTCCGTGGGGTTGTCTATGTTTTCATTACTAAATTAGTACTAAAAATAAAATTCATGAGATCAGCATACGAGAAATTGAACATAAATGCTGGTGCTAACTAAAGATTGCCGAGAGTCATCTTGTCTGGACAGCAAAATATAAGTACTGACAATTTTGCATGGTTCTGAGAGTTCATTTTTGTTAGTTCATCTGACAGAGTGTTTTCGACCTGTTTGGGTTTGATTTAGAGAATTTCGAATAAAATAAAATAAAATAAAAAACGAGAAAGATTCTTTATGTACTTTCACTACCTATAAAGTGAAACTTGCATGTATTACAATTTATATTATGACTTGGAAGGAGAGTTGTCTCATTGACACTCATATCACATCTTCTTTTATCTATTTCACATTTTATTCTGCCGAATTTCAGATTCAATCGAAGATGAACAGGTGTTTTCAATTGTTTTAATTCAAGTTTTTTTTTATACTTTTTATTTTCACATAAAAGTCAAAGCGTACAAAAATACACATTTATTGCTATTTTATATTCTCCTTAACATATTTCGTGTAAAAATGTAATTGTATAGTGGTTTGATTTAGTTCCATAAATGCCTTGCATACTGCAATAAATCATATTTTGTTTTACACGAAAAGAACACTCTGGGTCACAAGAAAGTAGTTCCATGTAACAAACAAATTACTACGCTTCAACTTGATCTTGGTATTCGCATTGTTATTGTTATTTCTGCTTTGTTTGTTGATTTTAAGTATACTCAATACCATTATAATTTGGAAGAGATGAGGGTTAATTAAATCGTACAGCTTAAATGATAAACATTCGTCAAAATCATATTTCTAATAAATATCTGAACAATAAAAGAGGGCCAAAAGATACCAGTGGGACAGTCAAATTCATAGATAGAAGACAGACTGACAACGCCATGGCTAACAAAAAAAAAAACCACGAAAAACAGACAAATAATAGTACATTTTAGTAAGACACAACATAGGAAATTAAAGACTAAGCAACACGAATCCCTATAAAATTTGGGTTGATCTCAGGTGCTCCGGAAGGGTAAACAGATCCTGGCCCACATGTGGCACCCGCCATGTTGCTCGTGTTTCAGATTTAATTGAAACGCCCGCAGAACCGTATTATAAACTCTAAACTACATAAATTTAAAATATCATCAATTCTGTCGAAATGTTGACATAAACCGCTTTTTGCGAATTTATTTTAAAGGTGGTCGTCAAAAGATTATGTTAGTCAATCACCCTTTGATATTTTATTGTTTAAATTATCCATTTCAGATTTGAAGCCGCCATTGGAGTTCCTGTTCCCTACTGGGACTGCTCACTTGATTTTCATATGCGTGATCCTACCAGATCTAACGTTTGGAGTCCGAAATACTTTGGTAATGGATTTGGCGAACTAACAACTGGTCCTTTCAAAGATTTCAGGACACCTAGTGGTGCGCTTATTTTTCGGAATGTTGGAGCCGATGGAACACTGTTGTCAAAACAATCAATAGAATTGATTATGTCTAAAACTAACCATTCCGAAATAACAGAGCCTCTTGATGATCCACGACATAGTCTTGAAGGGCACGCGCTAGGAGTGCACGTCTGGGTGGATGGTACTTTCTCGCGGTTAAATATAGCAGCATACGACCCAATCTACTTTGTGTATCATTCATTTATTGATATGTTGTGGGAGCGGTTCCGAGAACAAATGATATCTTTGTACCAGCAAGATCCGGCTTGGGATTATCCTATAAAAGGAAAAATCGAACACAGACCTCAAAATTTAATGAAATTTGAACCGCGGTATGGATTTATACCACAATTCAGAAATGTTCAAGGTTATTCTGAATCTGTTGCTAATATGATTCATTTTGCCCCGGCACCAGATTGTCCCGTCTGTCTTAACACAACAGAACTTTACTGCAGTCCTCAAGATATATGTATTGCAAGGGAAGTACAGGAAAACTTACTCGTCCCTATCCCAAAGTCAAGACAGAAAGATGGTGAACAGTTATCGTCCTTTGCTAGAGGATCTATACAAGGGGCTAATCCAAAAGAAGCCCCAAAAGAGGAGGAGGATGCGCCTGGTAGAACGCTGGCTGCACTTGCCGCTGGGTTTAGGATAGATCTTGGACCGAAATTTAAATGTCCGTTTAGAGATGTTCGTACTAGAGGTGATCCTATTTCTGCAGAACCAAACAGTTCTCCAAAAGGATAATCTTTGGGCAAAAAGATAATCTTTGGACAAAAGGAAAATAATCGTTGGGAAAAAGCCTAATCTTTGGGAAAAAGCGTATCATGACAGTTTGTTCGTCACTTTACAGTAAAGGAATAAAATACTTTATTATATGTGTTATTAGCTTATTTTCAATATATTTTGACTGAAAAGTTTGCAATAATTTAAAAAGTTCCTGGATTACAATATAGTCATTGGTACGATTGAACTGCGAACAAATTCATTTGTTGTTTTCTGATATGCAACTATGTAAACTATAGCTAAACTTTGGACAAACTTTCAATATCGGAAATATAACCCTATCATTGTTATGGCCCCGCAACGAAGTTGTCGGTGCCATATAGTTTTACACTTGTCTGTAATTCCGAAACTCTGTAATTCCGTCATTCTGTCATTCCGCAACAAACCCTTTATACGGAGTTTTTTTCTAAACGCCTTCAGATATTGGGCTGATTTTTGGTATCTGAGTTAACCATGATGAGTTACAGATCAAGTTTCAGTTTCGTTCCGCTCAGCTAATTTTTGCCGAAATTACGGGCTTTGGACTTTGATAAATTGATAGAAATCACAGTTATACGGACTTTTTTCTAAACTCTTTCAGATATTGGGCTGATTGTTGGTATGTGAGTTAACCATGATGAGTTACAGATCAAGTTAAAGGTTCGTTCCGCTCGGCTAATTTTTCCCAAAATTACTGGCTTTGGACTTTGATAAATTGTTGAAAATCACAGTTATACGGATTTTTTTTTTTAAACTCTTTCAAATATTGAGATGATTTTTGGCATGTGAGTTAACCAAGATGAGTTACAGATCAAGTTTAAGTTTTGTTCCGCTCGGCTTATTTTTGCAGAAATTACGGGCTATGAACTTTGATAAATTGTTGAAAATCACAGTTATACATACTTTTTTTTTCTAAACTCTTTCAAATATTGGGCTGATTTTTTGGTATGTGAGTTACTCATGATGAGTTACAGATCAAGTTTAAGTTTCTTTCCGCTCCGCTAATTTTTGTGTCATTCGTGTCGCTTTGGCACATCTAGTTTAAATGTACAGTCGTGCTCGAAAAGTTAAAGCTCGATCTTGTTTCTTAATTTTGTTATTATGTAGTATTTTACAGTAAATATACTATACGGTATGAGTTTTGTTCATTGTTGAAGTTCGCAGGGTGACATGCAATGGTTCACATCCTTGTCCAAATTACTTGAATTTGTTGTATCATTCACAATCACACATGTTCCTCATCGCCTCATTTTTACATAATGACCTCCCAAATTCCACCTTGTAAAATGAGATGATTTCTTTGGTTTCTTTTCGACGTAAGTTTTGAGTAACTTGATGCTTAGGCTTAAGAAGTCTTTAGCAATTTAATATATAATCTGCCAATAGTCCTTTGTTATGCGCATTTCTCAACTCATTCGGTATTCAAGAGGTTACAGCTGCTACTCAGACTTTATTAAATGTCAAAGGTTGATGAACCAGTGTCACGTCAAAAGCGTCTCGTACTTTTTCTAAAAATATTCAGCGGAAGAGGCCAACTGAAGAGGCCAACTGAAGGCGTAGTTGATGAATACTCCGTATTTGGTATACCCTTTTGGCGTGGCTCGGTACTTATGCATCCCGCTTATGTGTTGTCATGCTGTGATTATTTATTTGTATTCTATTCTTGTCTTCTTTTTTTGCTTATGTGCACTGTCTATATGCCATTTTATTTTTTTAATTTTGTCGATATATTTGTTTTATATAAGATTATATTACGATCATGCCTGCTGTACCTTTATTTTTGACAGTTTTACCTAATACGTCTGTTTATTTTTCTTCAAACATTGTTTCAATATCATGGAATTGTATAAATCCGACTGTCATACAATTGAGAGGTTGATCTACTTATAAATCAGGTTTAATTTACCATTTTCTACTTAGGGAAATGCTGTACCTAGTCAGGAATATGACAGTTGTTTAACATTGGTTTGATGTGTTAGGGCTTATGATTTTGCCATTTGATAAGGCCTTTCCGATTTGAATTTTCCTTGCAATTCGGTATTTTTGTTATTTTACTTTTTGTTGATTTATGTTGATCACTGTCTTTTTGCTCTGTTTCTTCTGTAGCCTGTATATTTTGGCATCGGCTATTATTTAACTGATTTCTTATCTTAATTTTGTTGATCATGCACCTTCAGGGACATATGCTTAATTCATACTAGCCGAATTTTAAAAACCAATTCGAAATACAAGCATACAAGTTTTGTACTGCAGGCTTATTTAAAAAATTATAAAAAATGTGTTAAGTTGTGTTTATGTCCTGCAATTTCCTAACCAACCCAAACAGTATCAGGACAGTTGATACAAACTTGAATCAGATACATGTATGTAAAGGGTTGTCTTTTCCATAACTTATTACGAATCCAGATAAAAAAATACACAAAAAAAAAAAAAAAAACAATATTCAATGTTTAAGCCAATGAAAGTATGGTATTCTTTTCATATCTAAAAATCGAAATCAGCAATGTTTATTGAATAGCTAACAACATATGAAAATCATTTGTTTTGGGTTAATGAATAAAAACCATTTGTTTTGGGTAAATGAATGAAACCTAACACGTTTAAATGCATACAGCTGACTTTGCGTAAAGAAATTCCATTTTACTAAATACGTAAGCGAACCATGAATGATTCTTTTGCTAAAGAAACAATGAAAGTAATTTGACCTAGTCAACACAAACTTTCATGAAGAAGGTAAGAATTTGTTTTGTGTAAAACTTATCATTAAATTTTATTTCAAATAAGAAAAAATAATTCGTGTACATAATTTATAAAAGTGGAAGTATTAATTCAACATGGAATTGTTTTCGTGGGTTTTTTGTAAGTGTTAATAAAAAAATGTAACATATACCATTTCATTCCTCAAATATTTTTTTAATGAAAATGTGCGTATTGAATTTCTTTTTTTTTTAATTGGTTGAATGACTTATAGTTATTTACACTGACGTTCCTGTTTAAACTTTATCTTTGTTTCAGTTAATTTGACAGTTCTGCTCTGACAATGACATCAAGAAGAGCGAAAAAGACTCCTCGTACACCAGTTTCAACAAACTGTGGATATTGTCCACTGCGGGAACAGCCAGCTGAACTATGGTGTACTCTTTGTAAACAAGGCTTATGTTCCGATTGTAAAGTCCATCATAGATCTGTAGGCAGTACAAAGAAACACGAGGTGCTTCCGATAGAAGAATACCATAGGTTACTAAATTTTGTTTCTAATATGAAAGAATTTTGTGGTTTGCATGGAAAGAAGTTTGATTATTACTGTGTTAATCATAACTGTGCTTGTTGCTCTGGTTGTCTTGCCTCTAAGCATGCCAAATGTAACAATACACATTTTATCGATGATAACTTAACCCAGCTAAAAACACCAAGAATGTTAACCGATTTAGAAAAAAGAAGCAAACAACTGGCTTCCGATATACATTCCATTCGTGATAATCGGAAAGAGAATATTAAAAATATTGAACAACAAAGACAGAAAATCCAGAAAGAAATAGTAAACGCCAGAAAAACTATCAATCAATTTCTGGATAAAATTGAACATGATACACTTGTAAACTTGACCATGGCTGAAGAAAAACAGATTGGTGAATTAGATGACGTCATGTTAGAGTTTGTCACCATTGAAAAGAATATAAAACATATAAACAAGTATGTAAGCAATATTAAGAATTTTGGGTCAGATTCAAAGACATTTCTAGCCACGTGCGAAATGGAAGCAAAACTTGAAAAAGAGGAAAAATCGCTACACAAAATGTACGAGGATGAACGATTGAAACAACGTGATATGGAACTTAAATTCAATCCAACTTTTGCATCCTTGTATAATGAAGTAAAATCATTCGGAGACATAATAGTAAAAAAGAATCCGGTTAGAATCATTTCTGCTAGAAGCCGTCCGCAGAGCAACAACAGCAGAAATCAAAACGAGGGTGCTTCCGTTACCGTTTTTGGTGTCCGTAAACCAACATGTCTGTTAACACTTAAGAGAAGCATTTCGATAAAAAAAGGAAAGCGTGATAATTATATTACCAGTTGCACGGTGTTACCAAACGGTAAATTTATTTTCGTTGATTGTAGCGACAAGCGTCTTATCGTCTGCCATGAAGACGGTAGTCATAATCGTGACATACCACTTCCGAATCAACCTTGGGATTTGACTGTAGTCGGAAGACAAAGAGTTGCTGTAACTGTGCCTTTGGAACATGCCATACTTATCATCGATGTGGCAAGTGGATTGACTATTCGAAGGTTTGATGTCGAAAGTCAGTGTTATGGTATTGACTTTTCTGATGGGAAACTAGTGGTTATTTCTCATCGAGACGGCATAAAATTCATAAATCTTGAAGGGAACGTGGAAGAATCTTTATCACTGAGTGTTTCGAATGTGTGGTACGTTGCAGTATGTAACGATCAAATCGTTTATTCCGAATGGAATACGCATACTATCCATTGTTGTGATCGTGACGGTAAAACACTTTGGAAATTTAAGGATGAAAATCTACGTAACCCTCGAGCTATCACGTATGATGAGGAGGGACACATCTACGTTACCGGGCGTTGGTCTAACAACGTTGTTGCAATATCACCGGATGGAAAGCAGAGTAAGGTATTATTAAGTAAAACGGATGGACTTGATTGCCCAACGGGGGTCTTCTATGAAAAGGATAAGAGGCGCCTACTTCTATGCAGTAGTTTTCAAGGAGCGGTTTCTTATTACGAAGTTACAATCGCAGGACAAAAGTCGTCGGCATGTTCTATTTCATAATTATTTATATATTGAAATCTTCGTTTCTTTACTTTTGTTTTTTTCTTATACACTAAATGTATTTTGTGTTATATTTCACGTTCATCTTATTTCGTTATCAGCAGAATGGATGTAACAAAATGACTCGTGTTTTTTTTTTTATATATCTGTCAAATATCCGATGCCGTCTAAATTGCAAATGATCAGCACGCACGCCTAGACAAAAATAAAATGTTTTTAATTTCCGTGCAATTATTGTTTTTGATTCTTGTTCAGAATTTTGGTTTATCTGGAGTTATACTTTACTTATAAGAATATGGACTGCTCTAACAATTGATGGCATTGCATCATATAAAAATTAAATGATGTGGTATGATTGCAAAGGAGATATATATCAACAATAGTTAAAATGAAGTGGTAGTAAGCAATTATAAACCATCATAATGCCTTGAGAAAAACGTATACCGTATAGTCGCCAATAATAGACCCCGAAATGAAAATGTGAAAAAACGATTCGGACGAAAAAAACTAACGGATTAATTTATAACAAAACAATTTGCGACAATCACATATGATAGAAATGAACAAAAGATAACCACTATACTAGAGGTTCATTACTTGGGACGATGATATGATTGGGTGTAACATGTGTGTGAGCACTCATCATTATCCCTAATGCTTACCCTTCCATGGGATTGTTTGGTTGAATTATTCATTGTTGCCTCTTTGACACATTCTCCATTTCATTCTCAGTGTTATCATTGACAATCATACCTCATCTCCTAATTTTGTATTCTCCATATATAATTTCCTAGAACCTGTCTTTTATAATCTGATTGGAATGAGAACGGATTATGAGTTTTTTCGTAGATTCAGTTCACGTGTATTAGAGTATCATGTTCTACAAATGTCAATGTTGTGTTTACACTTTGCAGACGATACATGATCCGCTCACGGTTTTTTAGAGTGTTTGTAAAGTTAAATACGTTTTATGCTAATCCATGTCAGTATCGATCCCTGTTATGTGCTTGTCCATTTATTTTTACCGATACATGTTTTCATGGCAATCATAGTATCCTTCCTTTGTTCGCTTCGAATTTTCAAAAAGGGCGGCTGGAAACATACAAATATCATGTCACTCGTGGCGTACGTTGTAGATCCTGAAGTATGGTCTCTGTTTCTTAAGGGCCTCGGTGACCAACTAGTAATAGAAGTCGAACTACTGTATCACGGTTATCGAAAGAAAAAGAACTACTGTATCACTAGACTGTCAACACTAAGGGATGACATCAAAAGTTCAATGTAGGATAAAAAAACTTAATTCACATAGTTTTTTCACTGACCCCCCCCCCCCACCCCCCTTTTAACTTAATTTGGGAAAAATTGATTTACCAATAGGGATATATGTAAAAATCGATTTATACAAAACTTGCAGAATTTTAACCCCCCTTCATCCCCAAACTATTTGATTTAATTTTTTTTTATCCTACATCGATCTTTTGATGTCGTCCCTAAGGTTGTTAATTCGAATTCAGCTAAACGGATACATTCGATTCAAATCTTAATTGATAATTAAGGAGTTAATTATTTACCAATTTTTCCTACAGAAAGTCGGTATGATTCTTCATAAAAAAATGAAATTGAACAAACAATTTGGTAGGAATTTATTATTTTGCATTTTTCAACAACATTTTATATACAAATGTGTTTATATAAAAATATAAATGTAACAATTGGATAAAAATTCAACAAAAGGAACAAATGCAGTAAAGGAACAATAATGTAAATACAGGTATACTCAAACTCCCCAACTGTAAGGTGTAGATCGGATAGAACAAATTTGGCGGGAAATACAAGGATTCACTCAAACTATGACAAACAGTGATAATTGAATGACATATTTCAACCGTCCAGAATATCACCATAATATCATATATTACATTATACTTACTGGTACCGAGATTCAAATGGGTCACGTAAACCAGTATCGCTCTTCAAAAGTCTCGTGTTAATGTAGTTATGTCTTTTGCTTAATTGGTACATGATATGATTTAATGTTGAGTTCATTTTGGTCTCTTGTGGACAGTTGTCTCATTGGCAATCATACCACATCTTCTTTTTATATATTCAGTTGGAAACTGTAAGATATGAACGTTGCTATGATTTCCTCGTATATAGACGTATGTACCATGTGTACTGTTATTTCGCTATTTTTCACCCTTTTTTAAAAAAAATCTCATCGATTTGGGTTGCTATCTTATGGCGTGTACTTTACACTAACAAGAAAATAATCTAGAGAGCTTGATTGTGGTATTCTTAACGTCCAGTTGCAAATGTTTCATGCATGTTCAGAATGACGATAAGTTTGAAAAAAAGTTACAACCAATATAATGATTTGAATCACCAAATATTGTACACACAGTAACCAGCAAACCCAATATTATTTTAAAAACGCTTATTAAAAGACCATCGATAATCAAACAGCAATTTGTGTAAAACGTATATATAAACAAACTTCAAGAATTTTGTGAAAACAATTTTCAGAAACTCAAATGCATACTTAATATATCATCAGTCAGCAGCAGGTTCGTTTTTACTTCACTTTAAGCATATTTACGTTATCACAAATTAAAATGCTCATTTTGAAACAAAAAACGTTTTTTTACTAAGAGGTTGAAAATCAGCAGTATTTCCTCTCACACAAAAAGATAATTGAACATAATATCATAAAATTAAGTACGCAAACTATGTATTCAGTAGACAATATTCTCTGAACAAAATAGAGTTTTATCTTTTAAACATAAAAAGATTATCTTAGATTCATACACTTCGTCTTCCGTCGTAAGTTCTTGATTTTAAACACTTTCACATAGTCATTAAATATAACAATTATAAATATTACAAATAATAAATAAGTACAATAATTTTAAAAATCATGAATAAATTTAAATTCTGTTTACGCTGATTTATTTTGCCTTAGAATTTTTCTAAGGTGAATCAGTATACCATTATATCTACAGAAAATATGTTGAATCCATTACAGCAAAATGCATTAAGTGTGTAGGTGAAGGTAATATCTTTGGCTAGCTTGTTTGCTAGCTGAACCGTGAAATCATTACAAGGTTAACTATACTACCCTCCTTTCGGAGTAGTCTAGTCCTACAGACACACAAGTTGGTCTGTCGGACCAGTCTACTTCTACGGGAGGGTAGTATGCTTAACCTTATAGTGACTTCATGGTTCAGCTAGCAAGCAAGCACACCAGAAGAATAGAATAGAATAGAAAATTTTATTTTAAGTCGGGTTACATGAAATACTACAAACATAAGCCCTGTGGAGCTTTTTGTCGACATTAAAGAGATTACCTCAATTCATCTTGATGTAAGACGTGAAAAAGCCGAGATCATAATGAATACCAGTATATCATATACCCCTAATAAATCCTTCAAACGATTCAGGGGTCATACGATTCTTCTATTGAATCATTATAGTTTGTTCTCTCACGATAAATCAATTCATCTGCATTTTTGTCAATGTACAAGATAACAGCACCTACGGTCATTAAAATAGCAGCTATCCATCCAAGTCCATATGCCCAGCCCATACCCCAAGAAAGTTCAACAACGTTCTTTTCCATCGCCTCATTATATTTGACAGGATGAATGATTAAACAAATCATTTCTGATAAAGCTGAAATGAAATTAAATTTTCATATCATTTTACTGGCATTATATCAAATCTATAAACAATTATGTGGTATGTTGTGATATTCCATTATTGTTTTAGATAAGGGTGAAGGTTGGTAACTATTTAAACGTTTAAACATACTGCCTTTGTTTGCACCTATCCTAAGTCAGGAATCTGATTTTCAGTATTTGTTATTTGTTGATGTGGTTCATAAATGTTTCTCGTTGCTCGTTTTATTATATAGATTAGACCGTTGATTTTACACTAGTAATTTTTGGGGCAATTATAGTTTGCTGTTCGGTGTGAGCAAAGGCTCTGTGTTGAAGACAATAATTTGACCTATAATGGGTTACTTTAACAAATTGTGACTTGGATGGAGAGTTGTCTCAGTGGCACTCATACCACATCTTCTTATTTCTAATTACAATGGTAACGTATGATTTAAAAAATAAGTTTAACTATCATTTTCTTTATTAAGCATACTTTTATAAAATTACGCGGCAGGGAATACTGTACAAAACACAAAACAAACCCTCCACTCGATCATTTCACAACAACTGTGCAATTATGATAACATGAAACGTTTAAAGAAAAATTCCTTCACTTGTATCTTTTTTTATAAATAATACTTCGTGTATTACAAAAAATGTCGGAAGCCTGTAACTCGGTAGTTGTCGTTTGTTGATGTGTTACATATTTGTTTCCATTCGTTTTTTTAACATAAATTAGGCCATATGTTTTCTCGCTTGGATAGTTTTCATAAGTCATTTCGGAGCCTTTTATAGCTGACGATGCGGTATGGGCCGTTGAAGGCCGTATGGTGACATATAGTTGTTAATTTTTGTTCATTTGGTCTCTTGTGGAGAGTTGTCTCATTGCCAATCATACCACATCTGCTTTTTTATATTGTAACATACACGGAGTGGCTATTTATCCGGCTAGCCAGACGAATAGTACCAGGGTTATTTGTCCGGCCATTGTAATACGCATGTCATATAATGTGCGTTCAGAAGTGTGTGTAATATTATCTTCAGTAGCACCAAGGGGGCGCGTGTAATCTGATCACTGATTTTCAATTTTAGGATCATGGCTGAAAACGGTGATATTAATATTTGTGATAAATTATGCAGTTTGCGGAATTAGACAATGGAACATGATATTATGAACTTTAAAGAACTTTAGAGAAAGGAGAAAGGCCTTTACAAGAGGAGGAAAGGGCGGGGTTGGGGGGGGGGGGGGGGGGGGGGTTGAGGCTTCAAACTTGAAGTGGGTATGTTGGAAATAGGAATATAAAAAGTGGGGTAATGATACACGGGACAACAAAGATGGGATCAGGAGAAAAAAAGAAAATAGAAATTTGGGAAAAAGAAGGACACTGTGTCACCCCGATCCCCTCACGGAAATAAAATAAAACAGTTGTTTTTTTACTTTTTTTTTGGGGGGGGGTTGGGGGAGGGGCATTATAGAAAAATCTTTCATCTCTCATTCAAAATATGGATAACTTTATGTCAAGGGTCTATAATTCTTTTTGACAGCTTCAGACATAATAATTTTGTAATTTTTACAGCTAGACAAAATCCTTTACGTTAACTTAAAATGCACGAGTCAAACACAACCCAAGTTTGTTTTACAAGTACTTTCTTCAATCTTCTTATATAAAAAAAAAATGGGATATATATAATTTTTTTCTAATTATTCGTTATCCACATTGGATAATATACTAGTATGAAGAAAACAACAATTTCAATTACCAGTAACATGATAAGGTCCTAACACTAAAGATTACAAACATGTGCTACCACCTGGTGCTGCTGAAGTTATTATATTACACGCACGCCACACACAAATATCATAGTGACATGCGCGTTGTATTGGTCGGACAAATAGTCCCGGTACTATTCGTCGGGCTAGCCGGACAAATAGCAACTGCATAACATAAAACCTACCTGCAAGAACCATACATGTCATACCAGCGATGTAATATTTTTCTTTCCGGTGGAATAGATCTGTAGTTACTCCAAGAGATGTTATTACTATAGACAGGAAACATATAACCATCCCAACCACAAATAAAACACGTGAAGCCTCCAACCAATCTGAAAAAATATTACAAAATATATCCAGATTGACAAGGAAATATGTTGCAGAATTTATGATTTTTATAAATATTGTTAATATACTTATCTTTAATAGAAAATCCATTGATATAGAATTTAATGTTTCAAACTGTTTTCTACAAGTTTGAATGTTTTATTGCTGGTAGCAAGTAAAAAATGAATCAGTTTCATTTTCATTGCAAAACGTTGTTTTGCGCTGTGATTAAAACCAAACGTAATCCTTTTGGAGAAATAGTTTATGCTTGTGTTGTAAAGTGTTTTTAAGTATTCATATAAATGATATTTCTGTGTATTGGCTTGAGTGTCCTTTAAGCACATGCCCTTGGTGACTCCTGCATATGAACAACAATACTATTTGTTCATATGCATTAGCCACGAGGAAGGACTTGACTCAAAACCATTTTTTTTTTATAAAGGATGAGATGCTGCTACTGGTGCATGATCAATAGACACTAAACATACTGGTTTACGTGACTTCACTTATTATAAACTCAATGTATATTTCATGTTTTTGTTTTCAGTTGTTTTTCTTTTTTCCTTTCTTGTGTATTGTCTATTGTAATGGTTTGATATAAAAAACAAGAATGTGTCCATAGTACACGAATGCCCCACTCGCACTATCATTTTCTATGTTCAGTGGACCGTGAAATTGGGGTCAAAACTTTAATTTGGAATTAAAATTAGAAAGATCATATCATAGGGAACATGTGTACTAAGTTTCAAGTTGATGTAACTTTAACTTCATCAAAAACTACCTTGACCAAAAACTTTAACCTGAACTTCGCACTATCATTTTCTATGTTCAGTGGACCATGAAATTGGGGTCAAAACTTTAATTTGGAATTAAAATTAGAAAGATCATAGGGAACATGTGTACTAAGTTTCAAGTTGATGTAACTTTAACTTCATCAAAAACTACCTTGACCAAAAACTTTAACCTGAACTTTGCACTATCATTTTCTATGTTCAGTGGACCATGAAATTGGGGTCAAAACTATAATTTGGCATTAAAATTAGAAAGATCATATCATGGGAAACAAGTGTACTAAGTTTCAAGTTGATTGGACTTCAACTTCTTCAAAAACTACCTTGACCAAAAACTTTAACCTGAAGCGGACGGACGAACGGAGGCACAGACGGACGGACGGACGAACGGAGGCACAGACCAGAAAACATAATGTACTGGCTATGCCTATAATGGGTCCTCTATTGAAAATAAAATTTATATTATGTTATACTTCTATGATAGTTAATCCAATTCGATGGGAGCGGTTCTCATAAGCTAACCATTCCTTTCAAACAAAATTCAGCAGTAGCATTACTGCATGTATGCTTTCATTGAAACACCGGTACCGATCATTAAAACATTGAAACACCGGTACCGGTCATTAAAACATTCCAGAGACTAGCGAGTTGTAACAAACTACAAATATAACCATGCTGTCGTAAAAAATAAATTTCTGTGAAACAGACAAGCTATAAGATAATGAACTTCAAAAGCGAAATAATTGAAAATGTGGAAATATGAAAAAATCTAAACAAAACAAAGAAATTCTTTCTACAGAACAATATGTATTTCTCCATTGACTATAATTTCAATTATTTTGGATATTAGAATTCGTCAAAATGCCTATACATGACTTCAAAATGCTATAAAGAACATTTTTGTTGCATGTTTATATACTGATATGAACTTTTGCTTTATATGTTTAATTTATGTGTGCATGATTTGATGTAGATATAGTAAGATGTGGTATGAGTGCCAATGAGACAACTCTCCATCCAAGTAACAGTTTATATGTTTGTTTTGTTTTATTGTTGGTCTGTCGGTTTTAAAAGTTCTTCAGAACTATGTTTGTACTTGCATTGCATATACCGACTTTAAATAAAGCTGTAAGTCTGAATTATGTCTTATGTATTTAATCTTGAAGAGATACCTGTTGGTTTAAAGGTCCGACACTCAATCGCATCTTCATCAATAAACTTGCATGACTGCCACAACCCATCTCGTCCAATATCTGTTTGAAACCAAGTTGTCGATCCAACTGATAGACAGTTCATAAATAAACCAAAGACTGCACATAAAAGGGCAACTACCTGTAATACAAAACAAAATGTTTAGAGATCTTTCTGTCTAACATCTAAATGAAATTAAACTTTTTTAATTCCCAGACAACATGCGACACACACATAATTTCTTCCTGAAATATAAAACGCAGTTTATCATGTTTGTCCTTTGTTAGTCTTGTATTATTTTAACTTTTAGTTTCTTGTGTACAATTTGGAGTTTAGTATGGTGTTCATTATCACTGAACTAGTATTATAGTATATATTTGTTTAGGGGCCAGCTGAAGGACGCCTCCGAGTGCGAGAATTTCTCGTTGCATTGAAGACCTGTTGGTGACCTTCTGCTGTTGTCTGCTCTATGGTCGGGTTGTTGTCTCATTGAGACATTCCCCATTTCCATTCTCAATTTTATTGTGTATAGAAATCTATGTTGTAAATTTCACCAAACATCTGATTGAAATAAAATGAATTTCAAATTTACAGACACTATTTATACTACTGTTGTTATATATATCTCCTTGAATTATGGAACAGACTGATGTTCATTTGGTTGGTTCCAATGGTTCTTGGATATGAGCCAGTGTATTTGCTGTGTACATTGGTACATTTTCTATTCACTTTTATTGATGGATTTATTAAAGTCAGGAGTAAATTAAAGGACATTATAAGAAATGACAAAATATGCCTCAATTCTAAGAAGAAGTCATACTAACCTTTACATCAGTGGATGTGTGACTAACAGTTTTTGAATACGAAAATTGAAAGAATTAGGACGAACAGAACCTAGCAAAAAAATAGGCAATGCAATAAAGAAATTCGAATGCATAGCAGAACACAAAATATTAAGATTTCATAATGAAAATTAAAAAAGTTATATAATAAGCTCTACATATACATAGGGTACACACGTACATGACTTAATTGTATCAGAGTTTTTTTCTCTAATATATATTTATATTATATATATGAAGGGAACTTTGGATAACTATTTTTAGAGTGCATAGGATACAGTACCCCTACATATATATCTAAATAGTCTTATAACAACCATCTAATTGTATCATACCCATATGTTTTGGCTTATGGTAATTTTTGGCTTAAAACTTGCATGCATTAACGGTCTTCCATATTTTATCAAAATACAGAAGGTTTTTGGAGAAACCGACAAAGAATTATAATAAATGACAGGAATTACTTTGTAGTAATTACTCCAGCAGACTTTGGAGTCGATCCAAATCAAACAAAGCACACTTTTCGACGATACTTTCATGTGTTGATCGTTGTGTGAAATTTATGAAAGTGATGATAAAGATTACCTAATGATAGCATGGATAGGTAACAAACACATGTTAGTTCGTAACCGTTACATTATCGACTTGTATTATATTTGTTTTGTTACATGTTCAATTTTCTTGTGATTAGGAACACCATAGATGTATAAACCTAACACAGATGTACTTGTAAATATGCATACACAATTATTTTTAGCATTTCGCATGCACATGGTTAAAAGTCAACAAAATTGTTAAATAGAAGACCAAGTTTCTTATTCTGTTATATCAATACTTGAAAATGTTACAAGAACAGTGATGCTGAAGTTTCAACGAGAACATCTATAACCTTCAAATCAGAATATAGAAAATCGATCTCTTTTTGAATAAATGAGCGGAATATAATTTTTAAGCCAAATATTAAGCCATTGACTTGACGACACAAAACTATTAACATACACCAAGAGGTCGACATACTGTTTTCAAAAACAGACAAGTGTCTGTACACTATTTTGAGTGCTGAGTCTAGAAGGAAGTGCTAAAAATTTAAAAGTGACTATAAAAAGTAAAATGAAAAAAGAGGAATATTCTAAACGTAAAGTCCCTTAGCAAATGACAAAATTAAAAGCCCAAACACATCGAACAAATGAATAACAATTGCCATATTCCTGACTTGGTACATACATTTTCTTATGTAGAAAATAGTGGTTTAATCTTGGTTTTATAGCTAGGTAAACCTCTCACTTGTATGACAGTCGTAAAGAATTCCTTGATATTGACAGCGATATGTAAAACAACTTGAAACAGACATTAAAGATCTGACATCAATTCGAACTATTTCATTTTCATTCTGATTTAAAATAAAGGAAATCTGCAGCAGCGTTAACAGCTAGGTGGTCACTGATATTACATAATATTTGGATGTAGATATGCAAAAAGAACTAGGTAAAGTATTTTTGTCTAATGTAGTTTAATATTTTTAAGCAACATCCCACACGCATTAAAATTGTTCAACGAGATATTCTTACCTTTATCGGGCGAACTATGGTAATCTGCTCTATGGAAACAGTTGGCGCCATTGGTGTTTTCTCCGTGTCTTTGAATTCAAAATCAGCAGTCATGCTGAAGAAAATTAACTTGATTCACACTTAGAATATTAATGAATTAATTCCTGTTTTCATTTAATTACTTCGTCAATTCAAAGACTGTCGATGCACGTTCTATCTATAGCGTGGGTAATTGATACAGGGAGAATGGAGGGTGAATTATTAACAGATGCTATCTCTATGTTTGCACAATATGCACACAACAGGCATTTATAACAATGTATTTATTTACACGTATAACTTACACGTATATTTATTGTCTTAAGAATTAGTGTACTGTGTGCAAATATATTGTCTATTATATTATTATATGTAATGCATGGCATGGAAATCGAGAATGATTCGTATTTAAACAGAGCATTCACACGATAAATACATAGCAACTATTAAACAAGTCGGAAAGATTAAGCAAGAATGAAACTTTTTGATACGGTAACTAAATTGTATCTATTTAACTTGCACTTGAAGATATCATTAAATATATTTGGATATCCTGCATTTAACATAATTTTTCACTATATATAAATATATATAGCACAGAGTTTCCAAAATTAGGCAACACTCTTAAAAAACATCAAAAGACACAGCTAGAGCTAATACAAAAGTTACGTTTACTTAAAAATATATATACCATTAAAACATAATTTATAAGAGAGAACTTTTTCTATGATATTATACTGAAAAGAACAACGATATTTCAAGTGAGAACACCCAAGGGTGACTTAGGAATAGAAGTATGTATACTTTTGGTTTTCCTCCAACCAGCAGCAAAACCCTAGCCAAAAGATGGGAGTCCGTTTATTTATGTTGGTTTCTTAAATACGCTGCCACGTCTGGTCAGATTGGGTACGGGAAATCTGATGCATATAGTACAGGGAGTGCCATGCTCTCTGTACATTAAAAGAACCCTCGCAACAACTGTTTGAAAGGTCCGAAAGTGGTCTGTTGTAAGATAAAATTCTGTTTGTATCCAATACATCATTGTTTTTCCGTGGCAGTCCTATTTTTAAATCCTTCATCCCGCCTGGTCGACCATTATTGCAGGACCTTCCCATTGTATTTATTTTTATTTGGTTTTCTTTCTAAACATACATCAAATATTTGCCACTGGATGTTGAGCAAACGACGATCAATCAATAACTCATATGCGAGTAAAACTATCAGCGTAATTCATCTGAAATAGTCCTTGAAGGTACTTCAGCACTGAACTATACAAATGAAACACGTCGACAAGATTTACAGTCTTTATCTAGACTGAAGCAGTTTTACTAGATATCCATCGATTAATTAGTTTTACATAAATGAATGCTGTTTAATTGATAAGTTATTTGTATACTAGTAACTGGTTTATCCTTTCTATAAATACCACCGTGTTTTGTCGGACGAAGCAAATATCATTAAGTACAAAAATGTATCGATGAATATTGCATATTTATTAGAAATACCACAATTAAACACAATGAGATTTTGAGTATCGGCAAATAAGGATTAACAGTGCTTATTGCATTTTCACCAGAAAGATCGATTATAACTTCAATTTCAAAGAGAGAGCGAATGCTGTTAATGTTTAAAAAAAACCAACATAAAAAAAAACAAAAAAAAAAAAACAACACTCACATATATATACAATAAGAGTAATAGTTTTTTGTTAATTTAGTACTTACATGATTATCTTTCACACTATTTAATTTATCGAATTAATGATTTATATTCCGTTTCTCAATGACACACATTTTACTGAATATATGATTTTAATGTGGTTTTATCAATTACTTTCAATTTGATTTAAATGTGTCTGTCAAATATATCGATTTTTATTGTCAGTATAAAATGCGTTCGAACCTAGGAACAATAATATTTTTTCCCAATAAAATTCAATTAGTTTTTAATTCTCTCTTCTCTCATAAAATCATATCATCAACTGTTATTAAGGTAAACATAAGACGGGGAATTTAAATGGGGTCCTTTAGTTCTGTATATTTTAATCCATTTGTCTCTATTCTTTGTACTTTTTCCCTATTTTTCTCTAATTCTAATTTTTTCAGCACCCTGTTTTTCTATATTCCTATTTTTTTGGACAATTTCTTCCGCACTTTTTGTGCATTGTTCTCTTCTCTGTAAACCCCACCCAGACCCTCATAAGAATCAAGAGTGATAAGTTATTTAACAATATTTATATGTCTTTTAAGTAAAATTGATTGGAGTGATTTATCGCTTTCCACACAGTTAAGTGGCAAATATTTAATGCGGGAAAATGATATAAAAAAGGTACGTTAGCAATGTAGGTTTATGGGGATGAATGGCGAAAAATTTGGACTGCCACAGACACATGAGAGTATGTTGGAACAGAGCAAGACATTTTACATTGTAACATGATTGATTGATTGATACACCTTTCAGAACTAGTGTATGACGGTCAGTTTTTATTGATGGAGTAAGTCTGAGTGTCCGGAGATACCCAATCCCCTTCGGCAGGAAAACTAATTTTAAGAATCCTTTTCATTAAGATTGGATTTGATCGCGCCAGCCACGTGGACGTGCGGGGTTCTTTCATGCAACCGCAGCGTTGGCATGCTTCTATTGCAACATGTCACCTACTGGTCACTCAAAGGTCCGTATAGGTCCATTGGGCCGGGTGTATACATATTTATCTACGATATGTTTATAATCTGTACATATTTACACATGTCACTATAATAAATTAATTACTAACTAACTTACTTATATTACTTACTGTATAGTTGTTGTAATGGTTCTTTAATATCCTTAATGTGCAAAAGGCGTATATACCTACTCTACACGAGACATGCATCGGATTTAACGTCTCTTTCCAATGAGATGTGGCTGACCAGTATTAATACACCCCGAACAGCAAAACTTATGCCAAACCTCGGTAATTATTCTACTACAGGACACTAAGAATCTAGGGCGGACCACATTTAACCTTGATCAACCATTATGTTCGAGCTTCGAGCTTTGAGTGGAAATTGTGTTAAAATATCACCTGACTTTGTGAAACAGAATACGACAATCGGATTTTTTAATGTTTTATATGCAATTTTTATACTTCCATTGATCATGACAGGCATATATACACCAAAACCGAAAATGAATGTTGTATCAATACGACAAAAATGTTGATGTTCAAAACAGAAAAAAAGTTGATAGCAATAGCATAAAAATGTTGATCGCAATAACATATCATTATGAAAACAATTCGATGGGATTAACCCACAGGCACTTGTCTCAGACCTCCCCCCCTAATATATCTTAATATAACAGTGTTATATTAAGGTATATAGGGGGGAAAATTCAGAGACAAGTGCCTGTGGGTTAACCGAATAGACTATACGGAATAGAACATAATGAAAAAAAACAGTACAGAATAAAGGACAAAAAAAAAAACAAAACAAATAGAGAATAGAAAATATTAAAGAACTGAAAATAATTTGATGCTGAATTATAAAAAATAAAGAATATTGGGCATAGTAATAAAGAATAGAGAAATGAAGGACACCTCATCCAGGTCGGCCATCTTACCTCATACATTATGACAAACTTCTCAAGGCGCTAATATTCCTTTAATGAATTGAGAGCCCAGTTAATAAAAAGAATATATAGAGCAGATATTGAAATAATTCGGATGAACAATAAAAAACAGGTAAAATTTGTAATCATCTTTGGGTTTCAGGGAATCAAGTACCTCGTTAAAACAAAGAAAACAAATTCCTTTTTTTCCTGAACTTGCTACATTTGTACCGTGGTGTATGAACTGCATAAACTGAGGAAGTTGCATAACATAATTTCAGCTTGTTAACAGTGTTGTATGTTCTGTGATTAATTGGACCATGGTAGTAGTATTATATTGACTTTTATTTTACTTCCATGATAGAACCGATAAGTTTATAGCGCCGTGAATAGTCATGTAATCTGGAAGGGTAAGCAGATCCTAGTTGCAATCGTAATGCTGAAAATGGGAGCAAAAATCTAGTGAACATTGTTTACATGTAATTTTGTGGTCGCAACTAGAGGTCGGTAATTTAAAGTATCATATTATACGTTGACGTATCCGCATCTGCAGATATACCAAAAAACAGTATGTAATCTCGAGCTTTAATTTTATGTACTTTCAATAATGCAAATGGGCAACTGATTAATTTCTAATGCAAAAAATAACAAAACAAGTAGAAAATATCGAGTTTTTGTGGAACATGTAATCCGACTTTTAAAGATATTCCTTAATAGTTGGAACATGAAAGGAGTGAATACGGTAAAATCGTTTATTTGTGTGCTAACTTGTGCTCACGTAGAACCAAATTGTTATTTGACAAATAGAGTGATACTCAGTACTGTTTTATTAAATGTACATGTATTTATATGACATCTGAAGACAACTCGTGTTTCTATTGCCTCTTATGATAACATCGCAAATGAACAATATTCAAAGTTCCTTAAATGTATATAAGTAGTACATTAGATTTTTTGTGTGCGTTTATTTATGTAAGATCTTGAAATATTTTTTAAATATATTATTAAAGATTTGTGTACGATATTCATGTACCTGCCCTACATTGGCTCCTTTTTAAGGGCATGTAAAAGTAGTTGATTAACCCCCTTATTATTATTTTTACAAAACACCACTATTTCAAATTTTGAAAGTGAATGTTTGATTGATTCGAACGTAAGGTGTTTTTAAGCTCGGGATCACATAATAGTTTTTGATAAATCTGCAGATGCGGATACGTCAACGTATACGATACGGTTGATACGTTTTTAAATGACCGACCTCTGTTATTAATAACAGTGTACACACACAACTCTTTTATCATTTGTTTGTCAATCATGTTGTCAATTGTACACAATTCTTGTATCTTCAGATAACCTGGGAGGTCACGGTCAACTGAAATACAAGATTATTGTAACTAGACTTGTACTCCATATATATATAGTGCTTACAAATGTCTGTAGAAGTGTTACTGAAGAATGTCTTCACTGGCACAGGGGAAGGTCCCCATTGGGCTGAGGATACACAAACATTATTTTTCATAGATAATTTAGGACAAAAAGTGTTCTCTTGGGATTACAGAACTAAGGAAGTACAGATGATTCAGTTAGGTAAGTCTATATGAATGAAATTTGCTAGGGAAAAAGTAAGTCTCTTTGGTGACATTTTTTGTACATTCACTTAAGATTAGATTAAATTTGATCGGTTTAGCATCACTGAGGAAACTTATTGTCGGCATGCGGATTTTGTGAATAAAATAACTTTAATAAATAAGTATCGTGTATGTTATATTTACTACCACTGGGTCAGTGCCTCTGTTGGTGGACATTTATTCCATTTGCAGACGGGAATTTCTCATTTCACAACAAACGCATGGTACTTATCCTGCCTTGAATAGTTAGACATGTAAACAATATAAAAAACTATATAACAAGCAAATGATAAGTTATTTATTGTTTTGTTTGTTCAAGTGGATATTTTTGTTTATCTTTGATTTATTTATAGAAAAGGTTCTTGGATTTATAATTCCACGTGCGAAAGGTGGCCATGTAATTGGTTATGGAAAAACTATATCAGCCATAGATTGGAACTCGAAGAAGGTCACTGTGATCACGGAAGTTGATGAAAATGTTGATACCAGGATGAACGATGGGAAATGTGATGCTAGGGGACGTTTGTGGTTTGGTAAGAAACAAGGAGCTATGAAAAAAGTTAAATCACAAAAATACATAACTCCGAGGAAAACTCAAAAAGAAAAGTCCCTAATCAAATGGTTAAATCAAAATCCCAAAAACATCAAACGGAGGGACAACTACTATCAAATTGCTGTCTTGGTACTGGCATTTTCTTATGTAGAGAATGGTGGATTATACCTGGTTATATAGCTAGCTGAACCTCTCACTTGTATGACAGTCGCATAAAATTCCATTATATTGACAACGATGTTTGAACAAAACAAACAGACACAAAGGTAAAATAATGTCAATAATAGGGGTAGAGCAGTCAACATTGTGTTATCATTTTAATGAGGTGCTTTGAAACGTATCGCTTATGGATTAAAATGGAACAAAATGTTTCTGTTGGTTTTGATTATTTTCATTACATATAAAACCCATATCGCATTGTCAGCTTTAATATGACTAACAACCTGATTTATGTTTAAAAAAAAAATCGAACAAAAAACGAATATGATATACAGCAAGAATGACACTGAAATTATTTATAACATGAAAATACGTAAAACCCATACACTATAAAGTATGCAATGAAAGGTCTGAGCATGACAACATGGGGGGGGGGGGGGGGGGGAGGGAACTATTAACTCAATTTACTATAGTCAGCAAAGCGAACAACGTCATTTATTAAAAAAAAATCACAAACAAAACATTATGGTACCAATATATCCAATCTTCTGTGTGCGAGAATTTATAAAAACACTTGTCAGATTTTGAGCTGAACCAAATTGCAAAAAGGGAGATTGAAAAATTTGTTTGCGTTTATTCCAGTCGCATGAAAAAAATACCCTTGTTCATAATGATTTGATGTGGGATAAAATAAAATCAATGATATCGTATAAATTTAAACATGGAAGGCAGCAACCATTTGATTTTCTTTGGGGGGGGGGGGGGGGGGGGGGGGAGGGGCTATGGTCTTTTTTTCTGGACAATTTTTTTTTCGCCGTAATTTTTTCGCGACAAGTCGAAAACAATTTTTTTCTTTCAATTTTAGCATTACATATAGTGGCAGCTGAGGGTGAAACAAACAATTTTTTTTTCTCCAAAAACTGGAAACAAACTTTTTTTCCAAAAAAAACCATAGCCTCCCCCCCCCCCCCCCCCAGAAAATCAAATGGTTGCTGCCTAAGCTGTATTGGACGTGTTTGGGCTTTTGATTTTGGCATTTGATTTGGGACTCTTCGGTTTGAATTTTCCTCAGAGTTCAGTTTTTTTGTGATTTTACTTTTAAAATATTTTGATTTAGTTGTCTTTAGTCTGTATTGTCAAGCTGTAATGAAACTTAGAACTTAGTCCAAATGTTGGAATTGAAAGATATAAAGAAGCACATGGATCTGTACAATAAAAAGGTGTAATTGTTTATCAAATAGGAACCATGGGAGCTGATAGACTACCGGAAATGACCGAGAAGGAGCAAGGATCTTTGTATTGTTTATATACTGATGGTACAGTGAAGAAACATAAAGAGAAAGTCACCATATCTAATGGACTGGCATGGTCCTCTGATAATAAAAGGATGTATTACATAGACTCAATACCTGGGAAAGTTTACGGGATGGACTACGATATAGAAACGGGGACATTTAGTAAGTTGTATTGTTTCCTGTAGATAAATTCAGGGTTGTTTTGTAATTTTTTAATATGAATATATACGCCTTACGGGTAATGCATGAATATCAGAAGGCATTTAATACCCTGTCGATGCACCGAATCTTCCTCCTTTAATAGTACATGTGATTCCTCCAGTTATTGTTTGTTGTATTGATTTGTCATTTTACAAAATTTGAACATCGCCAAACAAATGTCGCCATAATTTAGTTCTCCAATTTGAGAAAAAGGATACCACAGATATAATTAAGTCGACTTCTTATTTTGACTTACACCATGAAATCAACAATGATGGTTGGTTGAAATACAAAAAAAAATTGTGACAAAACAATTCTAGATTTACCTGTCAAATTGTGAACTTTCTAGATCTAATTCTATGTTGAATCTTATTTATGGAGTATGCATATCCCAATTTACACGACATTTCAGAGTTTGCCTTTCCTACCACGATTTCCTTGATAGATAGTTGCTTCTTCAATGAAACTGTTGCACTAATATACCAATAGGTTAAAATGAAGTCGTCCTTTTGTAATTTAATGGACCTCATCACGAGCTTGTTGACCAAATCTGATGACAACGGATTAGGTTCAATTGTCGATGTCATAATCCAAGCCTCTTTTCAAGGATTGTGCTATCATCTTATGTGTACTTACCATGAGCAACATGGCAGATGTCACATGTTGAGCCGGTTTTACTTAACATTGAGGAGTACTTGAGATCCCCATTGGTTGGTCCGTGTTACTTAGTATTAAGTCTTTAGTTTTTTTTATGTAGTATTATATAGTCTGTTGTTTGTCATGTCGGTGTCGTTGTTTTTATTTTAATTTTCAATTTTATTTAATAATCTCCACAAACTATGAGGTTTGATTGACGTCTTTTTATATGGTCCACCTTTCTTTTTAATCAACACAACTTTTTACAAATACTAATATATTAAAAATATAAACATATTATTTTGGTACGATAGTAGATGGGCATTAAGTTTCCTGGTCTGTGCGGCGTCCGTTCGTCCGTCCGTCCGTTCGTCCGTCCATTCGTCCCGCTTCAGGTTAAAGTTTTGGTTAAAGTTTTTGGTCGAGGTAGTTTTTGATGAAGTTGAAGTCCAATCAACTTGAAACTTAGTACACATGTTCCCTACGATATGATCTTTCTAATTTTTAATTTTTTTAATAATTTTAAATTAGAGATTTTCCCCATTTTACACGGTCCACTGAACATATAAAATGATAGTGCGAATGGGGCATCTGTATACTTGGGACACATTCTTGTTTCTTTATATGTATACATAGTTTGATTTTTCGTCATCTCACACAAATATATTGTAGCTTTTTCAAGGTTAACAATTTTTAACTTGTCAATTCTTTGTAGTTCTTAATTACACATTTCTTTGTTTCATATAGCCAATGAAAAAGTCATAGTAGACTTCGAAGCAATAGGAACATTAGGTTTACCGGATGGAATGACTATTGACACAGAAGACAAGCTATGGGTGGCTTGTTATGCTGGTGCTAAAGTTGTAAGATTTGATCCTGATACGGGTAAATATGATAACAAACAGTTAAAAAAAACGAACTCTCAGTTAAATTCACTAAGGGGAAGTTTATGAAAACTGACAAAACCAAACGTTATACTATATCAAACACGGGACAAACGGACAACAACTGTCATATTCTGACTTGATACTTGCATATCCGGAAGAAAATTATATTTCAAATGTGGTTTTATAGCTCGTGAAACCACCCACTTGTTTACATATAACAGTTCTGAATATGTATAGTTCCGTAATATTGTTTAAATATTACGAATATAAAAATTTCAAGAAGAACAACTTCAGTAAGGTACGCCTGCACAACCTTATGCTTTTAGTCCAGACAATTATTCATGCATGGCAATCACAGTATAAAACAAACGAGTAGACTAAACCTAGGCGGCAAGCAATCAATCCCATAATTTGAGAATTGGTCGACAATGACGTGGTTAAGTTAACAGAAGCACCACACCTTTTAGTTCGGTATCTTTATTAATACTTTTCATCAAAAATATCACCCAGAAGTTGCTTCCATAACTGCCCATTTTAAGCATCATTCGGAGATCTACAAGCCATCTGATTGTTCCAGAAATGAAGTGTTTTTTTTTTGTTATTCTTTCAGGTAAACAGTTGCAGTGTATTGATTTTCCTGCTAAAAGAATAACGTCATGCTGCTTTGGTGGTCCGAATTATAATGAGTTATTTGTCACGTGTGGTCGATCAGGTGCTCCAGAACAAGAACTTAAAGATCTACCACTATCGGGTTCCCTATTCAGAGTTACGGGCCTTGGTGTGAAAGGCTCAAAACCAAATATTTATGAAGGATAATGCCATGGTTTATGTTGTTTTGCGTATTATTTAAATCAAATAGATGTGATGCAATGGAATAAGAGTTCACGACAAAGAAGAGCAGTCATGACACAGCAGTACATATACTACAATATATAACTTTTACGTGTATAAAATCATGGTGCTAAATGTTGTCAAATTTTTATGCCCCCCTACGATAGAAGAGGGGCATTATGTTTTCTGGTCTGTGCGTCCGTTCGTTCGTCTGTCTCAGACTAAAGTTTTTGGATCAAGATAGTTTTTGCTGAAGTTGTAGTCCAATCAACTTTAAACTTACTACACATGTTCCCTTTGATATGATCTTTCTTATTATAATGCCAAATTAGAGTTTTAATTTTACCCCAATTTCACGGTCCACTGAACATAGAAAATGATAGTGCCAGTGGGGCATCTGTGTACTGGGGACACATTCTTGTTTTTTATATTTAAAATAGCAAAAAATGTAATAAAGTATCGAATTAATTGCTTCTTCCAGTGGTTGGTGAAACTAGCCGCCTTGAAAAGGAACACAATAGAGAACATGAATGTACACAGAAACGTTTATATGTTATTGACAAATAAATACAGGCAACAGTAGTATACCGGCATTCAAAAAGCATCAATCGATTAAGAGAAAACAAAACCAGGTAACAAACCTAAACCGAGGGAAGCGCATCAACTAAAAGATAAAACAAAATTTTCTTCAACAATGATCCTACCGTTGGATATCTAATTTAAATCAAACGAATAAACTCAAGTTATTATAGATCTAAAAACCACAAAGTGTTTCTGGTCCTTAAAAATCTAATGCACATGAGTGTACATAAAAAAATACTATATAGTATACTATAAACGTTTTTAGTGTACAGATTGCATTGATATAAATTGCTTCTTATTAGGGCCAATAGTTACAAATAACTGATGTTAGTAGTTGCAAATACTTTTGGATCTTGAAGATGCATATTACTAAATTCCAACGAATTATGTTTTGGATATACCGTTGCATACTATTGTATACTTACTTTTAAGGTGATGTTTTTATAGACTATGTGAAAAAATTCTTTGAATAAACGTATTCTTAAATCTAAATAATTTATGACCGTAATACGATCTTTGAATATTGTATTTATTGGTACGAACATTCATTGAATATGCATTGATTGCCGCGTTTGTAGGAACACTTGATTTATTTCTTAAATGTAAGAGGCTTTGAACAAGGAACTAGCTTTCAGAAACTGTGAGTACTCTAAGATCGGTGCTATGTGTCTTTTGTCGTTTGTATTAATTTGTGTCAATCAATTTCCAACTGGTTTATGATAGTTTGCTTAAATTTTTTGCTGGTGAAAGCTTAAAAATAAATATTTGATAAGACAAGTGAATAAAATCAGCAGAATGGTCAGAGTGGAAAACAAAATCTTATCTTACATGGGTAAAATCTAAAATAAAACAAATTTCATATGTTTAAATAATTTTTCCTCCTTCCTTATTGA
This sequence comes from Mytilus galloprovincialis, assembly GCF_965363235.1. Taxonomy (NCBI): domain Eukaryota; kingdom Metazoa; phylum Mollusca; class Bivalvia; order Mytilida; family Mytilidae; genus Mytilus; species Mytilus galloprovincialis. The sequence goes on from NC_134850.1 coordinate 51,713,167, forward strand.
CAATAAGATATGTACGATTAATTATTCTCTGATCGGATACTCCCATTGTATAATTTGTTAAAACTCATCAAAGTTACCGGTAGTATAATCTAATTTTTTTTTGATTCAAGCGTCAGTGATAAGTCTTTTGTAGACGAAACGCGCGTCTGGCGTAAGTGTAAAATTTTAGTCCTGGTATCTATGATGAGTTTATTTACAACCACTGGGTCGATGCCACTGATGGTGGAGATTTATTTCCCCGAGGGAATCACCAGCCAAGTAGTCAGCACTTCTGTGTTGACTTGAGTTAATATTGATATGTTCATAATAATAAATTAACTTTGAACAAAACTTTTAATTTTTGAAATACTAAGGCTTTTCTACTTCAGGAATAGATTACATTAGCTGTATTTGGCAAAACTTTAAGAAATTTTCAACTTCGTACTTTATTTGGACTTTTAAACATTTTTTGATTCGAGCGTCACTGATGAGTCTTTTGAAGACGAAACGCGCGTCTGGCGTAAGTGTAAAATTTTAGTCCTGGTATCTATGATGAGTTTATTTGGTACGCCATATCAACGAAATAGTCAATTGTTTTTTATGTTTACAGTTTTCGCTTATCGACAACTGTTTTAAAGATGGCAGGAGGTAAATTATGTGCGAAAGTAGTCGTTAACAATCATATAAAATCACGGATATAAATGATTTTGAAATCTGGCTTTGCAGATCATTTTTTGCCGTAGGCATTATCTCTCTTTATTATGATACTGCTTGAAGATGATGGACAGCAATGTTAAAGTTGGTTTTCCAAGTATTCTTTAAATGCAATAAATCTTATGTGAATTGATGATTGCACTCATATTTTCAATTTTGTAGATTTTCTGTTGCTGATCTTTTCTGATGTGTACAGTGTTTTGTTTATCTACTTTTAAAAGGTGTTATTTAAATTTAAAAACATTCTAGTCACAAATTTACTGATATGGGTTTCATAGCAGGCTAAAATCTGTGTGAATCCTGTCCAATACCGAGGACAAATGCATGTGTTCAAAGTCTAGTAACATATTATAAAAAGAAAATGGTACTATGAAACACCCAATATATGATTATGACTACAACTGTCGAATTCAAGGGAATCTTTTTCCGACCGTTTTTCGTATGCAACTGGATATGACGTACTATGATTTGGTGCTATTACACACGGTTTCGTGAACTGAGATTCGATAAAAATTCCTAACTTTTAAATACCCGACTGATCGATCTTGTTTAATATTGATAAGAAAATCATATAATTGTAAGATTGTATGCTAGTTATACTTCCTCAGCCAGAGTTAAACCAATTAAACCATTTGTAATTTATAATGTTTGATAGTCTTATTATTTCGATCGAGCAATGTTGAAGTGTTGATCTGGTTCTCATATAAACAATCCTTTAAAGAGGAAAAAATACAAATAAACATAATAATGAAGACAGGTTTTCAGTAAGAGTGATCATCTGCTGTTATTCATATATTGCAGTACTATTTATATTCCTTCAAAACCTAGCTGATTTAATAAAGGTTCAAATAGCAGGTACTTGAGTGTCAATTAACCAATATGAACACAAGTTTTAATTGATGAAGACAATAGATATTTTATTCGTTTTATTATCAAATTGAAAAAAAAAAATGCAATGATTAATTTTTGCATACAGTTCATGACCATGATAATGTAGATTTAAACCCCATTTCCATTCTCAATTTTATTTAAGTTTAAGCAAAAATAAATAAAATATCATTTAATTAAAAAGTATTGCTTATTAAGGAGTCGGTTGGCAATTTTAATATAAATAGAGGGTCAATAGATTCTGACGATCTAAATTTGACCCATTCAGAATATCTGTATATGTAACTTTCATAGATATAAAACAATTATTTGCATTTTAAACATGTTTTAATATTCTTGTACCATCTTGTATGACATTTATACAATTTCAACAATAAATCGACTCAGTGAGGGTTTATTTCACATTTTTTAGCAGTTTCAGATGATCAAATCGTAATCAGGGACGCCAAGGGATAACATAATCTCATACTGACCCTTTAGAAAGTTAATCTGAAAAAGAAGTCAGGTAAGCTTTTATAACAGGCAGAACTTGTAATAATATTTTTGAACATGTTCAAGCATACTATACCCATTTGATCTGTGATGTATGTAATTATATGCAAGTTATTAATGTGAACTAAACAATCAATTTCATTCACATTTTGGGTTTTTGTTGTTTCCGCTTCAAGTGATATCTTTTTAAGATTATAAAGATTTATTCTTTTTCAACAAACATTGATATTGTGTAGATAGCCTACTTGCGAAGGTCAATGTCATTTTAAAAAAAAGATAAGTTCAAAAGGTAAATATGTGTAAAATAATAAAATGATGCTTTAACTGTTTGACGTAAAATATATAACAAATAAACAAAACTTATACTTCTGACTGAATAATTATAAATGTTGGCAACATAATTATGTTATACGAGGCCTGCTCAGTCAAAACCGGAGTTTTCTATCTATCATGTTTATTTTCTCGTTCAACGATCTTCAATGCATGTTGTGTGTATTCGTTACATATATACACATCACAAAATCAATGATAATATATGACTAAGGGGATAAACATACAATTTGTCGCCAAGAGCATGGACCAGTTTGAGTTATTTCTTATTATGTAATGGGTTTGAAGGTGCATAATGTTGGGGGAAAAAATGCGAAATAACTGCTTTAACCATGTTAACATGGTTAACGGCCTAAACTGTGTACCTGTTATATGCAGAGTTAAATAAAATTAAATCACAAAACGGCGATTTAAAGACGATAGTTCCCTCCTTTTATTTTGTGTCTTTAAATCTATTTCGAATGCTTTTCAATTGTATTTATACTGGTGAAATATTCAAGTTGTGTTTATATGAGATGAAACCCGGGAACAAGAAGGTAAAGAAAATGAAATATTTATAGATTATCGATTTATAGATTAATTTTCTTGCTTGAGCCGGTACGGCGAAAGTGAGGATAGCAATCGAGTTGAAATGACCAATGATAATCTGTTTATCGCTATATAACATATGAAGACGTTGTTAATTTCTTTGACAACGGCACGTGTTCCCTTAGTTTCTAGCGATAATTTTACACATCACTCGACTCCGCTGAGAAAGGAAGTTATCAGTTCGCAAGATCGATGGAAAAATTCGTAAAATAGCGATAACAAAGAATATCAAGTATCTCTTAAAGAGAAGCATAGTTTGTGAACCAGTTTTTTTCTAACAAAGTAAAACCAATTACATACTGTTCAATCACAACGAATACTGATTTTAAATTGATATTGCACGGCACCTCTTTTCTGCCAAACTCAAACGTTTAGAATTGCAACATTAATTAAAGAAGTGCACGATTGATATTGGCCGAAAACCCTCAAATTGAACGTTGCGTTTTAAAATTTCTTCCCACTTCTCCAGACGTCCAAAAAAAATGATTGAAAAAATTGAAAATACAATGGCTTTGTATAGTTTTTCTAATTTGTTATGAAGGAACCGCTGAAACCAGTGCTGTAGTAAATAAAAAAAATCATTTTTTTTCTTCTAAATAACTTCTAAGTGCTTGACTCATCATTGCGACTTTAACATGTTTAAGCACAAAAACATATGTTTTGGTAAAATCGACGAAAGCAATAAATTGAGGAACAGATAAACTTCATATTTTTCAAAGTTCCAATATGCGTCTACGTGATCAAGTGTATACGTTCGTGATAAAAGTTGGAATTTGAGATGAGATTAACTTGTTGGTGACGGATGTTTGAAAATTTATGTTAAGTTTCGAAATAGGAAAAAAAAGACGCAAACACAGATTTTATAAATATGAAGAAATACGACTGAAATCGTCATTACATAACTATTGAGGTGACCGTCGCAAACTGGCTGACCGATGCAATGTGTCGATGTCTCAACTTTATAGCGACCTTTAATATGACACTTTGTCGGCTTTTATTATGTACCTGGTAATGGACAGTATATTCTCAATCGGCAATTTGGTTTTAGAAATTCACCTTACTGATTATATGAATGCGCAAATCTAATCACTGAGCTATAATAACGCGAATTTAAGACTACTGTGAAGCCTTCAGCTATCACTTGAACATATACCGTTTAGTTAGCTAAAAATTGTAAAACCCCCGATATGATAACCTGTAAAACAAGACTAACTGTCTAGTGTATGACAAAACAATAAACGAGTAAAAATACTAATAACAGACAGCAACTGACCAAAACCATTGCATAACAGGTTCCTGACTTGGGATGGGCATATACATAATGCAAAGCCTGTATTACTCACATCCAAAAATTCAATGTCAAAACCTAAATGTTTCCAAATTTCATCAAAGGTGTTTTAATTTTAAGATGATGAAAAATTGTAAGTGTTGTTTTAACAATCGCCCACTTATAACTTGTGCAATATTTGTATTTAATGATCTTGTAGATTTATGCCGAAACATGTCAGTTGAAGTTTTACTGGAAAACAACTTCACAGATATAGGAGAAGGTCCCCACTGGGACGAGACAACACAAACATTGTATTTTGTAGATAATATTGCTCAAAGAGTTTTCTCATGGAATTATAAAACTAAAGAAGTACAAAAGATTCAGTTAGGTAAGTTAATAACAGGAGCCGTCGCAGATTCACGTCAAAAACAGGAATCCAGTACAATACAAAAATCAAGATAGTCGATATGTGTGAACATATTATGGTTTTCGTCAATTGACAAACATTAATGTCGTTCTACACATAATGGTTTTGCTTTTTTGAAAATTCCTTGTCATATTTTAAAACTACATTTAGCATTAGATAATATATTCTGCTTTAAGTTGGAATTAAATGTTACCTCATATTTTTGTTTTAAACTTGCTACTAGTAGTGTTAGTCACAACCTTAAGATGGTCGGTTATAACTTACATTAATGTATTATTGAAATAATTGGAATCATTGAATGGTAAGGGTATGCCTTATTTTACTCGTACTTTAAATTAACAATATACCAAAATAAAAAGCGCAAATAAACTGAATTGGTCACATAAAGTCAATGAGTTATAAGCAAATCAATAAATGAAACATAGAGTAAGAAGTCTGCGGTGCTCATATATTACAGAAAGAAATTTTGATGAATTATGGCACTACCACTAGGTCGATGCCACTGCTCGTTGGGGTTTCCTCCCCGAGGGTATCACCAGCCCAGGAGTCAGTACTTGTTCGTTGACATGTTTCGTCATTGACATGGTCACATTTATAAATAATTGTTAACAAAGCTTATTCGAAAGGCTAATGATTGCTACCCCATGAATAGATAACCTTCGTTGAATTTGGTAAAACTTTTCGGAATTTATTGAATCAAGGCGCTTCAACTTCAACTTCGTACTTTATTTAGGCCTTTTAACTATTTTTAATCTAGTGTCACTAATGAATCTTTTACTAAGCTGTATCATCAATTCAATTACACGATCAAAGATATACCGAACAAAAACAATTATATGGAATATTTATCATAAATCTATTTTTCAATAATTACAGACAAATATGTAGGATTTATAATTCCACGGGCAAATGGTGGCCATGTGATTGGTTATGGAAAAACAATATCAACATTAGACTGGAATACAAAGAACGTCAGTTTGATCACAGAAGTTGATACCAATGTGGTTACAAACGTGAACGATGCCAAGTGCGATACAAGGGGACGTTTATGGTTTGGTAAGAATACATACTGAAATATTGATGTGATCTTGGAAGATTCGTGATGTGTAAATAACTCATCATAGATACCAGAATTAAATTTTGTATTCACGCCAGACGCACGTATCGTCGTATCGTCTACAAAAGACTCATCAGTGACGCTCTAATACAAAAAAGTTAAAAAGGTCAAATAAAGTACGAAGTAAAAGAGCATTGACGACCACAACTCCTACAAGTTTTGCCAAATACAGCTAAGGTAACCTATTTATGAGGTGGAAAAGCCTTAGTATTTAAAAAAATTCAAAAGTTTTGTAAACAGTTAGTTTATAAATATGGCTATACCAATGATAATTCATTTCAGCACAGAAGTCTGATGATACCCTCGGGGAATTGAAATTCCACCATCAGCGACATCGACACAGTGGATGTAAAAAAACTAGGCTCAATGCAATCACCGTAGTTAAAAAAAAATCATGTTTGTTTAATTGCGTTTCTTACATGAAAACAACTTTTGTTTAAACTGGTATGTTTGTTTTCACAATTTTAACATTTTAAGATATATGCAATGAGAGACAGAAGATACCAAATGATGACGTCATTGCGTACTTACTAAAAAACGTCAGCTTAAACACTAAAATAATTTGGTTTTAGAGACTAATTCTTCAAACTGGATAGAACACAAAAGCTTTAACATGTCTATTATATGAGGGTAGTAATGCCCTTTACCGTCAGGCGTCAAATGGTCATTTTCGGCTACCGTTAGCGTCAAATTGATTAAAATTTTACCGTGATTCGTCAAAATATCCTTATCGTGATTCGTCAGAGGTCTTAAGTAATTATCGTGACCGTTATTGTTGAAAAAATATTAACGTGATTCGTAAAAATTATTCGATTTTTTTATCGTCTAAAAGAAAGTGCACATTTTATCTTCATGCACCAAAAATTAACGTTATCGTCATTTGGCAAGAATTTACCGTTATTCGTCATGAAGGTACCCCCTTTACCACCCTCTTATATTGAGTTCATTAAAAACTCACACGTAATATAATTAAAGCCGGCTTGGTAACTGAGATATTGATGACTGATTGGTAACAAATAATTGTGTAAGTTACTGACACAGGTATTGTGGGCGAGAAGATTGATTGTAACATAGCTCCCTTAGAAAGGAAAAACTCGCTTACATTGTAATGCTCCTGCATAAAATGATACATACCCCAGATGTACATGTCAATTTAACATAGTCTTTTTACAGGGACACTGGGGGTCGAAATATCTGCAGACGGAAAGGGATCTTTGTATTGTTTATACACTGATGGTACAGTGAAGAAACATATGGAGAAAATCGCAATCTCTAATGGACTAGCATGGACGTCTGATAATAAAAGGATGTATTACATAGACTCAATACCTGGGAAAGTTTACGGAATGGACTACGATATAGAAACAGGAACGTTTAGTAAGACAGTTATTTATCTCATTGTAAAAATGTTATGTTTGTTTTAATAGCTGTTGTATCATTGAAAACTGCACCCTTTGATTTAAATGAATGATGCATCATTGTGTATCATCATCTCCGGTGGCCTGGTTAGCGGTCTACGAAAAAAACAAAACAAGTGTTAAAAAACCAGCGTATACCTGGGTACCTCTATCTGGGCAGAAATGTAGTTTTTCATAGAGAACACAGAGAAACAGGCCTACCTATATCTGGTGGTGATGATACACAGTGTGTATATTTAATTTATTTTCTAAACTGAAATAATATAGATATACTGTTGGTTGTGACTTACTGTTGTGGTATTTACACAATAGGGTTTCTATTGAAATAAAATGACAAACTAAAGATTGTATCTTTAGTAACAAAAAATATGATTAAAAAAGTCCTTTCATTTAGTATTTCTTATTAATGATGTCTCATTGGTAAACATGCCAAAGTAGTTCTGAATGATTTGGTCCGACATTGCGATATTATAAGATATGACCATAGTTGCGAGTGCAAAATTTTCTTTTACATGAAATGATTCGATGGAATATATATTGATTGTGCTGCAATTTGTGTCCTAAATAAAGATAGGACATGATGTCTGATATACAATTTGTTATAAAATGTATACTGAATTCTGTGTATTGACACATTAATATATTTTTGTAGATAATGAAAAAGTGATAATAGACTTTAAAGCCATAGGAACTTTGGGTTTTCCTGACGGAATGACTATTGACACAGAAGACAAGCTATGGATTGCTTGTTTTAATGGTGGTAAAGTTGTAAGATTTGATCCTGATACGGGTAAGTTTTAATGGACACGTAACCTCTTATTCACTGGTGTCAATGTGATAATCGTAACTGCAACTACGATTATCCCCATATGGCGGACGCAGATTTCTCTACTTTAACAACTTACTTTTAGATTTGTATCATTCCAAGAAACATCTATATAACAATGATCATTGAATGGTTTTTTTCCGAAATGATGAAAAAGCAAATAGAAGAACGAAAATCGAGATACCAAAAAAAACCGATGATGATCGTAACTTCTATTTGTAGGATAAGGGTGTTATGCTATATAAGGAATAAGAATAAGGAGATGTGGTATGATTGTCAATGTGATAACTATCCACCAAAGGTAAAACCTAAATTGAAAAAAGTTGATCTCAAAATGTACTCGAGAATGATAAATTTCCTTTGCCAGAAAATCTATGTCAAATAACAATATTATCAGAAGGAAATGCTGAAACCGTGTTGTTTGTGTCAGTTTGGTTGAATACTACTACATATAAATTACTTATATTTGCAGTTGAGGGTCTCAGGGAAGATTTGTGTTGTAACTAACTATGTAACCCTCTTTAAATTTAAGAATTATTATTATTATTATTATTATTATTATTATTATTATTATTATTATTATTATTATTACACGTATTTCAGGAAAACAATTACAATCCATCGATTTTCCCGCTAAAAGAATTTCATCTTGCTGCTTTGGTGGACCAAATTATGACGAATTGTTTGTAACCTGTGGTCGAACAGCTGCACCAGAAGAAGAACTGAAAGAATTCCCACTATCTGGTTCCCTATTCAGAGTTACGGGCCTTGGTGTCAAAGGCTTAAAACCGAGTGTTTATGAAGGATAAAGTGCCCACGGATAACATTTTGACCAATGATACTATTTGCTGATTTTTTTAATATGACATCGAATGTATGCACATCAATGACAAACGATAGCCATCAATTTGACAATATAAACTTCTGTTCCGTATTTTACATCATATATATCGTGAAAAACTGAATCGTTTGGTATTATTATATAAGAATAAGGAGATGTGGGATGTTATCCACCTAACATGTTTAACCCCGACACTTTCTGTATGTATGGGCCTGTCCCAAGTCAGGAGCCTATAATTTAGTGGTTCAGACTCATTTGTTGATGTGTAACATATAAGTTTATGTGACTATAATAATATGCTCGTATGAATATTGCTTATGTACACTTTATATGATGGTTGCTATTTTCCTTAAATCTTCACAACGCATATCTTATTCATTCATTCATTGATTCGCTTTTAATATTTCCGATTTTAAAGCTAGTTCTCATCTATTTCTTTAATAAGGGCATGATCCCACCAATATTGAATTGTGTAATTTATACCACGTTTGTAATATAAGTTGTTGTATTTGCTTTGATGAATTGTTCAACAGAAGAAGTAAATCAATCAAACAAATTTTCAATCGTATTGTGTTATATGCAATAATCACTATTTGTAATACCAAAAAGTAAAATCACAAATAATACTGAACTCCGGGGAAAATTCAAAACTGAAAGTCCCTAATCAAATGGCAAAATCATATTATAAAACACATTAAACGAATGGACAACAACTGTCATATTCCTTACTTGGTACAGGTATTCTCAAATGAAGAAAATGATTGATTGAACCTGGTTTTATAGCGCTAAACCTCTCACTTATATGACAGTTGCATTAAATTCCATTATATTTATAACGATGCGTGACTAAAGAACTTGAAAAAAACATCAAAGGATGCGATTTTAGCAAGATTACAATATAAAAAATATTATAGGCGTTTGTTCTTTTGTTACCTCTACATGCTCCTTATAATAAAAGATCACTTCTAATGAAAGGAAATTGGTAATCAATTTTAAATGCGTAAGTAGAAATAATCTTCACTTCGAAAATTATGGATGCAATGTATTTTTTTCAATTGGCATTTTTGATACATGTATAATAATCCAGACGATTAATAACATAAGCAATTAGCTGTGTACAAAGAAAGTTACAATAGAGAGAAGTGTGTACAAAGAAAAAACAAAAGAAAGAAGCTGTGTACAAAGAAAATGACAAAAGAAAGAAGCTGTGTACAAAGAAAGTAACAATAGAAAGAAGTTTTGTACAAAAAAAATACAAAGAAAGAAGTTGATAACATAGACAATAACAAAAAAGAAGCTGTGTACAAAGAAAATTATAAAAAAGGAAGCTGTTATCAAAGAATGTTCGTCTGAACCAAATGCGACAAAACGTTGTTAGTACAATTCCCAAGAAATAAATATTTTCAAAATGATGAGTAGGATATCATATTAAGCATTCATTTGCGGTAAGATATTTAATATATTCGAACCATCAAGTATGTACGACTAATCAGTTAGTGATCTGACCGCCATTTTGTCATATTTACTTAACATTTCAAAAATTCAATTCTGCAAAAAGTATCGTCCTGGCATGAACTATTTCCCACTTGACACTAAGCAATCAGCATTTAATCAATCTACTTTAAAAGTGCAAATTTGATCACATAAATTGCTTAAATCGTTAAAAAAAATTGGTACAAAAGAACATTGTGGGTGCAATTTAAGCAGTTATAGATCTTTTAGTGCAAGTAATTTAGTTTACATATTTGGTTCATCATTTCAGATAAAAAGAATTCATAGCAACACAGTTATGACGAACAGGTTTTATTTCTTAAATGCAAAGGCATGAAAAGGAAAAAGCACATACTATAGAAATAATGTAATAGCTCTACATTTTAAACCAAAATATGGCATAACGAGCTCCACTACTTGTAATGTTGAGTTAGAGAACGAAAAACGAGAACTGAATGCGTTTACAGCTACAAACACATCATCATTCTTTGACGGTTTTGTCATCTGTTTTTTCAACTTCCGGCCATATATATCCTGGCATCCATAGCTGCCACCATATGGATAATTCTGCCAATAACTGATAATTCCATTTATTGGTGGTGGTATGTCTGAAAGTGGAAGTCGATATATGGCAGACAAACATCTGTTTGTAACTTTGACAATTTCTTTTCCAACCGAGAAGACCGTATCCGTATTGTCTATATCACCATGTTCCCTTTCAATTATTTCGTTCCAGTATTGCATATCACTATCGGTATACATGGGTAGTAGTATGGACTTTGAAGGATTAGCTTTTGATGTACCCTAGTCGTAAGTTTGCTTTAAAGGGGTATCTGATATAGAATATTTGGGGTAAACCGGAGAATTTCTCTTGAATGTGTTTGCATATTGTTTTATATGCTTTGTTATGAAAACAAGAATGTTGTATGTATAATCAACCAATGGCAGGGGTTCTGTATCTGCCCTCCTCGTGAAAATTAGTCACGGTTAATACAGGTGCAAACTATATGAAATTCATAACATCCGGACCATAAATTTTGGTAACATTACATTTGTTTTCGCTTAATACAGGTGGTTTCTTGAGCAGATCTGATCGTAAAAGTTTCGTACGTATACATTTCACCATATACCTTTGGTTTTATTAAGGGTATGAAATATGCTACTTTAACATAGAGTGCATTTATTTCTAACCAAAACTTTTTAAACGTTGTGTGGCGTTTTTTTTCTAAACGCTACAAATATAGAAAAAAACACATCGCTTAATCACTGTTTACTGACCCTGTTTGAACTTTCGATAATGCATGCACATGTTGTTGGTAAACAGATTTTTTACAAACGAAAAAATAAATACATCGTTTAATCAGGGTGAAGTTAGAAACAATGGTAGCGTTTGTTCTAACAAAAGATGAACGACAAACTGTAGAAGCTTTTGTTCTAACAAAAGATGGACGACAAACTGTAGAAGCTTTTGTTCTAACAAAAGATGGACGACAAACTGTAGAAGCTTTTGTTCTAACAAAAGATGAACGACAAACTGTAGAAGCTTTTTAATTAGGGTGTATTTCTTTCTAACACAAACGACGCAAACTGCTAAGCGCGCACATGTGTTGATCATTTGTTTCTAACATACGTTTGCAAAGTTTACATAAACTTTGACAAACTATGCAAACGCTACAAATGCGTCTGCAATTTGTCGCTTGTCGTTTGTTCGTAAAAACGGTTCATTTGTTTCTAACTTCAACCTTATTAAACGAAGTATTTGTTTCTACGTTTGTAAAAAGTCTGTTCACCAACAACATGTGCATGCATTATTGAAAGTTCAAACAGGGTCGATAAAGCAATGTATTTTTTTCTACTTTTGTAGCGTTAAGTACAACAACAAACGCGACACAACGTTTACAAAATTTTGGTTAGAAAGAAATGCGGCCTTAGCGCATAGTTTGTCAAAGTTTATGTAAACTTTACAAACGTATGTTGGAATCAAATGATCAAAACATGCGCGAGCTTAGCTGTTTGCATCGTGTGTGTTAGAAAGAAATGCACCCTTGGTCTATGACAATGTGATCGCGTCTTGCGTACACATTTTTATATATTGTAACAAACCTAGGGTTACTATAAAACTGTTTAACTCATCATTCAGGAGGAGTGGAATAAACGGCATTGTGGAGAAACAGATTTGTAATAAACATAACAATGATATTTATTTTAGTAGTATTTTGACTTCTTCTTTCCATATAATAAACATCAAATACACATTCATCATTCAACAGATAAAGCAATACATCGGGTGGTCAATATAAAAGGTAGTTGAAGGTTCAAGAGATTGATTCAGAATGACATGTTGTTCTACAGGCTCCTATTTTTGTCTTTTGGCACTTACTATGACGTTAGAGTAAACATCTAATCGTCCAATCAAAAGCAACGTTTCTTACGTCTTTTGACTTGAAACGTTCAAGAAGACAATCAGATTTCGTTATTATTAAATAAAGACTCGTTATTGAGTTGTCCTCTTTTTGTCCTTCTTGTCCGAATTATATTTAAAAGCAAATAAAACTAAAAGGACATTTCTATATAATGCTATATTTAAACGGACAGTAAATTCCTTTCTCGATACGGCGTATGAACTTGGGTGTAATTTACATAACCTTACGCATTAGATATAATGCTTAAATGAGATCAATGAAAACCCTGTTCTATCATAAATAAAGACAATGTTAATGAAAAGGGAGGCACAAACATAATAAATACGCAATTTATCTGCATTGATAAAATGTTAACTTAAACAAATAATAATATGAGATCGCAAAGTGAAAGTACAGAACGGTGTCATGGCAGATGTAAACAAGTTGAATCTCACGACAATATTTGTCAAAATAAATCACTATATGACGGGATAATCAAAGTATTTCATAGGTAAACATTACCAAGATATACATATAAAACTGACCCTTGTCGCTTGCAAAGTACAAATAGTTTAAATCATGAGTATGAAAGTCAATGCATTTCAGCACACCCGAGAAGTTGACCACCCGGCAATATTCAAATAAATATATGTAATATACAATAAATAATATGTTGAATAATAACAATAATCAGTCCAGATTTGTCACAATATAATGAGTTTATGTAAATTAATTTTGGTTTATAAGATGCCATTGCTGGTTGACAGATTTCACCAGCCCAGTAGTCAGCACTTCGATGTTGACACGAATATCAATTATATGGTCATTTCGATAAATTTCTTGTTACAAAATTTTTCAATAAAACTGTAGATTTTCTTATTTCAGGAATAGATCACTTTGGCCGTATTTGGCACATCTTTTTGGGAATTGTTGGTCCTTAATTCTCTTTTTAAACTTTGTACTTGTTTGGCTTTATGACTATTTTGATCTGAGCATCACTGATGAGTCTTATAGAGACGAAACGCGCGTTTGGCGTATTAAATTATTATCCTCGTACCGTTGATAACTAATTATATAATTTTTCCACTATGTATTTAAATAATATTTGATGTATATCTTATTTAAAAAAAAATCAATTACCTTTATAATGGTTGTCCGTCCATTTCTGGTAATCGTACGTTCGAAGTATAAATTGTACATAACCATTTCTCATTTTCTTAATTGCTTTTAAGTGGTAATTCAGCTTAATACTGTGCCTGTTGTTAAAATATATAACAGATTTTTTGTTTAATTCAGTTCAATTGCAATTAATTTTAAATTTATATTTTTTCTTTGTTGGCTATTGTCTTCCTTTTGCATCGTTTCACTATGCGAAGTTATAAGTTTCATCAATTTAATAAAATGAAAATGAAATATCTGCAATCGCTCAGTTTTACACTTGGTCGTTGCATTGAAATTACAAGAAGACATGCATCAGTCATTATTGTGTTATTCACGCTATGTTTTACTTAAATTTACGGTATTTTCCAAACACAATGTTTTATCTACAGCTAAACTGACAAATGCATACGTGATAAATAACGATGTGTGAAGGAGAAATTTACAGTATAGAGTTATAACTAATAAGGGAATCAGCCAAGATGTTGCTTAACTTCTACATATAAGATTTGAACGAGTGCCATGAGTGAAGCAGGATCTGTTTGCCACTGTGGAGAAATATGATAGTTCATCTTATCCACCTTATCATTTTATTTGTGTTCGTATTGCTCATTCGTTAGTTTTATGTGTGGTGATTTTCGGACAGTTATCGTTTCTTTGCTTTTTATATTTGATCATGATTTCGTCGGTTTTAATTTGACGTTGCTATCATCTCCCTCATTTTGAACTCACCTTCGACTCGCCCGAAGGAACTCTTCAAGTAGCTTTTCAGGTATAGAACCAAATCCTGTTGTCACTGTTAAAACTTCATCCTTTTAATGAGACGGAGGCGATGTAATAACCTTTGCCGATGCACTTACACCTAAATTTAAGAAAGAATCTGTGTCTCTGATATAATTCTGTGCTTCTGAACTAAGGAATTTATGGTACAACGAATTGACACTACAAAAAATAGAACAAAAAAATGAAATGCATTCTAATAATATTTTTCACGCACGTGTGTTCGACTGTTATTCACGTCTCAATTCCGGTCCGGGTTTTTTCTCTGACATACTGGTATACTTATGAAAGCTTTTTAAATCAATGATATTTCCTTTCGTCAAAAACATTTACGATTCTAATATTATAAATTGAGATCATTAGATGGAGTATAAAAAGTAAAATCACATAAATACCGACGAAAATTCAAAACGGAAAGTCCCTAAGACAGTTAGATTTTATTTTCTCTTCAATTACAAACAAAATAGAGAATGGAAATGGGGAATGTGTCAAAGAGACAATAACCCGAACAAAGAGTAGATGAAACCTTTTTTGGCAGAAATTAGTTCTTCTTCTCTTATATATTAATTCAAGTGAAATGCCGATGATTCCATCTGCCAGTCAAGGTGGGAGCCATCACAATTCACATCCCCATCAACTGACTGTTTTAAGACTAAAAACAAAAAAGGTCAAGATCTTTGAGAAATATATTTAAATAGGCGTTTATTCTTGGTCCTATACATTTTTACTCTATGTATTTGCTCTATTAATATATTTTCTAACGGAAGTTGAAATAGGTGAGAATAAGACCTCACAATACATCAAAAGGAGAAATCACAGTTGTCAACAATATATCGTCATCTTTAAAATTTGTCACACTCTAACTCGCCATGAGTCCACACAATTGCGAACATAGTATTTATCTATTACCAATACTATTTGATATTACACAGAATGATGTTACATATCATAATTATATATGGGATAATTGTTAAATATTGTTTGCTGATCTTTGTGTATATATGTCTTGACGTTGGTTCTGTGGTTAAGCTGCTATTTGACTGACGTATATACTATAGATCCTTTTTAGTCAGATTTTTTTTTTATTATTCTTTATCTAACATTCTTAATTCATTAAATTGATGCTTAAATTCCTTTGATTTTGTCACTTTTGAATTATATATTTCAGACATTTTGTTTTATTCACCACCAAACACGCATTAATTTTGAATAATTGAATCGAATAAAACAACATTAGATATTACCTCTGCTTGTACATTTGTAGTCCATCAACATCTTTAATTTGAAATCATTTAGCATATTCAGGGACAGCAGTCGTTAGTACGTCGGTATAATTCTTAAACATTTCCCTTACTTTAATATAACAACAGATTTTGATAAAGAAATAACCAACTTTTTTATCATCAAAGTTTTATATAAAAATTATAAAGTATTATTGAATTACTTTTATGATGGGGTACTACGAATCTCTGAAGGTATCATTTATCCATAAATCAGTATAATTATTATATTGCTTTGGCATGATATAATTTCAAATTAAGATCATCAATCAAGAAATTTTACGGTTGCCATCATGAGCTGATTGGCCATTATGACAAAAGTGTGTCAGAAATCAAATCTGATATTCTTCCTCAGTCATAATAATTAACCTTCCATTATTACCGAAATGAACAAAGAAATAACACGAAGGGTGCCGTATACGGTGCAGGAAATGCTTACCCTTCCAGAGCACCTGATTTCACTCCCGGTTTTAAGTGGAGTTCGTGTTGTCTCTTATTTATCATTTATAACTGTTGATGTAAATGTCCTTTTGTTTTGTGAGTCTTTGTTTACTCCTTGGCTTTGATTGTTATTGTCTTGGGCCGAATTATTCGTGAGCTTTTATTAAAGCTACCAAATAAACTCATCACAGATACGAGGATTAAATTTTGTATTTACGGCAGACGCGCGTTTCGTCTACAAAAGACTCATCGGTGTCGCTCGAATCCAAAAAAGGTTAAAAAGGCTAAATAAAGTACGAAAGTACGAAAGTTGAAAAGCATTGAGTACCAAAATTCCAAAAAAATACAGCTTATGTAATCTATTCCTGAGGTAAAAGAGCCTTAATATTTCAAAAATTCAAAAGTGTTGTAACAGTTAATTTATACATATGACCATATCAATGATAATTCATGTCATATATATATATATATATATAGGACTCAAATCTATGGTGGGTTCCAGATCTATGACAAATTTCTAATCTATGGTAAATATGTCGTCATGCCATCCCAATCTATGGCAGATATTTAAGATTCCTTATCTATGGCAACTGTTTAGTTTCCTAATCTATGGCATTTCTTTCAGTTTTCTAATCTATGGCATTTTTTTAAGTTTTCTAATCTATGGCATTTCTTTAAGTTTTCTAATCTATGGCGAATTTCTAGTTTTCAAATCTATGACAGATTTCCTGCAATGGTCGGACAAGTGATCTATTTCAACTGTTTATGATTACATTTGATAGTTTAAACTTATTCAGGGATACAGATCTGGTAATCGAAATCAACCATGTAAAATGTACCATTTAAGTTGACTAAGTGGTTTTCGTTCATTAGGAAGTAGTTTGTAAGGAGTACTTGTGCCCGCTTAATATTTGCATCGTAGATGTGCTCCACATACGCGTACAGTAGTATCTCCTGATGCTACACCACCTAAAACGAATTTTTGGACAGGAATTCCTTGTTCTCGTATGGTATCATACAGTAATTTGTGTGCTGGAAATATACATAAAACAAGTAGTTAGGTCAGTTTCAATCATAGCCATACATTGATTTGATAACTAAATTTCAATATTTAATTAGATAATCTCTAATAAATTTTCAACGACTAACGAAAAATAGCAAGGTGACCCATCCTTTTTATTATATATTTGAAAATTTTTATTTTGGCAAGATATAAGAAAATGTTGTCTCGGGAAAACATATACCGAAGATCTATTAGAAAAAAAATTGAATTGTTCTTTCCGAACATAAAGAAGGTGAAATTTAGAATTATAATTTTAGTTTATGAATATGATTTTTTTCTTCAAAATTCACCGTAATATCTGTTTTATACTTACATATAGCATAGCGCCGAGCTCAACATTAATGTCATGAATATCTGGAAATTTCATCGTGTAACATCTTCCCCCTACTCTGTTAGAGCATTCATACACAGTAATTTGCTTATTTAAGTTTCTGAGTCTCCATCCAGCGTATGTTCCAGCTATACCGGCTCCTATTATAGCTACATATTCACATGACCTCGCTTAAGAAATATATATATCAGAAAATACTGAGTTTAGTAACCTTCGAATATGACATCTTTATTTTACTTGATTGGCTCAATTTGAAATATAACCATTAGAATGTGTGTACTAGTTCCAGGATACAACTTTCTGTGTGAAGAATAATCATGTATGTTATTTTAAGATTAAATATTTTTAAGGTGTCGTGTGAAGCAGATGAGCGTGTCCCTGAAAAAACTGACTCTATATATTATCAATAGTTATTTTTATAATATGGATTGAACGCCATATATCAATATTCTCTTCGTTTTTCTAGGACATTTGTGAATTATGATACAAATGAATAAGGGGAAAGCGAAAGGATTATTTGTCCTTTTTCATATATCTTCTTTCGCTTTTCCGACACTATTCTCTCGGTGTCCATTCCCCTTTAATTTTACTCCTAGGTTTTCATGAAAGAATTATTTTCCGTATCGGTATGAATGGTTTGTACAATCCTCCTTTCACTAGAAACATACATAAAAGAACTTTGAACACACATTTTTAAACAGATGAATGTAGCATTACCAGTCAAGTTCCAAATGTCTTTTAAATGACAATGAAGTAACACCAAAACAGCACAATCAAAACCAACATACATACATAGCCTTATGTGTTACCATATAGTCGTGATCCAACAAAAGACAAACTGTATCTATATACATTATGCTAGTATCTGAATCGTCTAGAAATTAAAACTTTTATAGATTTTAGATCAGCTTGTTTATACGTGTATTTTTTATCATTCATTTTTCTCTTCAAAACAGTTTCACTTTGAATAATTAATGCTCATTGCATCAAATATCAGTACGCAATTTGTTTGTAACTAATTTTTGAGTAATTTAAAATCTGCCTCAAAGGAAAGTTCAATTGTTAACAGTGGCGGGTCCAGAACTTTTCCTAAGGGGGGGTGGGGGGAGCTGACTGACCTAAGGGGGGCCCTTTCCAGTCATACTTCAGTGATTCCCTATATAATCAACCAAATTTTTCCCACGAAAGGGGGGCCCGGGCCCCCAGGCCCCCCCCCCCTGGATCCGCCTATGGTTAATGTTAAAGTTCAAGTTTAAGTTCACTATCAGTTACACTGTTACAATTCTTCAATAGTCCACTAAAATGACAACTAAAACACACAAATCAATGATACGAACATAACAACTGAACACATTTACAAACGACGTGACTAAATTAATAATTGCACATACTACGCAACATATATTTTGAGAGACACCTAAATGATTGATTTCACGAAATAATTTACGGACAGGTTTGACCATATGTTTTTATACAACCCTTAATTGTTGCGGTTATCTAGGTATCTGATGAGTTAAGCCTATTTCAACTGATTTATATAGTTCGTTCTTATGTTGTACTGTTATACCACTGTCCCAGGTTAGGGGAGGGTTGGGGTCCCACTAACATGTTTTACCCGGCCACATTATTTATGTATGTGCCTGTCCCAAGTCAGGAGCCTGTAATTCAATGGTTGTCGTTTGTTTATGGGTTACATATTTTTTTTTTTCGTTCATTTTTTAAATGTAAATAAGGCCGTTAGTTTCTCGTTTGAATTCTTTTACATTGTCTTATCGGGGCCTTTTATAGCTGACTATGCGGTATCGGCTTTGCTCATTGTTGAAGGCTGTACGGTGACCTATAGTTGTTAATGTCTGTGTCATTTTGGTTTCTTGTGGACAGTTGTCTCGTTGGCAATCATACCATATCTTCTTTTTTATATTGTAGTAAAAAGTAAAATAACAAAAATTCGAACTCCATGTGGAGTTCAAAAACGGAAAGTCCTTTATAAAATGGTAAAATCAAAAGCTCAAACACATCTAACGAATGGAAAATCACTGTCACAATTCTGCCTTGGTACAAGCATTTCGTTATATAGAAAATATTGTATATAACCTTTTTAGCTCACCTGGCCCAAAGGGCCAAGTGAGCTTTTCTCATCACTTGGCGTCCGTCGTTCGTCGTCCGTCGTCGTCGTCGTCGTCCGTCGTCGTCGTCGTCGTCCGTCGTTAGCTTTTACAAAAATCTTCTCCTCTGAAACTACTGGGCCAAATTTAACCAAACTTGGCCACAATCATCATTGGGGTATCTAGTTTAAAAAATGTGTCCGGTGACCCGGTCAACCAACCAAGATGGCCACCAGGGCTAAAAATAGAACATAGGGGTAAAATGCGGTTTTTGGCTTTTAACTCAAAAACCAAAGCATTTACAGCAAATCTGGGTGTTAAATCGTTCATCAGGTCAAAATCTATCTGCCCTGAAATTTTCAGATGAATCGGACAACCCGTTGTTGGGTTGCTGCCCCTGAATTGGTAATTTTATGGAAATTTTACTTTTTTGGTTATTATCTTGAATATTATTATAGATAGAGATAAACTAAAAACAGCAAAAATGTTCAGCAAAGTAAGATTTACAAATAAGTCAACATGACCGAAATGGTCAGTTGACCCCTTTAGGAGTTATTGCCCTTTATAGTCAATTTTAACCATTTTTAGCTCACCTGGCCCGAAGGGCCAAGTGAGCTTTTCTCATCACTTGGCGTCCGGCGTCCGTCGTCGTCGTCCGTCGTCCGTCGTCGTCCGTCGTCGTCCGTCGTCGTTAACTTTTACAAAAATCTTCTCCTCTGAAACTACTGGGCCAAATCAAACCAAACTTGGCCACAATCATCATTGGGGTATCTAGTTTAAAAAATGTGTGACGTGACCCGGTCAACCAACCAAGATGGCCGCCACGGCTAAAAATAGAACATAGGGGTAAAATGCAGTTTTTGGCTTATAACTCAAAAACCAAAGCATTTAGAGCAAATCTGACATGGGGTAAAAATGTTTATCAGGTCAAGATCTATCTGCCCTGAAATTTTCAGATGAATCGGTCAATCGGTTGTTGGGTTGCTGCCCCTGAATTGGTAATTTTGAGGAAATTTTGCTGTTTTTGGTTATTATCTTGAATATTATTATAGATAGAGATAAACTGTAAACAGCAATAATGTTCAACAAAGTAAGATCTACAAATAAGTCAACATGACCAAATGGTCAGTTGACCCGTTTAGGAGTTATTGCCCTTTATAGTCAATTTTTAACCATTTTTCGTAAATTAAAGTAATCTTTTACAAAAATCTTCTCCTCTGAAACTACTGGGCCAAATTAATCCAAACTTGGCCACAATCATCTTTGGGGTTTCTAGTTTAAAAAATGTGTGGCGTGACCTGGTCAACCAACCAAGATGGCCGCCACCGCTAAAAATAGAACATAGGGGTAAAATGCAGTTTTTGGCTTATAACTCAAAAACCAAAGCATTTTGAGGAAATCTGACATGGGATAAAAATGTTTATCAGGTCAAGATCTATCTGCCCTGAAATTTTCAGATGAATCGGTCAATCGGTTGTTGGGTTGCTGCCCCTGAATTGGTAATTTTGAGGAAATTTTGCTGTTTTTGGTTATTATCTTGAATATTATTATAGATAGAGATAAATTGTAAACAGCAATAATGTTCAGCAAAGTAAGATCTACAAATAAGTCAACATGACCAAAATGGTCAGTTGACCCGTTTAGGAGTTATTGCCCTTTATAGTCAATTTTTAACCATTTTTCGTAAATTAAAGTAATCCTTTACAAAAATCTTCTCCTCTGCAACTACTGGGCCAAATTAATCCAAACTTGGCCACAATCATCTTTGGGGTATCTAGTTTAAAAAATGTGTGGCGTGAACTGGTCAACCAACCAAGATGGCCGCCACCGCTAAAAATAGAACATAGGGGTAAAATGCAGTTTTTGGCTTATAACTCAAAAACCAAAGCATTTTGAGGAAATCTGACATGGGATAAAAATGTTTATCAGGTCAAGATCTATCTGCCCTGAAATTTTCAGATGAATCGGTCAATCGGTTGTTGGGTTGCTGCCCCTGAATTGGTAATTTTGAGGAAATTTTGCTGTTTTTGGTTATTATCTTGAATATTATTATAGATAGAGATAAACTGTAAACAGCAATAATGTTCAGCAAAGTAAGATCTACAAATAAGTCAACATGACCAAAATGGTCAGTTGACCCCTTTAGGAGTTATTGCCCTTTATAGTCAATCTTTAACCATTTTTCATAAATCTAAGTAATCTTTTACAAAATCTCCACTGAAACTACTAGGCCACAATCATCTTTGGCGTATCTAGTTTGAAAAATGTGTCCGATGACCTGGCCATTCAACCAAGATGGCCGCCACGGCTAAAAATAGAACATAGGGGTAAAATGCAGTTTTTGGCTTATAACTATGAAACCAAAGCATCTAGAGCAAATCTGACAAGAAGTTAAATTGTTAATCAAGTCAATATCTATCTGCCCTGAATTTTTCAGATGAATTGGACAACTGGTTGTTGGGTTGCTGCCCTCCAATTGGTAATTTTTAAAGAAATTTTGCCGTTTTTGGTTATCTTGAATACTATTATAGATAGCGATAAACTGTAAACAACAAAGTAAGATCTACAAATAAGTCAACATGACCTAAATGGTCAATTGACCCCTTAAGGAGTTATTGCCCTTTATAGTCAATTTTTAACAATTTTCATTAATTTGGTAAATTTATGTAAATTTTTACCAAATATAGTTCTCTGTTACTAATGGGCAAAGTTCATTATAGATATAATTGTAAGAAGCAAAATCGTTCAGTAAAGTAAGAACTTCAAACACATCACCATCACCAAAATACAATTTTGTCATGAATCCATTTGTGTCCTTTGTTTAATATGCACATAGACCAAGGTGAGCGACACAGGCTCTTTAGAGCCTCTAGTTTCTTAAATCTTAGTAATCTTTTACAAAAATCTTCTCCTCTGAAACTACTGGGCCAAATTAATCCAAACTTGTCCACAATCATCATTGGGGTATCTAGTTTGAAAAATGTGTCCGATGACCCGGTCATTTAACCAAGATGGCCGCCACAGCTAAAAATAGAACATAGGGGTAAAATGCAGTTTTTGGCTTATAACTCAAAAACCAAAGCATTTAGAAAAATCTGAAGACGGGTAAAATTGTTTATTAGGTCAAGATCTATCTGGCCGTAAATTTTCAGATGAATCGGACAACCCGTTGTTGGGTTGCTGCCCCTAAATTGGTAATTTTAAGGAAATTTTGCTGTTTTTGGTTATTATCTTGAATACTATTATAGATAGAGATAACCTGTAAAAAGCAACAATGTTCAGCAAAGTAAGATTTACAAATAAGTCAACATGACTGAAATTGTCAATTGACCCCCTAAGGAGTTAATGTCCTTTATAGTCAATTTTTAACAATTTTCATTGGGCCAAGTTCATTATAGATAGAGATAATTGTAAGCAGCAAGAATGTTCAGTAAAGTAAGATGTACAAACACATCACCATCACCAAAACACAATTTTGTCATGAATCCATCTGTTTCTTTTGTTTAATATTCACATATACCAAGGTGAGCGACACAAGCTCTTTAGAGCCTCTAGTTATGTATAGGGAAACCTCTTACTTGTAGGACAGTAATTATCATCATAATCTTATCGTATTTCGAAGGATTGGCAATGAATATTATCGAATATGTTCGTATTCTTGAAAAAAAAACCACCAAAATATTTGTTTAAATCATGGTACAAAACTATTCTATTTAGATTGGATGCATTTTCTCTGTTTTTATTATTAATAGTTGTAATGTTCAGCCATAAATTTTGCGTTTACAAAATTTTCAGTGAGCAAAGCTTTGGATATG
Source organism: Mytilus galloprovincialis (assembly GCF_965363235.1). Classification (NCBI taxonomy): domain Eukaryota; kingdom Metazoa; phylum Mollusca; class Bivalvia; order Mytilida; family Mytilidae; genus Mytilus; species Mytilus galloprovincialis. The sequence goes on from NC_134850.1 coordinate 51,736,923, forward strand.
AAATGAACACAGATCAATACCAAAACAATAAATAAAAAGAGAAGTGTTACCTCATTATTAATTGATTACTTGTGCATAAACCCGATTGCTTTTTTCAAATTATTTTTTTTTGTATTTTTCACATTTAAATTGAGTCAAAAGTTTAGGCACAAAAATTACTAAACTCCGATGAAAATTCAAAACGGAAAGTCCCTGATCAAATGGCAAAATTAAAAACTCAAACACGTCAAACGGATGGATAACAACTGTCATATTCCTGACTTGTTACAGGCATTTTCGTAAAGGACCCAAACATCATTTAAATAAATATAAAAAATAGTATGTGGTATTAGTTCCATCCATGGCACAATTTATGAAAGTAAACCATTATGGTAATTTAAACTAGTATAATTAAAAATTCCCGAAGAGTCCCGTATGGAAGCCGGAGTTACTGGAAACAAGTGATGGCGGGAAAATGAGTGATGGTAGGGAATGAGTGACTCGTTCTATTATTTTTCATTAATGCCCTTTCCCAAGCAAGTCTGTCGCCCTTTGACCAACCCTCGTTTGGTACTGGACTCTTACTCATTTCGGAATTTTTCGGAATTATCCTAGTTTAAATTACAGGATTAGCAGGGATGTATAAGTACGCAGTCACGTTCAATTATTTAACCTTAGTCAATATTCAGTATTACACACACAGTTACACAGACATTTTTTCAAAATGTTTTTAGATATTGGGCTGATTTTTGGTGGGTCGATTAACTATTATGAGTGTCAGATCAAGTTTAATTTTAGTTCCGCTCAGCAGATTTTTGCCGAAATTAAGGGTTTACGAAATTGTTGAAAATGACAGTTATACGGACTTTTTCTAAACGCCTTTAGATATTGGGTTGATTTTTAGGGTGTCGATTAACCATTATGAGTATCAGATCAACTTTAAGTATAGTTCCGCTCTGCTAATTTTTGCCGAAATTAAGGGTTTACGAAATTGTTGAAAATCACAGTAATACAGACTTTTTTCTAATAAGCCTTCAAATTTTGAGCTGTTTTTTATTTTTTTTTATATGTGAGACTACCATTATGTTTGTGTCCATATGTGTTGTTGATATTGCAGATTTTTCAAATTTTTGAGACGGAGTCATTCGTGTTGTTTTGACATATCTAGTCTAATCATTATCAAACTGCTACTTATTTGGGATGTTTGAATACGCAGTCTCTGTTGTAATTCCTCTATCGTTGTAAAATTTAAAATATAAAAATTTTTATTATATCAGCTTAGATCGGGCAGGGCTGTTTTTCCACGCAGTTGTTTTAACATCTTAACTGTCATCACCTGTGGGATTTTAGAGTTTCAAGATTATTATAGTTTTTTTTTTAAATTAGAATACATTGACATGATTCATTTTACATCGTGATTATACTAATGAAAGATATCTGTTATCTGAAATATATTACATTTGGTCGTTTTATTGTTATTTTTGGTAATGTTGTGCCTTTTTAGACTTGTAAGTTTGACCCGAATTTATCAAGTCATCTTCCGGTTGCTGGTTAAACTAAGAAAACACTTCCAAAAGATACAAATACAGCCCGATAAGTCTTTTATCAGGTTATCTGCATATTGGTATTATAAAATATTAGCTGTTCGACACAATATGAAGGCCTTTTTTACTTAAGTACTTTGATTTTTATAGCCGACCAACAATATTGTTCATTAAACACAAGTTATCCCCCGTAGATTTGGAAGTTTTAAAGAATTAATAATATTGACTCCACTAGTTTTTCTGATGATATTTACAAATGACAAATGCAAATATAGCCCTTATTAGATACCATATGAAAAGTAGCCAGTAGTAGATTTACACCAAAGGAATGTGTGATTAAAATGTCAAGCCATTTAAAAAAAAAAAAACACGTAACGCTGATGTCAATTTCATCGTTGTAAACATGAAATATGTTTTACTGGAATAATTATTATGTAACACCGTGTTGATAAGGAGTGTAACATGTATAAATTATCAATTTATTTCTGTATTATAAAATTTGACATGTACATATGTAACTCGGTGAAAAACATAAATTTTTACTAACATTATTACGTTTATTAGATTGACACGTGATCGAAAATCTTGAACAGTCTTAAGTACAAAAGGTTCAACAACGACATGATGTGATCCTGGTTTTTTTCTAAGAAGAAAGTTTATTTATTATTAAAAATCAATTCGTTTGGTGGTTTGTTCTTAGTTTTCTAGCGAATTCTGTATGTAATAAATGGTGAGTGGGCATGAACCGCTGGAATAGAGAACTTGTTTAAACTCCCTGATATGTGATTAGGTCGAGAAATTAATATGAAATTGATGACAAGAATGCTGGTTAATTCATAAGTATCTGAAACTAATCATCTCAGGCAATCATATATATATGTTTTGTTAAAAAGTATATTATAATATCTGTTACTGTGCAACTCGAAATAAAAGAAGGTACACAGTCTGTAAGATGCTCAACACTACCGTAAAAAAGTTCGAAGAACCAACCCGAGAGCTCAACACGTTACTTTAATGGAATTACCGTTTCACAAATCAAATCGGATATATTCCTTACGTCGTAACTGCAATCCCCTTCCCTTTTCATGAATGTGACCTACTGAATTAGACTATTTACCGGATTTGTTATCACATAAGCAACACGACGGGTGCCACATATGGAGCAGGATCTGCTTACCCTTCCGGAGCACCTGAAATCAAACCTAGATTTTGGTGGGGTTCGTGTTGTTTATTTTTTAGTTTTCTATGTTGTGTCATGTGTACTATTGTGGTTTGTTTGTCTTTTTTTCATTTTTAGCCATGGCGTTGTCAGTTTATTTTTGATTTATGAGTTTGACTGTCTTTTTTGTATTTTTCGTCCCTCTTTTACCTATGGTTGTGATTTAATATGTTGTCGTTGTTTTTGTATTGATGAGTGCTTTCTATCTTTTCTAGAATTTTCGAGGGATTAAAAGGAATATCGAATTATGCACAATTCATTTATTTGTGTCTATACTGTAATAATTTAAAATATAATGATTGTGGTTCTGTCTTGTTGTTTTTCAAATCACGTGGGCCAAATAATTGGGGCGGCAACGATGATGAAGGTGATGGGGATGATTTGTTATGGATCGGACAGTAAAGAGTCTATAGAAATTGAATAATCCAACCTAAGTGAGAGTAGTCTCATTTGCAATCATACCACATCTTCATTTTTATAAGTTCTCCATTTTCAAATAATTTATTGTCAAAACATAATTAAATAAAGTTTCTTGTTTCTTGAGTGTTGTGTGAATAATTTTCTTTCCATTTCTATTATCTTCAATACGAATAGAAGTATACAAGATGTTCAACTATCAAAAACCGGTAGTCAAATCCGAGTATTGTTGTCTATCAGAATATGTTTCAGTTGTTTTGCTATTTAAGCTATTCAAGGTGCATAGTCAGCATTTATAGTTACAGCTACAGATTTGCCCTTTTCATTCCAGCTTACAGCGATACTGTTTACATATTTCTCAAATTTTAAATGACAGAACTTAGTGGAACATCTATAATACTAAAATTACGAGGTCCAATTTGTCAGCCGTCATCACGTAAAAACGACGAATCACAGAATTCAACTTTATATATAACTAATATAGTACAAAGGTGTAGATTAAAAATTACACCACTCCAGGCCCTTTTGTTTTCCACGTAATTAATATTGCCAATAATTAAGAAGTTCCGGGTCGAGTCCGCTACCGATACCAATAGTATATTCACCTGTTACCTATTACCTTATCTGTACGTTCCGCATCTGACAGGCGCACCACCAAACGTTGTATTCAGGATTAATATGCTATATACACGGGTCATAACCACAGGGTTGACACTACTAAATTGTCAAATTGTTACCTATTGTAGTATTTTAATCAGTAAGACTTTCTAAGATAACAATACGAATACTAAAAATCTGGACTAAAAATAAAGCGTATAGGTACAGTTTTCAATTTGTTAGTGGGCATGACGTAAAACAGCGAAGCAAAGAATTCAACTTTATTTATAACTTATATAGGACAATGCTGTTGATTAAAAAATACTCCATTCCAGGACCTTTTGTTTTCCAAATAATTAATATTATTGTTTCAGTTTGACGGGTTCAAACAGAAAGACTTGAAAGCAGAGAAAAACTGTGCATCTTATAATCGGCATGACTTTATCAGATGACAATACTAATACTAAAATAAGGCTTGCGCATAGTTATATACTTTAATTCAGTCACGGACCCGTGATATCACGGGTGTGTTCTAGTGTTATATATAACCAAAACCAATTGTTTCGTGCGATGAGAATCGTATTAAGATTTGAAGTGTAATCCGTTCCAGTGCCATCGTTCATCACATGATTCAACCATTTATTGGTCTGACTACTGATAGAACTCTATATCAGTCATTTTGAACATTTATTGGTCTGACAACTGATAGAACTCTATATCAGTCATTTTGAACATTTATTGGTCTGACAACTGATAGAACTCTATATCACTCATTTTGAACATTTATTGATCTGACTACTGATAGATCTCTATATCAGTCATTTTGAACATTCAGTGGTCTGACAACTAATAGAACTCTTTATCAGTCATTTTGAACATTTATTGGTCTGACTACTGACAGAACTCTATATCAGTCATTTAAAAGTTTTGAACATTTATTGGTCTGACTACTGATAGAACTCTATTTCGATCATTTTCAACATTCATTGGTCTGACTACTGATAGAGCTTTATGTCAGTCATTTTGAACATTTATTGGTTTGACTACTGATAGAGCTCTATGTCAGTAATTTTGAACATTCATTTGTCTGACTACCACTATCATCAGCTCTAGTATAATCTAAAGACGTTTACAATTTTTTTTTTGAAATGCTAAGGCTTTTCTACCGCAGGAGTAGATAACCTTAGCCATACTTGGTAAGAAATACGTTGGCGGGGGGATAAACATGTGAACAATTCTGTTTAAATGTTATTCCACGCGTACTTATTATATAATTATGTGTATTAAAAGAAGTTTTCATATATCTTTTACAAAAAGGGTATTTCAACTAAAAAGTCACAGACACCGCCATGATAAAATATGAAAAAGGATCAAAAGGCAAACGTCATTCTTCAAAACACAAGTTAAATAAATTCAGACTGAGCAATACGAACGCAATCAAAAACCGGTGATGTTCTCACGTGTTTTGAAACAAGAAGCAGATCCTGCTCAACATCGAAATATTGCTACATATACCTAAATTGGACTCATAGTCTTTTTATGTTAATTTCTTAAATTAACAATAATTGTACATTCAAATAAATTTTAAATGCAAAAAATACACAAAAAGTTATCGAAAAACACACAATGAAATGTTATTAAACCAATATGATTCTCGGATTATATTATTTTTTAAATACTAAAATCGGTATTTTATTGCAGTGATATATGCAGATTAATATGATCAGGTATACCATTGTAATAAACTATCTATCTTTTTCTACTCGGAAGCCCAAACGGCAAAAGTGAACAATTACCAAATGTCAACAAAGATTAAAATACAAGACTATGAGCAAACTGATAACTTCGCATCTATTTTACACCGGCCTCTTAACAAAGTTATATTGATTCGTGTGTTGGTTAATATGTCTGCTAGTGACCTAATACGATATAAATGGGGTCAAGTTATGACCTTCAGCAACTGCATGGACAAAGTGATTTTGATAACAAGTTATGACGTTCAGCAACTGTATGGACAAAGTGATTTATATTATTAGTTACATGGTGTGTTAGTGACCAAATACGATAAATATGGGGTTAGTAAATTCCATATGGGGTGAGAGCGAAATCACTTTGTCCATACAGTTGTTGAAACTCATAACTTATTATAAAAATCACTTTGTCCATACAATTGCTGAAGGTCATAACTTGTTATAAAAATCACTGTGTCCATACAATTGCTAAAAGGTCATAAATTGCTATAAAAATCGCTTTGTCCGTACGTAGGTGAAGGTCGTAACTTGTTATAAAAATGACTTGTCCGTACAGTTGCAGAAGGTCAAAACTTGTTATAAAAATCACTTTGTCCATACAATTGCTGAATGTCATAACTTGTTAGTTATAAAAATCTCTTTGTCCATACAATTGGTGAAGGTCATAGCTTGTTTATATAAAAAAAACGTTTTCTGTACAATTGCTGAAGTTTATAACTTGTTTTAAACAACACTTTATAAAACAGCTGTTGAAGGTTATAAGTTGTTTCTAATACGACGTTTTCAGTACAGCTGCTGAAGGTAAATTGTTGTTGCAAAAATCACTTTGCCAATAGTTGTTGAATGTCATAATTTGTAATAAAAATCACTTTTTCAGTACATCTACCGAAGGTCATAAGCTGATGTTCCCCTATTTTTGACATTTTGAACTATTGTGTCTCTTTATTTTGTTCACAAATTGTTGTTAATATAATAAAATTTTATGCAACTGTCTTACAAGTGAGAGCTAGCTAGCTATTAAAACAGGTTTGCTCCCCAATTTGTCTACATAAGAAAATCCCTGTACCATGTCATGACAGTTGTTATCCGTTCGTTTGATGTGTTTTAGCCTTGAATTTTGCCATTTGATAAGGGACTTTCCGTTTTGAATTTTCCTTGGAGTTCTTTTTCTTCAGAATAATATTATCATAGAAAGTTTGTTAGATTATTGGATATGGGTCAACAGGTGCAGGTTTATTTCTATCAAACAGCAGTTTTCGTTATATTTCTTTTAGCCTTCGTTTTTTTACGCAGAATTTATAAATGCTTATATACAAAGATTGAAACGATGAATTTAATTCAGTTTTATTTCAGATAAAGATGACCTTAGATTTTTGTTTACTATTCGGTCTTAGATCTTTGTAGGTCATTTGTAAAAGTCTGCATTTTAGGGTTTAATTATATATAATTTAATTTTAGATGTAATGCGTCTTCTGATTGGCTGACGTTATTTTGTTATCAGCCCATATACATAATTTAGTCATGTGACCGTGATGTCATCAACATTTTTCGTGGTTTTCTACGGTTTAAAATGGAATTTAGAATTAAATTATAAGAAATGACTGTAATATTTTTTCTGTCTATTCGAAATAAGGGAACGACCATTTGATATTCGGGGGGGGGGGGGGGGGCAGGAGGATTTGTTTTTGATCGGTTATTTATTTTTGCAAACTAAGAGGACAAATTATTCATTTTCTGCACTATTGAAGCAAGATTTTTCATTTTCATTAAAGCAAGGGACTGATTATTCATTTTCACAACTATATTTTTGATATTCGAAAAACATACAATTTTTTAAATGTTTTGTTTATAAATAATACATATAGTATAGTCAAGTCATTATGTAACATTTAATTAGATTAACCATCCCCCTCTACAGAAATGAATCTTTTAAATTCCCAACTGCATATACACATAGTATTAAGTTTAGTTATAACTAGGCACTTTTAAATGTTATGGCAAACCTACTATGCCGAGCGGAGCGAGGCAAAAATTTTTTTGAAGGGTTTTGGAGCCACCGATGGCCCAAGAAGCTATAGAACAAATGATGCAAAATCATGCTTTCTGGGTGTTCGGAAGACCGTTTCATAATCTGAAAATGAAGTTTTGTTTTAATAATTTTTTGACAATATTTTGGTCTCAAAGCAAAATGTATAAATTCAGTGTAAGACTGAAGTTTCTAGGGAAAACATCAAAAGACCAATGTGCATGATAAAGCAAAAATGGAATTCACATAGTTAAGCCTGTGGCTGCTGGTTTTTTTTTAAACTCATGATCAAGTTCATAACAAAATTACTAGATTACAAAAGGAATGCAACACTAACAGAATACAGAAGGGCAATCAATGAACAAAAGACAAATAAATAAGAAACATTGATTCCGAAAAATCAGGGCTATAAGTCTGAGGGCAAACAGAACTTTCTTCTTGCAAGGCCGTGAACACAATTTGATATGGAGACAAGCGTTTGGTTTTGAAATTTCCTACATGGAGTTACGGCCCTGTTAAAATAAAGGTGAGGTAAGGTTTCCTGAGACAATATACTTCAAATTAAATGAAACCAATTTTCAGACATTTCAAGTATATTTAAATAATATTTATACTTTTGTTATTAAAATATTTGGGAAGTGTTTCCCGATTTTTTTGGGGAAAAAAGATGAATTTATGAAGAATCTGGTGCCATCTCATATACTTTCGATTAGACCTGCTGAATTATTTATTTTCTATACATTGCAAGTCAGGTAATTTATTTTCAAACTACCACAGAACAAACCATTTATTTTTGTGATTATCAAGGCTGAGTTATCTATTTTCAAAATCCTCCTGGCCCCTCCCCCCCCCAGAATATCAAATGGTCGTCCCCTAACATAATAAAATGTGGTGCACACTGTTAAATAACCCGCTACGCGCGTTATTCAGTGTGCACCAAATTTTTTATTATTTCCATAGACAGAAAAAATATTACAGTCATTCCTTCAATATATTTATATACAGTTACATGCAACACTTGAAAAGATAAGTCTCATGTTTAATTCATTGTTGATATTGTAATAATTTAGCTGTAATAAAAACAACTGTTAATTTAATTTTTCCTGAATGTGACCTACCGAATTAGACCTATCACTGAGTGTGTTCCATTTGCAACACGGCGGTTGCCACATGGTCTGCTTTCCCTTCCGGAGCACTAGAGATCATCCCCAGTTTTTGGCGGTGTTCGAGTGGCCCAGTATTTAGTTTTCTAAGTTGTGTTTTAACATTATATTTTGGATCTGTTGTTATTCTGCGGTTAACATATTGTAATGTACTATCATATTATTTACTTTTTTATTTCTGCTGAGTATTCTAGCGATTGTCTTTACTGTATTCATGTTACGTAGTTACGTAGTGTCGTGATTTTTGATGTTTTTTTTAACATTGACATAGTAGGTGGAGGTTTGGCTAGTCATTAAATCATCTTTTTTTTCTGGTTAAAATGTCCTATACCAGGTCAGGAATATGGCAGTTTTATCTATAGTCCGTTTTTATGTACGTTTGTGTTTGATTTCTGTTGTTTAGTTGTTTTCTTGTTTTCTCTTGTTCTGTTGTTTTCTTGGTTTCTTGTTCCGTTGTGTTCCTGTTATCTGTTGTTCAGTTATTTTCCTCTTATACTTTATGTGTTTCCCTCGGGTTTAACTTGTTACCTGGATCTGTTTTTGCTTAATCGAATTATAAATACGGTATACTATTGATGCCTTTATTGTGCACTGTTGTTTTTCGGTTCGTCTTTTTCTTTTTCAGTCAAGGCGTTTCAGTTTTTTTTATTACTTGCGAGTTTGTATGTCCCTTTGGTATCTTTCGACTCTCATTAAGTCTTTCCACTTTTTTGTGAAAAGACTTATTGTATTTCTTCTGATTATTATTATTATTTTTTTCTTCCGCCAAATTTTGTTCTTGCGATAAATGTTTGTTTCGCAATATGTCGCTTAGATATATCTCATATGGTATCGTATAGTTTATGCGCTTTTAAATTTCACCCTGCTAAGGCAAACCATTTTCTTTGTAAGAGTTATCTCCCTATTCACTGTTTATCATCTGTGTGCATCTCCTTTGTAACAAAAGAAGATAGCGACAAAATTCTTTTTACAAATTGTTCGTTACATCCTCAGGAATTTTTGGCTAATTTGGATTGAAGCGATTCAATGTCATTTTATAGGAGTTATCTACCTTTACAAAATAAATTTGTCGGTATGTTTTTTTAACTCATAAACAGTTAACCGTATAACCCTGGAATGTTTATATTTGAGTCCCCTAGGTCCTAACTTAGAAAATAAGGTCAAGGTCAAAGGTCAAGGTCAAATTCTCAATTGTGACTTTTGCTTGTTTTTGCATTTTCTCCAACACCTTAAAAGATACATATAAAAGAACAAGTGCAAAATGTCCGCTTTATTGTTATGAAGATATGATACATTAAGTCTGATACAATTTAATGGCATCTTATAGGAGTTAATGACCCTGAAATGTGTTGATATGAGGTTATTTGATTATAACTTCAACTAAGATCATTATAAAGGCATTTGATCTTGTATAAAAGGTTAGGTGACAAATGACCTTGAAAAACGACTACCGGAAGTGACCTTAAGAAAACCGGAAGTAGATTTTTTTGCAATTTTTTCATATAAATTTACTCAAAATCCATACATTTTGTCATATAGATACATAAACAGATTACTGAAGACTAAAAATGACTTCCAACAAACCGGAAGTGGCCAAGTATCTCCCATTCTACATACAAAAGTATATAGAAACTATATATTTTTGAAATCAGTGTGAAAGAAGCTATCATATGAGACCGGAAGTGACATTCATTTCACCGGAAGTAGCATATTATCTCCCTTATAGCACTCAAAAATATAATTAAACCGCTATTTATCGCATCAGTATGAAGAAACTATCTTCTTATCAAAATTTCTTTGGTGTGGAAAGACTTTCAATTGTTCTCTGAACAATTGGTTTTTAACTATTATTTTTTTTATTTTTTTCTTCCGCCAAATTTTGTTCTTGCGCAAATTGTTTGTTTCGCAATATGTCGCTTAGATATTTCTCATATAGTATTGTATAGTTTATGCGCTTTTAAATTTCACCCTGCTAAGCGGAACCATTATCTATGTAAGAGTTATCTCCCTTTTCACTGTTTACCCTCTGTGTGCATCTCCTTCGTAACAAAACAAGATAGCGACAAAATTCTTTTTACAAATTGTTCGTTTCATCCTCAGTAATTTTTGGCGTATTTGGATCGAAGCGATTCGATGAAATTTTATAGGAGTTATCTCCCTTTACAAAATAAATTTGTCGGTATGTTTGTTTAAGGGGGTACAGAACACCTAAGAAAAGATAACTCTTACTCATAGTCTGATTCATTGCTACGTTTTAAAATTATGTGCAATATGCAAGCTTTTAAAAGATCTTGAACAGAATGTTTACAATATTGCTAAGATCAGCTGTGCACCCTTTGTTATTCATTTAATCTTTAAATTCATTTGAAGTAACTCATTTTCCATAAATGAATCTTCAATGAGACATAAAAGGGGAATTTCAAAGTGCAATAAATTTACCAAAAGAAAGCCAGGACGTTAGAAAGGGAGGGAAACAGAAAGAGAAAGGTCCATAACTGTTTTCGTTTTTTACTTGGCCATGCCATTGTCTTAAATATAATGAAATAAAGTACAAAAATTCAAAAGTCTAAGGATGCTACCATTTGATTTTAGGGGGGGGGGGGGGCTAGGATTTACAATTGTGTCTTGCACTTTTTTTCTATAGTTGTAATCATCATTATTGTCCTGTATTTTTTATTTCTCATTCTTTACGGACCTGCAATTTTCATTAGTTTACTGAAATTGTTTTCATATATTGTCATCCTGCTTGTTATGCAAATTACTAATCCTGTCTTTGTTTGTTCAAAAGCCTGTCTTGCCTTTTTTCAAATTTCATCCAAGCCCCCCTTCAAATGAGGGTGGATAGGACCTTTATCGGGACTCCGGGATCGACTGTTTTTAAGGTCGGGATTCAGAGATTGACCCTTTCAAGATCTGGAAATTCGTTTTCGAATTTCGGGACGTCGGGATTTAAATGTATTTAAATTCAGGACCTCGGGATTTCGGGATCAGGACCCCTCCTACCCCACCCCCTTTAAATGGTAGATCCCTCCGATAATTAAATTTTAACCAAATATATAAGAATCCCTGGACAATTACACAATGCTTATGTTCGTAAATCTTCTTATCAAATTGATTAAATCAAAACTGAATTGACTCCACAATACTTTTTTTTAAACGAAACATGTAGTTTTTAAAGAAATACACTGTGGCCTTAGTAATGTAGTAATGTAAACTTTTAACTTTGCCACTGAACGTTAAACTTTGCCACTGAACGTTACACTTTGCCACTGGACTTTAAACTTTGCCACTGGACTTTAAACTTTGCCACTGAACGTTAAACTTGGCCACTGGACTTTAAACTTTGCCACTGAACGTTAAACTTTGCCACAGGACTTTAAACAGCCTTCCATTATCATTTAACTTTTAGGGAGCTACCATTTGATTTTTATGGGGGGGCTAGGATGAAATTTGAAAAAAATAGGCAGGACAGGAGTTTTGAGTAAAAAAAAGGCAGGATGAGACACTTGCAAAAAAAAAAGTCAGGACGACAATTTAGGTAAAAAAAGTCAGGATAACTTAAAAAAAAAGAAGGCAGGACCGAACAGAGTGAAAAATGAAAAGGCAGGACAGAGATTACAGCTAAAAAAAAAGGCAGGACAAAATTTTTCATCCTAGCCCCCCCCCCCCATACAAATCAAATGGTAGCTCCCTTAAGGTTTATGAGCTCACATTCTAAATCTCGTGGAAATACATCATTGGTGTATGGTATAATTTAAATTGATCAAAATTATAAATCGAAAGGTTCTAACTTCAATTCCAGATGTATTATTTTGTATTTTATCATTAATTTTAACTACTCTTTCTGTCATTTCCTACAATATTTTGAATACAATTTCTTTTCCGTCTGATGCAGTAAAAAAAAACACGACACATATTTTTGCTCTCTGAATTCATCTGAATAAAAAAAATGTATCTTTCTAGTATTTTTTTCTAACCTTTATCCTGACAGGTGTAGAAAATTAACGGGTGTCTCCTATTCCGTCCGCAATTTTAGGGAAAGTAAAGTCTATATTTAGAATCATAGATGAAACTGAAACTACACATGTATGATATAAATAGAGGATGTTATTTTCGCTTTATCAAATTTAAATTTCGAAGAGATAGCAAAATTTGTTATTTTCTTTTGTTGTGCTTTTGTCATGTTTGTGTATCTTTCCTATTATTTTTTTTATCTAATGCAATTTTGAAATAAATATAAAAAAAGAAAGTGTGGTGTTATTGCAAGTGACAAGTGAAAATGTTTCTTCTCAAGTCTCAATTTTAAGATTATTACTGAATAGAGTAATCATTCTCTATAATAATAAAGGGCCCCAAAAATAATGTGAAACTTGTCACTGCCGTGCTTTTAACTAAAAAACAGTTGTATCTAATTTTCATAACCTCTGCAGAAATACTAAAAAAAATCTATGTTTAACGAACTTGATTTAACAGTATAAGGATTTTGCACAGTCAGCTCTATTTCATCTCTTATGAGCCATGGTTCTTTAGTTTTCACCAATGGTTTTATCGTTAAGTTTTGAACTGTATATTTTTGAATCTGGCCAAAAGACCAATAAATTGAAAATCTTTATCATGTAAAGCATCTGCCAACTTTAAAGCTTTTCCCTATGTATCATGTGTATTTTTGGCGTGTCATGCTTTTAATTTCAACAGCTGGTATCTCAAATAAAAAATCGGTTACATCCTTTTTTTGCCCCTGCAACTGAAAGTCAAAGGGGGGGGGGGGGGATTATTTTACCACTATCCGTCTGTCCTTCCGTCCGTCCCATTATTGGTATATAATTATTTGGCATAACTCCTCCTACTGTTTGATTCCTAGGAAGTTTTCACTTTGCTGTCTGTTGAGTAGTTAAGCACGTACACTGCTCTTCAATAGAAACGATTCCCTTTTCAAACAATTTTATGTGACTACATGTCCATTATGATAAGATAAGATAAGATAAGATAAGATAAGATATTTTTATTTCCAATTATGGGCCCCAAAGGGCATAAACATTACAACATCAATAATTTTTTCATAATACAATACAAACAATGAGATAAAAAACAAAAAAGTTAAACGAGAACTATTTAAGTTCTTAAAGAATACGTAGATAAAGAATCTATAGTATGTTGGTTTTTTTTAATACTAATGCATTTTATTACAAGTGTGGTTGATATAGATAACAAACAAGCAGCCCAAAAAGAAAAAAAAGAAAAATAGATATCCACATATGTATAGTACACAAAAAGTTGGATCAATTAAATATACAATTAAAAACCAATTGTTCAGAGAACAATTGAAGGTCTTTCCACACCAAAGAAATTTTGATAAGAAGATAGTTTCTTCATACTGATGAGATAAATAAAGGTTTAATTATATTTTTGAGTGATAAAAGAGAGATAATATGCTACTTCCGGTGAAATAAATGTCACTTCCGGTGTCATATGATAGCTTATTTCACACTGATTCCAAAAATATATAGTTTCTATATACTATTGTATGTAGAAGGGGAAATAATTGGCCACTTCCGGTTTGTTGGAAGTCATGTTTCGTCTCCAGTTATTAGTGTATGTATCTTTATGACAAAATATATTGATTCTGGGTACTTTGAGATGAAAAAATTGCAAAAAAGGCTACCTCCGGTTTTCTCAAGGTCACTTCCGGTAGTCATTTTTCAAGCTCAATGGTCACCTAATCTTTTGTACAAGGTCAAATGCCTTTATAATGAACTTAGTTGAAGTCATAATCAAATAACCTCATATCAAGACATTTGAGGGGCAAAAACTCCTATAAGATGCCATTAAATTGTATAAGACTAAATGTAGCATATCTTCATTACAATAAAGCTGACATTTTGCACTTGTTCTTTAGTATGTATCTTTCAAAGTGTCGGAGAAAATACAAAAAGAAACAAAAGTCACAATTGAGAACTTGACCTTGACCTTTGACCTTGACCTCATTTTCTAAGTTAGGACTTAGGGGACTCAAATAAAAACATTCCAGGGTTATACGGTTAACTGTTTATGAGTTAAATGAACATACCGACAAATTTATTTTGTAAAGGTAGATAACTCCTATAAAATTTCATCGAATCGCTTCGATCCAAATTAGCCAAAAAACTCCTGAGGATGTAACAAACAATTTGTAAAAATAATTTTGTCGCTATCTTTTTTTGTTACGAAGGAGATGCACACAGAGGTTAAACAGTGAAAAGGGAGATAACTCTTACATAGAAAATGGATCGGCTTAGCAGGGTGAAATTTAAAAGCGCATAAACTATACGATACCATATGGGAAATATCTAAGTGACATATTGCGAAACAAACATTTTGCGCAAGAACAAAATTTGGCGGAAGAAAAAAATAATAATTAAAAACCAATTGTTCAGAGAACAATTGAAAGTCTTTCCACAACAAAGAAATTTTGATAAGAAGATAGTTTCTTCATACCAATGCAATAAATAATGGTTTAATTATACTTTTGAGTGATGTAAGGGAGATAATATGCTACTTCCGGTGAAATGAATGTCACGTCCGGTCTCATATGATAGGTTCTTTCACACTGATTCCAAAAATATATAGTTTCTATATACTTTTGTATGTAGAATGGGAGATAATTGGCCACTTCCGGTTTGTTGGAAGTCATTTTGAGTCTTCAGTAATCAGTTTATATATCTATATGACAAAATATATGGATTCTGAGTAATTTTATATGAAAAAATTGCTAAAAAGGCTACTTCCGGTTTTCTCAAGGTCACTTCCGGTAGTCATTTTTCAAGGTCATTTGTCACCT
This sequence comes from Mytilus galloprovincialis, assembly GCF_965363235.1. Lineage (NCBI taxonomy): Eukaryota > Metazoa > Mollusca > Bivalvia > Mytilida > Mytilidae > Mytilus > Mytilus galloprovincialis. The sequence goes on from NC_134850.1 coordinate 51,752,436, forward strand.
TACCTTTTGTACAAGGTCAAATGCCTTTATAATGAACTTAGTTAAAGTTATGATCAAATAACCTCATATCAAGACATTTCAGGGGCACCAACTCCTATAAGATGCCATTAAATTGTATTAGACTAAACGTAGCATATCTTTATTTCAATAAAGCAGACATTTTGCACTTGTTCTTTTATATGTATCTTTCAAAATGTCTGAGAAAATGCAAAAACAAGCAAAAGTCACAATTGAGAACTTGACCTTGACCTTTGACCTTGACCTCATTTTGTAAGTTAGGACCTAGGGGCCTGAAATAAAAACATTCCAGGGTTATACAATTGACTGTTTATAAGTTAAAAAAACATACTGACAAATTTATTTTGTAAAGGTAGATAACTCCTATAAAATTTCATCGAATCGCTTCGATCCAAATGAGCCAAAAATTCCTGAGGATGTAGCGAACAATTTGTAAAAAGAATTTTGTCGCTATCTTTTTTTGTTACGAAGGAGATGCACACAGATGATAAACAGTGAATAGGGAGATAACTCTTACAAAGAAAATGGTTCGGCTTAGCAGGGTGAAATTTAAAAGCGCATAAACTATACGATACTATATGAGAAATATCTAAGCGACAAATTGCGAAACAAACATTTATCGCAAGAACAAAATTTGGCGGAAAAAAAAAATAATAAATATAAATCAATTGCTTTTTTAAAGCAATTGTAGGGGGTCTTTCCCCCTTTACAATTAATTGAATTTGGGGGGTGTTTGTTTGTTTGTTTGTTTGTTTGTTTCTGTATGGGGTCTATATTATTGTTACCGGAGAAGTTTCATGTTTAGTTTGGAAAGTTTTTCTTTTATTTTAGGTACAGCGCGCGCGCCACATCACGTGACACGGGTTTATAATAACGAAAAGATGGTCTTTTTATTCCTTTTTAGGTGGGGACTTTGAACAGACAACATGTATAGAGACGGAATGCACACAATGTAATTTCTTTTGTCATTGTAGGAAATTGACATTTTGATGACAGTTCACAAGCAGTGCATGTTTTGGATTTAATTGATCCGGTGTAACTTTAAAACACATTTATTGATTATTTTCTGATAATGTACATTTTTCAGCACCTGTTTGTAACACAGATTAGTATTTCAATCTCGGAGCGGACATTTTATTGTAGGCTTTTACTGAAATTTACGGACCTAGCAAGCAATTTTTACGGCATTGCAATTTCTTTTCTCTAGGAAAAGCTTTGAGAGATATCTGCACCAAGTTTTTTTATAAACTTTTAGTACATGTATGCCCTGCTGACTGCAAATTTTGAGGTCGATTGTATTTGTAGTTTCAGAGTACATGTGGATTTTTTTTCAGAAGTGACGCAAGAACAATATTAAATTTCAATTTTTCATGAAACATGATTGATTGATCATGATCATGATTGATTGATCATGATTGATCATGATCATGATTGATTGATTGATTGATTGATTAGTTGGTTGGTTGGTTGGTTGGTTGGTTGGTTGGTAAAACACGTTGGATAGGGCCAATTGAAACAGCGAAAAAGAAACAAAAAAGATCTTGGACCCTATATTAAACACACGAGACGGAAACATGATTGATTGATTGATTGGTTGATTGGTTGGTTGGTTGGTTGGTTGGTTGGTTGGTTGGTTGGTTGGTTAAACACGTTGGATAGGGCCAATTGAAACAGCGAAAAAGAAACAAAGAAGATCTTGGACCCTATATTAAACACACGAGACGAGACGGAAACATGATTGATTGATCATGATTGATTGATTGATTGATTGATTGATTGATTGATTGATTAATTGATTGATTGATTGATTGATTGATTGGTTGGTTGGTTGGTTAAACACGTTGGAAAGGGTCAATTGAAACAGCGAAAAAGAAACAAAGGAGATCTTGAACCCTATATTAAACACATGAGACGGAAACATGATTGATTGATTGATTAATCATGATCATGATTGGTTGATTGATCATGATTGGTTGATTGATCATGATCATGATTTGTTGATTGATCATTATTGATTGATCATGATTGGTTGGTTGGTTGGTTGGTTGGTTGGCAAACACACATAAAATTCTTCAAGTCGTGCCCCAAATCACATATGTACATGACCTTGACCTTTGACCTTGTGACCTTTGTCAAGGTCATTGCTTCACAATGTCATTGCAAAAGACCCTATGGGTCAAGGACCTTTTGTTTAAGAGTTATGCCTAATAATGGCTTTTTATAAACCATCAATGGGGGTTATGTCCCTTACATAATGGTAAAACCAATACAGTCATAATGTAACAAAGTTGCCCCTTGAAGTACTCAACATTTTTCACTGCTTAAATTTTCTGTATCTATAACCATTCAAGAATTATAGGGAAATCAAAGACATATGAAAATCTAAAATATGACCTTGACCTTTGACCTTGACCTAATTTTTTAAGTTAGGACCCAGGGGACTCAAATAAAAACATTCCAGGGTTATACGGTTAACCGTTTATGAGTTAAAAAAACATACCGACAAATTTATTCCGTAAAGGTACATAACTCCTATAAAATTTCATCGAATCGCTACGATCCAAATTAGCCAAAAATTCCTGAGGATGTAACGAACAATTTGTAAAAAGAATTTTGTCGCTTTCTTAATTTGTTACGAAGGAGATGCACACACATGACAAACAGTGAATAGGGAGATAACTCTTACAAAGAAAATGGTTCGGCTTAGCAGGGTGAACTTTTAAAAGCGCATAAACTATACGATACAATATGAAAAAAATCTAAGCGACATATTGCGAAACAAACATTTATCGCAAGAACAAAATTTGGCGGAAGAAAAAAAAAAAAAAAATAATTAAAAACCAATTGTTCAGAGAACAATTGAAGGTCTTTCCATATCAAAGAAATTTTGATAAGAAGATAGTTGTTCATACTGATACGATAAATAATGGTTTAATCATATTTTTAAGTGATATAAAGGAGATAATATGCTACTTCCGGTGAAATGAATGTCACTTCCGGTCTAATATGACAGCTTCTTTCACACTGATTCCAAAAATATATAGTTTCTATATACTTTTGTATTTAGAATGGGAGATACATGGTCACTTCCGGTTTGTTGGAAGTCATTTTTAGTCTTCAGTAATCAGTTTATGTATCTATATGACAAAATATATGGATTTTGAGTACTTTTATACGAAAAAATTGCAAAGAAGGTTACTTCCGGTTTTCTCAAGGTCACTTCCGGTAGTCATTTTTCAAGGTCATTTGTCATCCAAACTTTTGCACAAGGTCAAATGCCATTAAAATGGACTTAGTTGAAGTTATAATCAAATAACCTCATATCAAGACATTTCAGGGGCACTAACTCCTATTAGATGCTATTTAATTGTATCAGACCAAATGTAACATATCTTCATAACTATATAGCAATCATTTTGCACTTGTTCTTAAATATGTACCTTTTCAAGGGTTGGAGAAAATGCAAAAACATGGAAAATTCCGAATTTAGAACTTGACCTTGACCTTTGACCTTGACCCCATTTTCTAATAAAGGGCCTAGGGATCTCAAATAAATACATTCCAGGGTTATACGGTTGACGGTTTATTAGTTAATAACACATATTGAGAAAATAATTTTGTAAAGGTAGATAACTCCTATAAAATTTCATCGAATCGCTTCGATCCAAATAAGCCAAATTTTCCTTAGGATGTAACGAACAATTTGTAAAAAGAATTTTGTCGCTATCTTTTTTTGTTACAAAGGAGATGCACTCTGATGTTAAACAGTGAAAAGGGAGATAACTCTTACAAAGAAAAGTGTTCGGCTTAGCAGGGTTAAATGTAAAAGCGCATAAACAGTACGATACAATATGAGAAATATCTAAGCGACATATTGCGAAACAAACATTTGTCGCAATATCAAAATTAGGCGGAAGAAAAAAAAAAAAAAAAAAAAAATAATAATAATCAGAAGAAATACAATAGGTCTTTCCACAGAAAAGTGGAAAGACCTAATAATAATAATCAGAACAAATACAATAGGCTTTCCACAGAAAAGTGGAAAGACCTAATAATAATCAGAAGAAAAACAATAAGTCTTTCCACAGAAAAGTGGAAAGACTTAATAATTAGCCAAAAAGAAAGTAGAAATTAAACATGTCCATGACACATCCTGTGTCAGCAGCAAATAGGAAAGCATTATGGTTTCCTAAAGGCAGCTGACACCAGGGGACGATACCTTATGGGCCATAGGCATGTAAAATTATGTATTCCGTGTGCATTGAATGGGTTGACATGTCATAAAATGTGTCTATATTGTTGTATGGTCGATTCAAGCTTGTGTAATATGATTTTTTTAAATAAATATGAATTCGTAACTACATAAAAGTCATGGCTCGTACAAGTGTTTCTTACCAAAAAAACACAATTATCGTCCTTCAGGTCAAAGTTCAAGGTCACATGAAGTTCAAAATTTTAAGAAGGCACACCACCTCATGATGATACATCCACATGCCAAAGATGTAAGGCCTAGGTCAAAAGGCAAAGAAGTTATGGCCTACATGGTTGTGTTTTTCACGAAAAAAAACCATAAAGTTGACCTTGAGGTCATATTTGAAGGTCACACAAAGGTCATCATGATGCAAGACACTTAACCCTGTGATGATACATCCACATGCCAAATAGCTATGGCCTAGTTCAAAAGACGAACAAAAATATGGCCATTATGTACTTTTTGAATAGATTTTGCTCTTATCTAATGAACGAATTTGAGGGTGGGGCGTAATTTAAACTTAAATACCAAAAAATCTAACGGTTAAATTTTAAAAAAATTTTGCAAGAACAACCTACTAGTATAGCACTTTAAATGCTTAGTTTTATGAAAAAATTAAACGACACATTTTTTTTCAAAAAAAAAATTCTTCTTCAAATACTAGAAGCACAGCATTCACTTTTCGGGGCTGATTCTGATGCCCCCTATTTAATTTCTGGCAAAATTTTAAATCCGGAATAAAAGACTTACAAGAAAGGGGTATCAGTGAACTAATATTCACCTCAGCTATCATTATTAGCTAAGCTATTGTCAATTTAGGTTTAATTTCAAAAATTTTAACAAATTCAACCCTATACCCATATTTTAGAAACTTCCAATTTTGGCCGATACTAGTATGTAAAAGATGCCATATTTGAGTTACCAAATCTTTTAAACCTATGGTTCAAATCTTTTAAAATTTTTACAAGATGTTTAGGTTGGCCTAGTTTATCAATGAAAAAAAATTAAGAAAAATTAAACGACAGGATTTTTTTGGGGTATAGTGTTGGGTACCCCCTTAACTCATGAACAGTTAACCGTATAACCCTGGAATGTTTTTATTTGAGTCCTCTATGTCCCAACTTAGAAAATGAGGTCAAGGTCAAAGGTCAAGGTCAAGTTCTGAATTGTGATTTTTGCTTGTTTTTGCATTTTCTCCGACATTTTGAGAGGTACAGAGAAAAACAAGTGGAAAATGTCAGTTTTTTTTGTAATGAAGATATGCTACATTTAGTCTTATACAATTAAATGGCATCTTATAGGAATTATTGCCACGAAATGTCTTGATATAAAGTTATTTGATTACAACTTCAATTAAGTTCATTATAAAGACATTTGACCTTATACAAAAGGTTAAGTGACAAATGACCTTGAAAAATGGCTACCGGAAGTGACCTTTAGAAAACCGGAAGTAGCTTTTTTTGCAATTTTTTTTCACATAAAAGTACTCAAAATCCATATAATTTGTCATATAGATACATAAACAGATTACTGAAGACTAAAAATGACTTCCAACAAACCGGAAGTGGCCAATTATCTCCCATTCTACATACAAAAGTATATAGAAACTATATATTTTTGGAATCAGTGTGAAAGAAGCTATCATATGAGACCGAAAGTGACATTCATTTCACCGGAAGTAGCATATTATCTCCCTTATATCACTCAAAAAGATAATTAAACCATCATTTATCGCATCAGTATAAACAAATTACCTTCTTATCCAAATTTATCTGGTGTGGAAAGACTTTCAATTGTTCTCTGAACAATTGGTTTTTAATTAGGTCTTTCCACTTTTCTGTGGAAAGCCTATTGTATTTGTTCTGATTATTAGGTCTTTCCACTTTTCTGTGGAAAGACCTATTGTATTTGTTCTGATTATTATTATTATTAAGTCTTTCCACTTTTCTGTGGAAAGACTTATTGTTTTTGTTCTGATTATTAAGTCTTTCCACTTTTCTGTGGAAAGACTTATTGTTTTTGTTCTGATTATTATTATTATTATTATTATTATTTTTTTTTTTTTTCCGCCAACTTTTGTTCTTGCGATAAATGTTTGTTTCGCAATATGTCGCTTAGATATTTCTTATATGGTATCGTATAGTTTATGCGCTTTTAAATTTCACCCTGCTAAGCCGAACCATTTTCTTTGTAAGAGTTATCTCCCTATTTACCGTTTATCATCAGAGCGTATCTCCTTCGTAACAAAAAAAGATAGCGACAAAATTCTTTTTACAAATTGTTCGTTACATCCTCAGGATTTTTTGGCGTATTTGGATCGAAGCGATTTGATGAAATTTTATAGGAGTTATCTACCTTTACGGAATAAATTTGTTTGTATGTTTTTTTATCTCATAAACCGTTAACCGTATAACCCTTGCATGTTTTTATTTGAGTCCCCTAGGTCCTTAATTAGAAAATTAGGTCAAGGTCAAAGGTCAAGGTCAAGTTCTAAATTATGACTTTTGCTTGTTTTTGCATTTTTTCCCTTACTTTGAGAGATACATATAAAAGAACAAGTGCAAAATGTCCGCTTTATTGTAATGAAGATATGCTACATTTAGTCTTATACAATTAAATGGCATCTTATAGGAGTTGTTGCCCCTGAAATGTCTTGATATGAGGTTATTTGATTATAACTTCAAGTAAGTTCATTATAAAGACATTTGACCTTATACAAAAAGTTAAGTGACAAATGACCTTGAAAAATGGCTACCGGAAGTGACCTTGAGAAAACCGGAAGTAGCTTTTTTTGCAGTTTTTTCACATACAAGTACTCAGAATCCATATATATTGTCATATAGATACATAAACTGATTACTGAAGAATAAAAATGACTTCCAACAAACCGGAAGTAACCAATTATCTCCCATTCTACATACAAAAGTATATAGAAACTATATATTTTTGCAATCAGTGTGAAAGAAGCTATCATATGAGACCAGATGTGACATTCATTTCACCGGAAGTAGCATATTATCTCCCTTATATCACTCAAAAAGATAATTAAACCATTATTTATCGCAACAGTATGAAGAAACTACCTTCTTATCCAAATTTCTGTGGTGTGGAAAGACTTTCAATTGTTCTCTGAACAATTGGTTTTTAATTATTATTATTATTATTTTTTTTTTTTTTCCGCCAACTTTTGTTCTTGCGATAAATGTTTGTTTCGCAATATGTCGCTTAGATATTTCTCATATTGTATCGTATAGTTTATGCGCTTTTAAATTTCACCCTGCTAAGCCGAACCATTTTCTTTGTAAGAGTTATCTCCCTTTTCACTGTTTATCATCAAAGCGTATCTCCTTCGTAACAAAAAAAGACAGCGACAAAATTCTTTTTACAAATTGTTCGTTACATCCTCAGTAATTTTTGGCGTATTTGGATCGAAGCGATTCGATGAAATTTTATAGGAGTTATCTACCTTTACAAAATAAATTTGTCGGTATGTTTATTTAACTCATTAACAGATAACCGTATAACCCTGGGATGTTTTTATTTGAGTCCCCTAGGTCCTAACTTAGAAAATAAGGTCAAGGTCAAAGGTCAAGGTCAAGTTCTCAATTGTGACTTTTGCTTGTTTTTGCATTTTCTCACTCACTTTGAGAGATACATATAAAAGAACAAGTGCAAAATGTCTGCTTAATTGTTATGAAGATATGCTACATTTAGTCTTATACAATTAGATGGCATCTTATAGGAGTTGTCGCCCCTGAAATGTCTTGATATGAGGTTATTTGATTATAACTTCAAGTAAGTTCATTATAAAGACATTTGACCTGATACAAAAGTTAAGTGACAAATGACCTTGAAAAATGGCTACCGGAAGTGACCTTGAGAAAACCGGAAGTAGCTTTTTTTGCAATTTTTTCACATAAAAGTACTCAGAATCCATATATTTTTTCATATAGATACATGAACAAATTACTGAAGACTAAAAATGACTTCCAACAAACCGGAAGTGGCCAATTATCTCCCATTCTACATACAAAAGTATATAGAAACTATATATTTTTGCAATCAGTGTGAAAGAAGCTATCATATGAGACCAGATGTGACATTCATTTCACCGGAAGTAGCATATTATCTCCCTTATATCACTCAAAAAGATAATTAAACCATTATTTATCGCATCAGTATGAAGAAACTACCTTCTTATCCAAATTTCTGTGGTGTGGAAAGACTTTCAATTGTTCTCTGAACAATTGGTTTTTAATTATTATTATTAAGTCTTTTCACTTTTTTGTGAAAAGACTTATTGTATTTCTTCTGATTATTATTATTATTATTATTATTATTTTTTTTTTTTTTCCGCCAAATTTTGTTCTTGCGATAAATGTTTGTTTCGCAATATGTCACTTAGATATTTCTCATATGGTATCGTATAGTTTATGCGCTTTTAAATTTCACCCTGCTAAGGCGAACCATTTTCTTTGTATGAGTTATCTCCCTATTCACTGTTTATCATCAGAGTGCATCTCCTTCGTAACAAAAAAAGATATCGACAAAATTCTTTTTACAAATTGTTCGTTACACACTCAGGAATTTTTGGCTAATTTGGATCGAAGCGATTCGATGAAATTTTAAAGGAGTTATCTACCTTTACGGAATAAATTTGTCGGTATGTTTTTTTAACTCATAAACCGTTAATCATATAACCCTGGAATGTTTTTATTTGAGTCCCATGGGTCCAAAATTAGAAAATTAGGTCAAGGTCAAAGGTCAAGGTCAAGTTCTCAATTGAGACTTTTGCTTGTTTTTGCATTTTCTCTGACACTTTGAAAGATACATATAAAAGAACAAGTGCAAAATGTCTGCTTTATTTTTATGAAGATATGCTACATTATGTCTGATACAATTAAATGGCATCTTATAGGAGTTGGTGCCCCTGAAATGTCTTGATATGAGGTTATTTGATTAAAACTTCAACTAAGTTCATTATAAAGGCATTTGACCTTGTACAAAAGGTAAGGTGACAAATGACCTTGAAAAATGACAACCGGCAGTGACCTTGAGAAAACCGGAAGTAGTTTTTTTTGCACTCAGAATCCATATATTTTGTCATACAGATACATAAACTGATAACTGAAGACATTAATGACATCCAACAAACCGGAAGTGTCTAATTATCTTCCATTCTACATACAAGAGTATATAGAAACTATATATTTTTGGAATCAGTGTGAAAGAAGCTATCATATGAGACCGGAAGTGACATTTATTTCACCGGAAGTAGCATTTTATCTCCCTTACATCACTCAATAATATAATTAAACCATTATTTATCGAATTAGTATGAAGAAACTATCTTCTTATCAAAATTTCTTTGATGTGGAAAGACTTTCAATTGTTCTCTGAACAATTGGTTTTTAATTATTTTTTTTTTTTTTTTTTTTTTCTTCCGCCAAATTTTGTTCTTGCGATAAATGTTTGTTTCGCAATATGTCGCTTAGATATTTCTCATATGGTATCGTATAGTTTATGCGCTTTTAAATTTCACCCTGCTAAGGCGAACCATTTTCTTTGTAAGAGTTATCTCCCCTTTCACTGTTTATCATCAGAGTGCATCTCCTCCGTAACCGTAGAAATATGCGACAAATTTATTTTATAAAATTGCTCGTTATATCCTTCGCATGATTTGTCCTATTTTAACCGAAGCGATATGAACACTCCTTATGAGAGTTATTCCCCCTTTTGCATTTGATATTAGTAATATGCATTTCTAACTGGTAAACCATAGGTAATAGAGACCTAGGGTCTTTTGATTTAAGGTCCTTGGTCCAAAAAAATGAAAATTAGGTCAAGGTCAAAGGTCAAGGTCATATTATAAATTTTGATTTTGGCTTATTTTCACTTTTCTTCAAAAACCGTATAACATATACACATGTTATCTTTACTAAATTGTTAGTTACGACATGTCGTAACTTATAAATTTTGGTTGAAAGGGTGCGTAATCAATAATCTTATATTTAGAATTATGCATAAAGTGATATAACTCATTATCCATACATATTATAAGACCTTGCATCTTTTGATTTGAGGTCCTTGGTTTGTGACCTTGAAAATGAGCTCAAGGTCATTGGTTAATAGGACGTTCTAGATTTTGACCTTTGCTTTAAATTCATATTTATACATCATAAAGCCATAGGAAGTGACATTTTAGACTGATTTTTAATATTTTTATATCAAAATTGATCTTTACCGATGGAAAGACCTTCAATTGTTCTCTGAACAATTGGCTTTTAATTATTATTATTATTATTATTTTTTTTTTTTTTTTCTTCCGCCAAATTTTGTTCTTGCGATAAATGTTTGTTTCGCAATATGTCGCTTAGATTTTTTTCATATTGTATCGTATAGGTTATGCGCTTTTAAATTTCACCCTGCTAAGCCGAACCATTTTCTTTGTAAGAGTTATCTCCCTATTCACTGTTTGTCATGTGTGTGCATCTCCTTCGTAACAAAATAAGAAAGCGACAAAATTCTTTTTACAAATTGTTCGTTACATCCTCAGGAATTTTTGGCTAATTTGGATCGAAGCGATTCGATGAAATTTTATAGGAGTTATGTACCTTTACGGAATAAATTTGTCGGTATATTTTTTTAACTCATAAACCGTTAACCGTATAACCCTGGAATGTTTTTATTTGAGTCCCCTGGGTCCTAACTTAGAAAATTAGGTCAAGGTCAAAGGTCAAGGTCATATTTTAGATTTTCATATGTCTTTGATTTCCCTATAATTCTTGAATGGTTATAGATACAGAAAATTTAAGCAGTGAAAAATGTTCAGTACTTCAAGGGGCAACTTTGTTACATTATGACTGTATTGGTTTTACCATTATGTAAGGGACATAACCCCCATTGATGGTTTATAAAAAGCCATTATTAGGCAAAACACTTAAACAAAAGGTCCTTGACCCATAGGGTCTTTTGCAATGACATTGTGAAGCAATGACCTTGACAAAGGTCACAAGGTCAAAGGTCAAGGTCATGTACATATGTGATTTGGGGCACGACTTGAAGATTTTTATGTGTGTTTGCCAACCAACCAACCAACCAACCAACCAACCAATCATGATCAATCAATAATGATCAATCAACAAATCATGATCATGATCAATCAATCAATCATGATCAATCAATCATGATCAATCAATCATGTTTCCGTCTCGTCTCGTGTGTTTAATATAGGGTCCAAGATCTTCTTTGTTTCTTTTTCGCTGTTTCAATTGACCCTTTCCAACGTGTTTAACCAACCAACCAACCAACCAACCAATCAATCAATCAATCAATCAATCAATCAATCAATCAATCAATCAACCAATCAATCAATCATGATCAATCAATCATGTTTCCGTCTCGTCTCGTGTGTTTAATATAGGGTCCAAGATCTTCTTTGTTTCTTTTTCGCTGTTTCAATTGGCCCTATCCAACGTGTTTAACCAACCAACCAACCAACCAACCAACCAACCAACCAACCAACCAATCAATCAATCAATCAATCAATCAATCAATCAATCAATCAATCATGATCAATCAATCATGTTTCCGTCTCGTCTCGTGTGTTTAATATAGGGTCCAAGATCTTCTTTGTTTCTTTTTCGCTGTTTCAATTGGCCCTATCCAACGTGTTTAACCAACCAACCAACCAACCAACCAACCAACCAACCAACCAACCAACCAACCAACCAACCAACCAACCAACCAACCAACCAACCAACCAACCAACCAATCAATCAATCAATCAATCAATCAATCAATCAATCAATCAATCATGATCAATCAATCAAGTTTCCGTCTCGTCTCGTGTGTTTAATATAGGGTCCAAGATCTTCTTTGTTTCTTTTTCGCTGTTTCAATTGGCCCTATCCAACGTGTTTAACCAACCAACCAACGTGTTTAACCAACCAACCAACCAACCAACCAACCAACCAACCAACCAACCAACCAACCAACCAATCAATCAATCATGTTTCCGTCTCGTGTGTTTAATATAGGGTCCAAGATCTTTTTTGTTTCTTTTTCGCTGTTTGAATTGGCCCTATCCAACGTGTTTTACCAACCAACCAACTAATCAATAAATCAATCAATCAATCATGATCAATCAATCATGATCAATCTATCATGATCAATCAATCATGATCAATCAATCATGATCATGATCAATCAATCATGTTTCATGATCAATCAATCATGTTTCATGAAAAATTGAAATTTAATATTGTTCTTGCGTCACTTCTGAAAAAAAAATCCACATGTACTCTGAAACTACAAATACAATCGACCTCAAAATTTGCAGTCAGCAGGGCATACATGTACTAAAAGTTTGTAAAAAAATTTGGTGCAGATATCTCTCAAAGCTTTTCCTAGAGAAAAAAAATTGCAATGCCGTAAAAATTGCTTGCTAGGTCCGTAAATTTCAGTAAAAGCCTACAATAAAATGTCCGCTCCGAGATTGAAATACTAATCTGTGTTACAAACAGGTGCTGAAAAATGTACATTATCAGAAAATAATCAATAAATGTGTTTTAAAGTTACACCGGATCAAATAAATCCAAATCATGCACTGTTTGTGATCTGTCATCAAAATGTCAATTTCCTACAATGACAAAAGAAATTACATTGTGTGCATTCCGTCTCTATACATGTTGTCTGTTCAAAGTCCCCACCTAAAAAGGAATAAAAAGACTATCTTTTCGTTATTATAAACCCGTGTCACGTGATGTGGCGCGCGCGCTGTACCTAAAATAAAAGAAAAACTTTCCAAACTAAACATGAAACTTCTCCGGTAACAATAATATAGACCCCATACAAAAACAAACAAACAAACAAACAAACAAACAAACAAACAACCCACCCCCAATTCAATTAATTTTAAAGGGGGAAAGACCCCCTACAATTGCTTTTTTAAAGCAATTGATTTATATTTATTATTATTATTATTAGGTCTTTCCACTTTTCCGTGGAAAGACCTATTGGTTTTCTTCTGATTATTATTATTTTTTTTCTTCCGCCTAATTTTCTTTTCTTCGCAATTTTTTTGTTTCGCAAGATGTCGCTTAGACATATGGTATATGATATCGAACAGTTATTACGCTTTTGTAACTGACACCGCGAAACCAAAATCTTTTCAATGTAAGAGTTATCTCCCCGAACACTGTTTTTCTTGTTATCGCTAAATATTCGCAACCGTATAAGAAACCGACAAATTTATTTAACCAAATTGCTCGTTATATCCTCAGGATGATTTGATCAATTTTGACCGAAGCTATCCGGAGACTCCATATGAGAGTTATTTCCCTTTTTTTGTTTGATATAAGTGAAATGTATTTCTAACTGGAAAACCATAAGTGATAGAGGCCTAGGGTCTTTTGATTTGAGGTCCTTGGTTCAAAAAAATGAAAATGAGGTCAAGGTCAAAGGTCAAGGTCATGTTTGATTTTGGTTTGTTATCTCTAATTTTCAGAAATCTTATAAGATATCGACAAAATCTTTTCACACAATTGTTAGTAGCAACATGTAGTTACACATAAATTTTAGTCGAAAGGGTGCGTAAACATTTGATGCGAGTTTTCCCCCCTTATATATCTAATATCAGTCGTATGGTAATATAACTCATTAACAATATAAAGTAAAGACCTAGAGTCTTTTGATTTGAGGTCCTTGGTTTGTGACCTTGAAATTGAGCTCAAGGTCATATGTTAATTTAACGTTCTAGATTTTGATCTTTGTTTTTACCTCATATGTATTCATGTTAAAGCGATTAGACTTGTTGCATTAGGTTGCAAGCAATATGACGTTGAAAAAGCTAACCGGAAGTGACCTTTTGTAAACCGGAAGTAGCTAATTTTTGTAATAAATTATTGTAAAAGTATGTAAAACCATATATTTTTGGAATCAGCGTCAAGTAAACTATAACACAGTACCAGAAGTAACATATTTTGAACCGGAAGTAGAAAATTATCTCCCTTATTTATATCTTTTTGTATAGAAACCTTATATTTTTGGAATCAGCGTACAATAAGTTGTCATTTGACGCTGAAATTGACATTTAAAACCAAATTTTCATATTTTCATATAAAAAAGATCATTACTGGTGGAAAGACCATCAATGGTTCTCTGAACAATTGGTTTTTAATTATTATTATTATTCTTTTTGTTCCGCCAAACTTTGACGAAGTTAGCCTCCGTAACCGTAAGACGTGTCGCTTTCATATTCACACTTTGTATCGGTGTCATGAATACCTATCCGGAACTCACCCTGTGAGTCGAAATATTTTGTCGGTTCGGAGTAATCCCTCCGAAACCCAAAAACCTTGTTATCGTTCCAACACCGTAACCGTAATAGGTAGAAAAAAATGAAGGGTGAAATTTGTTCAGGACCAGACCCCGGTTCTTCGTTACATTTGGATCGAAAAGATTCAACGACTCATTGGTAGGGTTATGCCCCTCTGAAAATTAACCGGTGTCGGTTGACCACCAAAACTCAGAAACCGTAAGTCGTAGACACCTAGGATCTTCACCAATCATCATCAATTCATGTATCTTTGAAAAATACCTCAAGGTCAAATTTGTATGTTGACCTTGACCTTTGACCTAACACCTTGTTATGGGATAATCTCAGAAACCCTTATACTTACAGAAGTTTTGAATAGTGGAAAATGTTTGGGTCATTTATGCGCAACTTTGTTACATTTTGACCGAAGAGATTTGACCTTTCTGTAAGGGGCATAACCCCTGATTTAGGTTTCTGAAAAGACAAAATCAGCTTTTACTACATAACCAAAGGTCCTAGACCCATGGGGTCTTCAGCAATGACATTGGGGACTAATGACCTTGACAAAGGTCAAAAGGTCAAAGGTCAAGGTCATGTCCCAAATAGCGAATTATGTGTTTTTGACCTTATTTAAAGGATTTTCAGTGTGTTTTAAAGCTTTTCAATACATTCTACGTCTATTTGAACATATATTTAACATTATAAAAGGAAAGACCTCTCAATTGTTCAAGAACAATTGACATTTTAATTATTATTATTTTTTTTTTTCCGCCAAATTTTGTTCTTGCGATAAATGTTTGTTTCGCAATATGTCGCTTTGATGTTTCTCATATGGTATCGTACAGTTTATGCGCTTTTCAATTTTACCCTGCTAAGGCGAACCATTTTCTTTGTAAGAGTTATCTCCCTATTCACTGTTTTTCATCTGTGTGCATCTCCTTCGTAACTAAAAAAGATAGCGACAAAATTCCTTTTACAAATTGTTCGTTACATCCTCAAGAATTTTTGGCTAATTTGGATCGAAGCGATTCGATGACATTTTATAGGAGTTATCTACCTTTACAAAATAAATTTGTCGGTATGTTTTTTTATCTCATAAATAGTTAACCGTATAACCCTGGAATGTTTTTATTTGAGGCCCATAGGTCCTAACTTAGAAAATGAGGTCAAGGTCAAAAGTCAAGGTCAAGTTCTCAATTGTGACTTTTGCTTGTTTTTGCATTTTCTCCGACACTTTGAAAGATACATATAAAAGAACAAGTGCAAAATGTCTGCTTTATTGTAATGAAGATATGCTACATTTAGTCTTATACAACTTAATGTCATCTTTTAGGAGTTGGTGCCCCTGAAATGTCTTGATATGAGGTTATTTGACTATAACTTCAACTAGTTCATTATAAAGGCATTTGACCTTTTACAAAAGGTTAGGTGACAAATGACCTTGAAAAATGACTACCGGAAGTGACCTTGAGCAAACCGGAAGTAGCCTTTTTTGCAATTTTTTCATATAAAAGTACTCAAAATCCACATATTTTGTCATACAGATACATAAACTGATTACTGAAGACTAAAAATGACTTCCAATAAACCGGAAGTGGCCAATTATCTCCCATTCTACATATAAAAGTATATAGAAACTATATATTTTTGGAATCAGTGTGAAAACGCTCTCATATGAGACCGGAAGTGACATTCATTTCTCCGGAAGTAGCATATTATCTCCCATATATCACTCATTAATATAATTAAACCATTATTTATCGCATCAGTATGAAGAAACTATCTTATGAAAATTTCTTTGGTGTGGAAAGACTTTCAATTGTTCTCTGAACAATTGGTTTTTAATTTTAATATAGTGATGTTTAAAAGACAACAACAACCTTGGGGTTCTGGTATTAACAAACAGGGACTTTTCACTAGAATGCTTAACAAGAGAAGAACAGCAGATGTGTAAATGTTGTTGAAGAAAAGAAAATTTAAAAAGGGTCGCCCTGACTATGCATGATTTTTTTCTATTGACCTCAAGCAATCAACAATTAATAAATCTATTATAACATTGCAATTTGATCACATATATTGAACTTTTATAACAATTGGTTCGGAAGAAAATTTTGGATCCAATAGTTATCAAAGGTACCAGGCTAATATTTTAATACACCAGACGCGCGTTTTGTCTTAATAAGACTCATCAGTGAATCTCAGATCACAAAAGTTATAAAGCCAAACAAGTACAAAAAATTCCAAAACAAATTGCCAAATACGGCTAAGGTAATTTATGCCTAGGTCTAGGATAAGAAAATCCTCAGTATTTCGAAAAATTCAGTTTGAGCTCATTTACTTATTGTAAATTAATCTACCCATGAAGTATAATTTCTGGTGAAAAGATAATACTTCATAATGAGACATTTGAAAAAGACAAGTTTTATTTTTAAGATGCCGAGGTGAAGAAGGGAAAGTGCACTTAGAGATTTTAGAAATAAATCTATAGTCAACAACTTTTTACTCTTTACTTTTTAAACCGAAGTAGGGCATAACGAGCTCCACTACTTGTAATGCTGAGTTAGAGTCGTATGACAAAGAACGAGAACTGAAAGCATTTACAGCAATAAAAACATCATCTTTCTTTGACGGTTTAGTCATTTGTCTTTCAACTTCCGGCCATATATATCCCGGCATCCATAGCTGCCATGCCCCACCATATGGATAATTCTGCCAATAACTAATAATTCCATTTATTGGTGGTGGAATGTCTGTGAGTGGAAGTCGATATATGGAAGATAAATACTTCTGTGTAACTTTGACAATTTCTTTCCCAACGGAGAAGACCGCATCACTGTTGTCTATATTACCGTGCTCCCTTTCAATTAGTTCATTCCAGTATGGTATGTTACCATCGTTGTACATGGGTAGTAATATGGATTGTGTAGGATTAGCTCTTGATGTTCCGAAATCGTAAGTTTGCTTCAATGGGGTATCTGATATAGCATAATTGGAGTAAACTGGAGATTTTCTCCACCAAGGAAAATTGTAAGCTAGAAAAAATTTCCCAGCGCTGACATCTTTTACCGCTTTGGTAATGTATTCTCTGATATGAGGTTGATGCAAACCCTTCCAGTTCAGGCTTTCAAGTGATAATCTATTGACTGCAAGGATAACTTTTTTTGCACACTTCTTCATTAAAGGTTTGATCTGTAAACAAAACATATATTAGATTGTTTTTTTCATATTCATTATATATTTTGTGATAAATACAAGAATAGTGTATAAATAATCAACCAATGGCAATGGTTCTGTATCAGCCATCCGTGTTGATATCAGTCACGTTGTGAAAGTCTTTATCAAAGCCCTAGCCTGTATTACGTCACGTCACACGATTTTTTTCAATATAAAACATATAAACATCCCTCAACCTTGTCCATGCACCAAACAGAGCTCTCTGAATTATGTTTTCTACCTCAGGAATAGATTACATTAGCTGTATTTGGCAAACTTTTAGGAATTATTGGTCTTCTATGCTCTTCAACTTCGTACGTTATTTGGATTTTTTAATATTTTTTATTTGAGCGTCACTGATGAGTCTTTTGTAGACGAAACGCGCGTCTGGCGTTATAATTAATTCCAATCCTTGTATCTATGATGAGTTTATTTATATAAATTGACAAAGATAGTCAACTTATGTTCATGCTGATATCTGTTCAAAAGGAAAGTTATTAAATTGCAGTTTGTTCATTTTCTATTTGTACAAAATATCAGTGGAAGAAGGCAAAACGTTTAAGGAATTAATACACTTATAAACAATAATCTAAAAACCGAATGAACGCACTCATCGAATGCATTTGCCAGTAATTATTGTCTCGTACATTTATAAAAGAGGGTCGAAAAATACTGATGGGAATTCATACTCGTAACGACATACCATGTAAAAAATACCACAAACGACGATAAGTAAAATAATAGTACACAAAACACAACATAGAAAACTAGAATAAGTTACATGAACCCTATCAAAAACTGGGGTGATCTTAAGTGTACCGGTAGAGTAACCATGTGGCACCCGTCTTGTTTCTCGTGTAAGTACTACAAACCCGTTGAGTAAAGCCTTAGTTATATAGTTACATTACTTACCCATACCCATCTTAATAAAATGTTATATAGATCTAATTTTAAAAATCAATTACCTTTATAATACTAGTTCGTCCATTTATGGTAATCGTCGGTTCAAAGTACAAATTGTAATTACCATTTCTCATTTTCTTAATTGCTTTCAAATGGTGATTAAGCCTCGTATCGTGCCTGTCGTTTAAATATATAACAATTAAATATTTAATTCAGTTTAGTTGCATTGCATTTTGAAGTTTTGAGATTTTAAAGATTGTTTTGTGCATGTTTATCTTTTTGCGTATTTCTTTTTTGATTATTCTTTGTCTTTTTACTTCTTATCTCGAAGCAAAGTTTCGTCAATCTAATTAAAATTGAATCTCCGTGGTCGCTCATGTTTTATGATTGTTCGCTGCATGGCAGTTATCAGTTATCTTGCTAAGTGATATTGTCTTCCGAAATTATGCAATATTTTATTTTATATTTGGTTATTTTTATTGATGATTTTTTAACACTACTTTCCATGCTATTTCCTATTACAAGGCGATTAACTTTTATTGATGGAGAAAGTCGGAGTACAAAGCCACCTTCGGCCGAGCACACCTGCACATGCTGGGTTCTACATTTGAAAATGCCTGTACTAAGTCAGGAATATGACAGGTCTTGTCCCTTCGTTTTTGATGGGTTTTGTTATTTGATTTTGCAATGTGATTATGGACTTTCGTAATTGATTTTCATCTAAGTTCAGTATTTTTGTGATTTTACTTTTTTCGATCTTACAGTGTTGAAAAGCTAGTGTTCCATAAGTTGAACTTCTTAGACCAATCGGCCACCGAGGCCCGAGTTATTATTTTAAAAACACAATGTTTGTCTATACAGTTAAATGGAGGAATAAATATGTGTGAAATAATAAAATGCGAAAGTTAAGCATTTTTTTTTGTTTTAACTAATACTTTAAGGTGTAATACCCCTTATTCGGGCCCGGCCAGAAAGCACATACCAGAAAGTAGTACATATTTAACACAAAATAATTCCTACGCATGAGTGTAACTTTCAAAATATGTAGAATATTTAGGTATTTTTGGTATCAAATGAAAGCTGAAGGACTGGTGATCATTGAAGAACACTTTGGACTTTTAATTTTGAATATTAAAAAAACTGCACCAAATTTTAAAAAGAGGGTACATTTTGTCTGTTTGTCAGATCTGAAGTACCTGTTTTGGTACATCCAAAGTTCCGGGAACCAGTTCTTTCTTATATGCCATTAAAGGTATGTAGATTTTTTTCAGTACAAGACACCATAAATTGTTGCTTTGAAATGCAATGGTTGTCACTTTATTTGAACTAAAAACAAAAAAGGTGGGCCTGCTTGAAACGGAGGAATTTAACATAGAAAGCAATGGGACCATGAATTAGTGGTGTACTTCCTTAAGAAGTATCACCAACTGGTAAATTCGTAAAGACTTGCATAAACAAATTATATGAAGGTAGTCTACCAAAAATATTTAATAATACAAACGCACAATAACTGGAATGAAACATTCAGACCTCAAACAACTAAATCTAAACTGACTGAGGATACATTTTTCCGTTTCCGGAGCATCATAGTTCACTCAAAAATGTGGATTGGGTTCGTATTGCTTGGTGATTTTCGGACAGATTTATTTTCATACTTTTCATACTTGACCATGGGGTCGTCGGTTATAAGTTCATTTGTGTATTTTAGTTGTCCTTCCTATCATTTCCCTTTTTTTTACTCACTTTCGACTCGCCCGAAGAAATGTTTCAAGTAGCTTTTCAGGTATAGAACCAAATCCTGTTGTAACTGTTGAAACTTCATCCTCTTCTTGAGAAGGTGGAGACGTAAGTACCTCTGCCGATGCACTAACGCCTAAATCTAAGAAAGATGATGTGTCTCTGATATAACTCTGTGCTTCTGGACTAAGGAATTTATGATACAACGAATTGATACTGCAAAAAAAAAGAGAAAATGAAATGAGTATAATAATATTTTTTATCGATTGTCATTGAGATGCACAGACCCGTTCCCGTTTTCATACGTATTTTCACCTTAACCAAATACATGTGTCATTTGAACTGAAGATTACAAGAGAACACGAAAAGGTCTTCTGTTTTCTCTACAATGGCAGAGTCTTTTTGGATAAAATTTTAGTATTCTTGTCTCGTAGTGTCTTTATTCAAATGAAGAAGATACCATTAAATGCGCGTCTGGCCATGGCGTTAAAACAAACTTTAATCCTGGTTTCTATGATGAATTTATTTACAACCACTGGGTCCATGCCACCGATGATGGAGTTTTAATTCCCCGACGGTATCACTTCTGTGCTGACATGAATTATCATTGATATGGTCATACTTATAAATAAACAGTTTACAAAAATTTTGATTTTTTTGAAATACTACATCTTTTATACCTCAGGAATAGATCACCGTAACTCTATTTGGCAACACTTATAGGAATTTTAGTCCCCAATGCTCGTCACTCGCGTCTGGCGTAAATACAAAATTTAATCCTGGTATATATGATGAGTTTATTTACTAAATGTGGTCGCCATTATAATTTACACCCATCCATAAGTTCTTGTCTTAAAATAAGAATAGTAAAGATTTTTTGACAAGATTGTGAAGTTGATTCTTATCCTTATTCTTTTTCATTATAGATATATTTTTTTCTACACGGAGGTTAAATAAGTTGTGCGTAATATGTCAGCAGACTCGAAACGGCAACACACAGTTTTTAACAATATATCGGTGTCATTATAATTTGTCACACTCTAAATTGTCCAGAGTCTCCAAAATGTGCAAGTATAATATATTTATCTATTACCAACATTATTGAAAATTAAAAATATAATACACAATAAGTAACTGTTGGAGATTTATGCCGACCTCTGGATCGTAGACGGTTGTGTTGTTAGGTTGCTATTTCATTGATGTATATCACATATTCGTATATTCTGTTAGTCAGATATATGTATATGTACAATTTTCAATTCACAAAATCCATGCTTAAATTACTTTGATCTTTACACTTTTGAATTATTCAGTATTCAATCTCATTCTTTTAGTTTTATGTACCATCGAAAACAAAATCAATTAAATAGATTGATATGAGGAAAACAACTAAAAAATAGAAATTACCTCTGCTTGTACATTTGTAGTCCATCAACATCTTTAATTTGAAATTGTTTATCATCTTCAGGAACAGTGGTCGTCAGTACATCGGTATAATTCTTAAACATTTCCCTGAAATTAAATGACAACAGATTTCATTTTAAAAAATACCTACCATTTTTATCATCAAAGTTATAAATGTATAAATGAGTATAATAATACGTGATGTCAGTTTCAAAGAAAAAAAATATTTGTAGGTAAACTATTGTACCCTTTTGACGAAACCGTTAATGCATGATAATAGTTAAAACAAATCCTTTTTGCAAGTCGTAGCCCCTGTTTGTGAAACACAGAATTCGTATTTTGGTCCACACCTTGTCAACTGTCGATAACAAAGAGGTTAATGTGGTCATTTTTATAAATTTCCTGTTTACAATTCTTTGAATGTTTCGAAAAACTCATGATTTTCTTATCCCAGGCAAAGATTGCCTTAGTCGTATTTGGCACATCTTTTTGGAATTTTGGATCCTCAATGCTCTTCAACTTTGTACTTGTTTGGCTTTATAAATATTTTGATATTAGCGTCACTGATGAGTCTTATGTAGACGAAATGCGCGTCTGGCGTACTAAATCATAATCCTGGTACCTTTGATAACTATTAAAATGTGGTTCAGAAATGTTATCTGTAGATCTGTAAACCAGAAATGTTTTCAGGTTTACAGATCTAATTATTGTAAACAATTATGTATAATGTACCATTTAAGTTGACTAACTGGTTTCTGTTCATTCGGAAGTAGATTGTAAGGCGTACTGGTACCCCCTAAATCTTTGTATCGTAGATGTGTTCCACGTACGTGTACAGTAGTATCTCCTGATGCTCCACCACCTAAAACGAATTTTTGTACCGGAAGTCCTAGCTCTCGTATGGTATCAGACAGTAGCTTATGTGCTGAAAATATTAATAGTGAAGTGCAAGTGTGCGGAGCTACCGATTTATTTCTGGCCGTTTCAGAATCTGAGGAACCATGGGTAATTTCATTGGTCGTAGCCCAAAATGAAAATAACGTCACGTCATTGGTTCAATTTTCAATGTTTATGACATTTTAAACCAATCACGACGTTTTGGTGTACACTTTAAAATATTACCCAAGATGCAGTAGATTCTGAAACGACGAATTTCAGTTATACTTGTAACCATGCTAAACAAATTGTATCAATCATAACAATTCAAATATATAGACAACATTTTAAAACTATCACAACAATTTCCCATCCCTCAGCAGTTATTTTTTTATCTCTCTTTTTCTTTTTATTTCCCCTCCAATGGAGAGAGTATATTAGTTCATTTCTGTCCATCCGCTGGTTCTGCCGTCCTATGATACCTTTTCTCAGAAAATGTAATGAAATTAAAAAACGTGTTGTCTCTATGTCTGAATTGTCATTTCTTATACACGTAACATTTCATGTGTAGTATAATGGTCTATTTTTACACAGCTCTGCAAGTGATGTATAATTCCTTAGTTTGCGTACTTTGTAGAATTAGTATTTCAAAATTTATAAATGTTCCTACTTATAACAGAAATGAAAAATTTAGGTTATCAAAAATAAATTGTTCACGAAAATATGAATTGTGCTTTTCATATTGTAGAGACTGATATCTAAAATAGAATTATAATTCTTGTCTATTCACTAGGATATGATCTATTTGCCTTATTCTTAAAACAAAACACCGTTACATCTTTATCAACTTACATGAAGCAGTGAATCGCATTGCGCCGAGCTCAACATTAATGTCAGGAATATCTGGAAATTTCATGGTGTAACATCTCCCTCCTACTCTGTTAGAGTATTCGTACACAGTAATTTGTTTATTTAGTTTTCTCAATCTCCATCCAGCGTATGTTCCAGCTATACCGGCTCCTATTATAGCTACATCATCACATGACCTCGCTTTAAATATAACAGATAATACTATTAAGGTGGTACCTAACACCTTGACTAATATTAAGTTGGCTCGTTTTATTTTCATAAAATTTTCACAAAAATTTCAAAATTTCAAAACATTTGACCAACCACTTTATCAGAATATATGCATTGGTTTGAAGTTTGACCAATACTTATTTAGATCACTGAGAAACTTAATATTTCCATAACAATACAACGTGATTAAAACGTTTAGCTGATTTGTACAGAGTTATCTCCCTGCAGGGTTAGGTACCACATTAATTGAAGGAAAAAATTTAGTAAAAATACTATAATGATATCCTTAATTAATTCATTTGATTGCCTCAATGCAAAATGTCCCGAAATATAACTTTCTGTCTTATCATGTCGGTTTTCATTACAGCTGTGCCATAAAAAATTGACTTTGGTCTGTAAAAATGGTTTGATGATGGGGTTATGGATATTTTCCTGTAAACAGTGACTATAGATATTAACCATCGTTTTTCTCAGTTTAACTTCTGCTAAATGGTCATTGCATGAAAAATCAATACGCAATTTGATTGAACTTAATTTTGGTACATTGCGAAAAAATAGAGAAAATGCATGGTTTCAGTCGTCTATATGATAGATAATCTGAAATTTTTGTTTGTTTGCTGGTGACTATTGTTTACAACAGTGATTAAATGGAAAGAATTTGTGCCTGTTTCTGTTAGGGTTTTTTAATCAATGGGGAACCCTTTTTGGGGCAACTCAAAACTTTCCATGCTGTAACTTCCGATAAAGTTGTTGTACGGTGTGGTAGTTGTAGAACAGACTTGTAGTACAGACTTCCCTCCCTATATTTGAAGCAACTGTCATATAAGTGAGAGGTTTAACTAGCTTTAAAACCAAGTGTTATCCATCATTTTCTACTTTAGAAAATATCTATACCAAGTTAGGAATATGACAGCTGTTATCCAGTCGTTTGATGAGTTTGTGCTTTTGATTTTGCTATTTGATTAGGGACTTTCTATTTTGAATATTCCTCGCAGTTCAGTTTTTTGTGATTTGACTTTTTTAAACAGCTTTACGATTTGTATGGAATATATATTTTAAAATGCACAACACATGAAACTAGGACAAAAACATAATGCATAAAATATTTACAAACGACGTGACTTAATCTAAGTAAACAAGATATACAACACACTATTATGAGACACACATACATATATGATGAATTACATTTGTTGACGGTAATATTTAGGGACGGGTTTAAATAATTATGTGTTTTCACTTCCGTAAATTGTCCAGGTTATCAATGAGTTGTAGTCGTTGCCATCATAATCGTTTCGTCTGTCTAAAGATTGGAAATGAATATAATCGAATCTTTTTGTATCTTTTCTTAAAAATAGTACCAAAAATATTTTTTCAAATGTTGGTGCAAATCATCTTGTTTTAAGATTGGATACGGTTTGTTTGTTTTCGTGTCTATTTGAGATTAGGGTCACAACACAGTGTGTAGCTACATATTTTTTAGTTAAATATTTTTTAGGTAATTTCTGTTTTCGTTATAAAATGACGAATACAGGTCAACACAAACATAATCTAGAAAAGACTTTCGAATTTTCTCATTTTTTTGTACATGAACCAACTTTTTTTGTACATGAAGGGATACATTTTGTCGCGCATGTTCCTCTAGAAAAGGCATTTGGTAATATTCACATTATCCAAAAAGTATAGCTAAACCTCTCGCATGTATGACAGTTGTTTAAAATTTCATTATTTTGGACAACGATATGTGCACAAAACAAACAGACATTATAAGTCAAAATGTCAGAAATAGGGATACAGCAGTCAACATTGTGTTATAATTAAGGACGTAAGACATTTGCGCCGATTTTAAAAGTTTTCGAACTTTTATTTACGCCGATGGTGTACAGGTAATTAACAGGTGAATTTTATTTTTTCTTATTTATCATTATAAACTTCGAGCTCTTCCGTTAAACAGTTGTACACATATCATAAATTGTCTTTTATAACATAACTGATGTCCCCCGGCAATAGATTGTTGTCGGTTTCATATGGTTCAGAACTAGTGGAGAAAAATCAATTATGTTGGGATAAGCACAGAGTATAAGGATAAATCAAGTGACACTGGTAAACTGCTATCGGCATTTTCGGGCTACCATTACTTCCCTTCATGTGTGACATTATGTATGAGTATTCTTCCTACTTATGTCAAAATAAGAACTCTTGAAATGACCGACGGTGTACACAAGCAAGAACAAAATAGACTTAGCTATTTACAAGTACAACAAGTAGTAGAAGAGATGAAAATACTTGAAAGGAATATATCAGATGTATAGCATTTGAATACTCGGTCAGAAAACATTTATAATTCATTGTATCATAACATTAGTTCAACTGGATAACGGAAGAGGTTTATAATGAAAAATAAAAAATAACATTTAACCTTTAATTTACCTGTACACAATCGGCGCAAATGAAGGACAAAAATCGGCGCAAAATGCAAAACGCTGATAATCTTAATCACTAAAAAACACACAAATATATCAAAAAAGCCTAACTATAAAGGCATATAGACAACGAACACTAACAAAAAGAATACAAAACAATATACCAGACATTGTAGCACAATAACACAATGACGGGGTGTATAGTTTCGACCCACCGTATAAAGAACTGTAAAGCCTTTAACAATGAACAAAATCAATATCGAATATAGTAAGCTACGAAAGGCAGCAAAGTGAAAAAATTAAATAATTAAAAACGAGAAACCAACTACTTATGTACATCAAACAGAATATAACCTGCAACATGCAACCAACATTAACCACTGAATTACAAGCTCTTTGTTATCATTATATAAGTATCATATATATATGCCTCGCCCAACGGTTGTCTTTTATTAACTCAAATATTGTATATACAAATAATTTTAAGATGAAAGGAATGTTCTTATGTATGTACAATATAAAATAAATTGTTTTTTCAGTGCCAGCCTTTGTAAGAATCAGGCAATTTAGTAAAAAATCAAAACAAGACAAAAAAAAAACCCAACAACATCGACAGTGGTTTATCATCTTTCTGGGAAGTTACCCTAAAAAGGGTAAGGTCTCTTGTTTCTGAGTGTCTGGTAATTCTAGAAATCTGTAGATAACTTTTGGTTAGAATGATAACAAATTAAGGAGTTAGATGCCCTTAATGGTTAATTTCCAGTGCATTTCAACCAAATTAGATCTTGAATTACCACAACAGGAAAAGAAACCATTGTTATATGCGTGCATCATTATACACTTTGAATATAAATTAATGTCAATTTTAGTGGGTTTTAGTTTGCCTCGATTTCACCACTGCCCGATTCTTAGACAGATTGCCACACATAATTATCATTTTTCAATCTACGATATATACTTAACTAAGATATGAAATAAACTTACACTTATACGGACGTCGTTTATATTTAGCCTCTATCATCACAACAAATATGAAGCCAATTATAAAAACAGTTATCCAAGCAGACATATTGTACATGTTGTAATTCATGTACATATGTAGTCTAAAAGTGAAAAACAAGAATTTTTATAAACATTATTAATTATAAATATGCTATTCAAGTATTTTTTTTCTTGATCACGTGTGCATCTAACAAGTCTTACGTACTGGAGGACATTAACAGGACATAATGTTACTATTTACCTAGAATTAAAGTTTATTTATAATTGTTTAGTAAATTTCTCATCCAGATCCTATTAAAAGATTAAGCGTTTTTTTTTTTTGTTTTGTACTTAGTTTCTAACTTTTGATCTAACTTTATAGACGTATTATGGTAATTTAAATCTAGCACCGCTTAATTATGGTTATGCTTTAATATGGTAACAAGGTCTTTGGAATGACGGTTACTTAATCATGTTAATATTCTCTCTCTATATATATTTATAAATGGATTTCCCTGTAGTTAAAAATATTCATAAAGTTTTTGTTCTATACGATAATCTAAAAGTAGTTTGTATCTTATCATGCTTATATCTAACTTCTTTGTGAAAAAAAACCGAGGACGCGACGACGGTAGAGGCGATAGATGTTGTTTGTATAGAATCATATGTGAAGAATGTTTAGAAGATGATTTATCTGCACTATTTCTCCATTATTTATTCCTAAAACAAAATGATATACAGTGTTTAGTTTCTTTTTCGGTGGCGTGGGTAACTATTGTTTCCCGCTTCTTTCCTGATATTTCCTTTACGAAAGATTGGTCTCCACCAACAAACTGGTGTTTTTGTTATGCAATATATATCTAAATCGAACAAAGAGTTAAGGGTCGTGAATAAATTCATCTGAATCTTTTAAAGACCTGCAGTTTTAAGTATTGTTTTCTGTCTCTGTCAGAATATTATGTTTCGACGTTGGTTTGGCATTGGAGCGATTCCAAAAACATATAGTCACCATTTGTAGTTAAGCTACAATTTTTTCCTTTTCATGAAAGTTTTTAACGCGAATGTTTACTGGTTTCTAAAATTCTTATATTATCGACGGAGAACCTAATAGTATTATCTATCCCAATTAAGTATGTATTGTACGATTAACATCAAAATTAAAAGTGAGTGACAGCATTGTCCAATCACGATTCAACCATTCGTTGGTCTGACCACTGACAGCACCATTGAAACTTTACGGAGCGGACATTTCAGTAGTAGCATCAACCAAGCATGTTGGAACTATATTAAATGCCGAATTTAAGAGCATGTCAAGAACTTTAAATGCATGCCGAATTTTGCGTGCAACTGCGTTTTCTGTAATGAAATCCGCACTATTTACTTGTGCGCTTTGTGCGCTTTGGTATGGTCTTTTAAAGACTGAGTTAACAATGTTAGAACGTTCTGACAAATATATATGTAAAATAATTCAAGGGCTTCCTGCACGAACACGATCCGACAAGTGCACAAGCCTACTCGGTTCCTGTGGCTTCCTGTGGAGTGCTATATTGACAAGTGTAAGTTACAATTTTCGGAAGATTATGTCATTGGACATAAACTTGCTACCAAAACGTATACTATTACTACGACTTTTAGAATTTAGAAACAAATGTGATAAAAAGCAAGATGGTTTTGTACCAGAGTTAATCAGAATAGCCGTTAAATATGATTTGATATACTTTGTTGAAAATTTCATGAAATCAGGCAGCTTCCCAAGTAAGGCTGTATGAAACAGATATATATTTCCATTTCAATGGCGAATTCTGAAAACAACAGATGGCAACAAAGAATATCAGTTTACAGTGTCTTTGAAATTTTCCGTACAATTCACAAACACATGGTACCACACAGAGCTTGGGTTATTGCTTAAACTAATCCTAACTTCAGAGAAGTAGCTAAATATATTGTTGACCTATGTTCTGTCATCCGAACTGAAGAGTCGCCTCTCTTATGCGAAAAATGTAGACAAGTTTTTCTATGACATTATTGAACATATCATGTGTATGTGCGATCGTTTATCAGACTTAAGAGCGAAGCTTTGGGAGGACTTAATAAGTATTAATCCGACTGTGTTCAGTGTGTATCTAGACAATCTATCATGATCCACATTCACAGCAACACTTTTGTCGTGTTATACGGAATATGATCTGGATAATGATAACAGTATTTATTTCTCAAAAACTTGTATTACACATGTTCAACAAATGTGAAGCGTTTTTTATAACATTTAACTTACCTTCAGTGATATAATCATTTACTTTAAAGTGACTTTGAACTGATTAATCATTCTAATTAATATGTGACATTTTAATCATTCAATCACTCTAATGTCTTGATCAATCTGTAAATATTTTTATTGTATAAACATTGTTTAATACTTGCAAATCTTCGATAAGAAGGAAATGAAGTTCAAATTTTCAAATTCTTTATTAACTTTGAGCCTTACGGCTCATCAGTATAATCATATACATGTACAGTGTATACATATGGCATATTACAAACAATATAAACAATATGTATAATAAACAATAGGTGACGTCAGAAGTTTCATCAATACAAAATATCTTTTATTACAATAAACTGTTTCTTAATTTAAAAGAGAAATGTAAAAACTTTCCCAAGTTACAAAGCTGTTTTGTGTTTTCACCTGACAATAATTCTATTAATTTAAAAGTTGATGGCCTAGACCAGTAATATTTTTTTATATATTTTTTTCGCAAATCAGTATATCTACTACATTGAAGGATAAAATGAAATTCATCCTCTATTACTCCTAAATCACAAAAAATACAATTTCTTTCATTTCTATTAGTACCAACATAACGTCCAGTTTCAATACAAAGGTTATGTGAAGACAAACGAATCCTTGTTATACATTTACGAAAAAGTACAGGAATGCATTTCTGTAAATAAAATTGCAAAACTACATTTGTTACAACATACTTATATAATCTACACTTTGAAGAAGAATCTAATAAAAATTGTAACTCTTGGTTAGCTTGATCAAACAAACGCTGTCTTATCAAAGGTAAATATGAGCTGTCTACATTTAACAACCATTGATTATCCCACAAATTATTCATACCAAGACTATATATCAATCTTTTAACATATGTTGCCCAATTCATACATTTTGAACAATTTAACACAAGTTCTTTATAACAAGACCTTAATATACAATTGTCACTAATTAAAATTTTGAACCAAAATTTAAGTATTCTATAATTACGCTCATACTGCAGTGGAAATCTACCTAATTCAAAATAGACCATCACATTTGGGGTCGTTCTTTTGACACTTAATAACATTTTGCAGTAGTCCAAATGGACCTTTTCTATCATAGGAGATTTGTGTACTCCCCATATTTCACACCCATACATTAATATGCTACTAACATAAGTATCAAAAAGACTAAGCATTGTAAATACATTTAAACATAATGATGATGTAGTTCTTCTCATACTGAACATAGCTTTTCTACCTTGTTCTGCACAATATTTCTGTGTTTTAAGAAATTTACAATTATACGGTATTAATACACCTAAATAACAAAATTGTTCCACAATATCCATTGTTTGACCGTTATAGACCCATGTCTCATTAGGCCGTACAATTCCACCCTTCCTGAAAACAACAATTTTTGTTTTTTTTTGTATTAACAGACAAGCCCCATTTTTCTGTGTAAATTGACAAAGTATTTAACATTTCCTGTAAACCTTCTACTGTTTCAGACATCAAAATCATGTCATCAGCATACATTAACAAAAATAATGTTATATCTTGAAACTCTAAGGCACAGTTGCCATTAGCAATAAATTCATTTTCAAAATCATTCACATAGAACGAAAATAAAATTGGAGAAAGAACTTCCCCTTGCATTAAACCAAGGTTGTTACAAAAGTAATCAGAGTTTAGCCCATTGAATCTAATACAGGTTCTAACATTATTATACATAGATTTTAAAACAGTTAATAGTCTTCCCCGAATACCTAATCTGGAAATTTTGTACCATAAACATAAGCGATCAATTGAGTCAAAAGCTTTCAAGTAGTCTACAAAGCAACAATATAATCTTTTATTTTTACAGAGTGTATTTTGAATAACAGAGTATAAACAAAAAACAGCATCAACTGTACTATAACCGTTTCGAAAACCAAACTGTGCATCAGATAATATATCATTGACAGTTGCCCAATTTAACAATCTTTTATTGAGTATTGTGGTGAAAAGTTTACCTAGATTGCTGACAAGGCTTATGCCACGATAGTTTGCTGCATCATTAGCATCACCAGATTTGAAAATTGGTACCAGGATGGCATCTGACCACGATGACGGGAAATATCCACTAATCAATACGGCGTTAAAAATAGTACATAAATGTGGTATAATAAAATCCTTGTATTCAATGAAAAATTCATTCAGCAAACAGTCTGGACCATGGCTTTTGTCCATTTTAAGTTCATAAATTGCCTTTATAATCTCATCCGCAGTAATATCTGCATCTAGTTCATCAAAAACACATTCATTATTAATCACTTCGGGTCTCTTATTGCTATTCGGCGCACTTGATACAAGTTCTTTGAAATATTCAAAAAAGTCATGCAGTAATGTTTAAATCACATTTCCTCTGATTATTTTTCCTAAATAATGAATAAAATTTTCTTGGATTGTCTTTCTTTAGTTTACACAACATATAGCCTTCCTGTCGTTTGTAACTACGTTTGAGCTTGCATTCATACTTCTTGTAAGCTTTTTTGGCACTGTTCAAATCTATATGACTATTAAATGTTTTTTTACCATTAAAAGTATGTAATTTTTTACAATAATTGGCATATAGCTCTTTACACTTCTGGTCAAACCAGGGTTTATCAGTATTTACTCTCTGATTTTGGGAATTTCGCTTTAATTTCGCTTTTACTTTTGGCATTTGTTTGAAAAAAGGAGCTGTCACATTTGTTAAGCACTGAGTGAAGTTATTTATGCACAAGTCCATACCATCCTGAGACGCTATGTCCATATTAGCTATCGTTAAACTTAAATCATCAGCATTAACTAGTAGGGCATTATAGCATAAGTCTCTAAATTCTTTATTCCATTTGAAAAATTGAGATTCTTCACCATCCATTAAATTTGAATTTATATCATTGCACTGCATAGTAAAGTCAGTTTTAAATTGAACATGTATGGGAGCATGGTCACTGTATGTTGTAAAATTACTTGTAATAAATTTTAAAACTTTTTCAATATTAATTGGCTTAGCTAACAAGTAGTCGATCACACTCATACCTCTTGGACCACTATATGTAAAATCATTTGAAAGTCCATCAGGGTGGCGCCCATTTATAATTCTAAGTCCACTGCTCTTACACAAATTAAGTAGTTTTGTTCCATAGTCGTTGGTTCCTGCATCCGGGTTATTACGGCAAGACAAAGCCTCATCAGCAACATATGTAAACAGATCACCAACCCTATCTAAAATACTATCATGTAATTTATCATTTTGTACATAATCATTCATATTAGCTGTTCTAGCATTTAAATCACCAATAACAAAAATATTTGGACATTCAGCTGAGTAATGTATCATTTGAGACTCAAGCTCATAAAATAAATCACAATTATGAATCCTATAAAAGGATGAGTTCTGTGGTGGTATATACAGATTTGCAATTAAATAGTCACTTTCACATCCAGTCAGTTCTTTAGCTATCCTTATCCAAATCAATGTCTCATATGAAATGTCAATTATTTTAACATAGGGTGATAATATTTTTCTTATCATTACATACATACCACACCCTTGTTTATACTTTTTTCTAGATAAAGGGATAGATTTACACACAAAATCATCAATTTCAATATTACATGTATTATTGATCCAACATTCTGATAAAAACACAATATCATAAGTACAAATAAAATTCTTAAATTTCTCATCTTTAATTTTTTCTTCAAAACCACCATTTATATTCCAAGATAAACACTTTAAATTTTTAATTAAAACTTCCGACGATTTCTATGATACTTGCATACCATTTTCATTCATGACATCAGCACCATCATGATTTTGACTTTTATGTAAAACATTTTCTGAATCACTAAATTTAATTTTTTCCTTTTTTGCGTTTGCAATAGCAACATCAAGTGGGCCACCTGAATATAAAACACCTCCAATAAACAATTTATCCTTAATAAGCACTGCTTTCACATCTGCATCACCAGCTTTTTTAAGATAGGGAATTAATGATTTCCTCTTTTCCACAACAGATTTCGGATATTGATCAGTAATAGAAATTGACGAACTTTTCAACTTGTAACTCCTTTTACGAACACTGTCACGTTTTTGCCTGTCACTAAATTTCACCAATATAGGCCGTATACGTTCCTGACCCTCATTTTGACTCGATAATGCTACCTCATTTTTTTTACCAAGACGAAAGGCAGATTTTATGTTTAATTCATCCTCAATTTCAAGGTTGTTTTCGCACATACTTTTAATAATAAGAGCACAATCTTCCCCTTCACTTTCCTTTATTCCATGAAAAAGCAAATTATCGCGCATGGATTCACACTTGATAGATTCAAGATCATTGTTGAGCTTTTCATTTGCTTTGAAAATTTTCTGAAGGTTGACTTTTGAATCGGACAAGTTTTTAGAGTCCCGCTTAATAAATGACATATCATTGCGCAATGCTTCACACTCTGTTGCAAGTTTTTTAATATCAGATTCTATCTTTTTGTTTGTTTTTTCATGCACTTTAATATTTTCATCGAATGATTTGGATATGAAGTTTTGGCTTGTTTCTACATCAAGTACACGTTTGGATAGTTTTTTCATATCACCTTTCATTTCACTCAATTTAAAATCAACACTGCTAACTGCACTTTTTATTTCATCAATACTGTTCATTTTAACTGACATAGCTTCAAATTTCGATAACAGTTCGGTTGCCCATTGAGGTGGGCTCGCTTGCGTTGGTGTGGGGCAGGGCATATACGGAGCCCCCATTTGGAATTGCTGCGTAGGCGAAGTTACAAAAGATGATGACATCATGGGCATGGACATGTTGTGGAAATTTGTGTTATTGTTCATGTAAGGTTGACCATTCATATTATTGCTTAATGGAAATGTTTGTTGTGAGTTTAAAATGGCGGACAAATCAAACGCACCCGGAATTGGCTCGTCTTTGTTTTTACTTCTAATCCGTTTTTTCTTTTTCTTTGGTTGTTCAGGCTCTTGATTTGATGCCATTTAAGTTTATTAAACCACTTTACCATAATTTTACCGCTCAAAAACAGTTGCAAACATTTGCAAATCACATTTTACTGGAGCCGATGTAAACATGCTGCCATATGTATCAAGGGCAGATAACTCCATGTTAATATATATATATATTAAAAAGATTAATTTTTAATTGTTTTGTTTTTTGTTCTTAGTTTCTAACTTATGATCTAACTTTATAGACGTATTATGGTAATTTAAATCTTGCACCGCTTAAATATGGTAAATAAAGGCAACAGTAGTATACCGCTGTTCAAAACTCATAAATCCATGGACAAAAAACAAAATCGGGGTAACAAACTAAAACCGAGGGAAACGCATTAAACACAAGAGAACAACGACACAACACACACAGAAACGGTCCAAG
This sequence comes from Mytilus galloprovincialis, assembly GCF_965363235.1. NCBI lineage: Eukaryota > Metazoa > Mollusca > Bivalvia > Mytilida > Mytilidae > Mytilus > Mytilus galloprovincialis. The sequence continues at coordinate 51,787,329 of NC_134850.1, forward strand.
CAACAGACAAAACACCACGAGAACAACAAATATAACATCAAAACCAAACACATGAATTTGGGACAGACAAGCACCGTGCCACGTCTTATCTCAAAAACAAGAGAAAACACAAACGACTCAACGTTAAAATGCAACACACACAGAAACGAACAATATTATAACAATGGCCATCTTCCTGACTTGGTACAGGACACTTTTAAAGGGGAATAACAGTGGTGGGTTGAACCTGGTTTTATGGCATGCCAAACCTCGCACTTTAATGGCAAAGTTAAATATAACATTGAAATGACAACACAACATTACAGGACCACAATACAAACAAAAAGGAGACCATATTAGACAAAGAAAAGCATGACCAATAGATAACAAAAAGCATCAGGTTTAAAATTCAATACGCCAAAAACGCGTCTTGTCCACACAAGACTCACTAGTTACGCCCAGATATAAAAGATCGAAAGTGAAAAAAGTACAAAGTTGTACAGCACTGAAGATCAAAAGTTGAAAAGGTTTTGCCAAATACGGCATTGTTTGTATGCCCGGAATAAGAACATTCTTATTATATAGAACAATTCATGCTATTGCAAACAGTAAATTTTAACAAATGAATATGAAAGAGATATACATAATGAAACTGAAGTATTAACTAATTACAGAAAACTAAACGCGGTCTTTGATTGATTGTCGGTTATTTAATCATGCTAATTTTCTCGTTAGAATTTTCCTGTAATTAAATATATTTATCAAATTTTTATTCTATACGATAATCTACAGGTAGGTTCTATCTTGTATCTCACTTCTTTGTGAAAAAAAGTGGACGCGATATCGGTAGAGGCGATTGATATTGTTTGTATAGAATCATATAAGAATGTAAGAAGATGATTTATCTGCACTTTTTTCCATAATTTATTACTAAAACATAATGATATACAGTGAAACCTGGCTAAACCGGATCCTGCATAAACCGAAAACCTGTATAAACCAAACGTATGCTTAAAAGCACGTCATATCAAATTGTATGCGTTGTGAACATGATAAAACCGAACATCGATCAAAACCGAACAAAATCTTTTAAAGTACCGAACAGATTTGGTTTACACAGGTTTCACTGTACAGTGTTTAGTGTCTTCTTCTGTGCCGTGGGTTTTTATTGTTTCCCCTTCTTTCCTGATATTTCCTATACGAGTAGAGGGATGGAACTATTAGTTATTTCTCCGTGACAGACGTGGAACAACCACACAAACAATCTATCTAGAGGCCAAGAAAGATTGGTATCCACCAACAAACTCGTGTTTTTGTTATGCAATATATATCTAAATCGAACAGAGAAAAGGGTCGTGAATAAATTCATCTGAATCTTTTAAAGACCTGCAGTTTAAGATATTGTTTTCTGTCTCTGTCAGAATATTATGTTTCGAAGTTGGTTTGGAGCTATTCCAGGTACATATAGTCACCATTTTCATGCAAATTTTTAACGCGAATGTTTACTGGTTTCTAAAATTCTTATATTATCGACGGAGAACCTATTATCTATACCAATTAAGTATGTATTGTACGATTAGCATCAAAATTTAAAGTCGTATGCGTTCGAGTGACAGCATTCACCAATCACCAATCACGATTCAACCATTCGTTGGTCTGACCACTGACAGAACTCTCAGGCCGATGATGTTTATTATTTTAGTTCCTTTTTTAATCGCCAAATGCAACACTGAATTTGTACTTGCCAATTGCAACAAGACAAGTGTTACATGTGGAATACGATATGCTCACCATTCTGAAGTACCCGAGTTCAACCATTGTTTAAAAGTTATTCAAGCATAATATACCTTATTTTGTGATGTATATTTTATAGACTTCGTTGTCTTTTCACCGTTAATCGTTTTGTTTTTGCAATAATTTAGTTAATCTCTTCAAATTTTATTCTCACTGTGGCAACTTCCGAATCTTTGGAGGGATTAATTACTTAAAATTTGCCGTTTGTACTAAATTTTATTTGTAGATATTTGTGACATACAAAAAGTTGGACTATAATCTTTAATAAATCTTAATAATTGTTCAATAATTCATTTCAACTTGTTATAATATGTTTGTTTTTGTTCAATCAAAAATACTGAGCTAAAAAAGGTGTTTTGACTCTAAAAAAAGATCTAACCGGGGAAAAACTGTTACAAATGGCAAAAGGTCAATGTCTGAGAGGCTAATTAATGAATAGCAGTTGCGACATTTAATTTGAAATGTTGAATAGTGAAAGGTGATTCATGATAAATAGTTGATAACACTAATGAAAGAATCAAACATGTTACATACGAAAAGTCTATCATGATCGTCTGTACATATGCATGCCGGATCGTCTTGATTGAAATTCAAATAACGGAGAAATGTACCATCTTTATCAATGACATGAATATTGTTGTTGTTGTTATACTCAATAACTATCAGGTGAAAACATGAATTTGTACAAAGATCCGATGGATTAAAGCATTCTTGGTGGTCAGCAGTGTAAGAAAAACGGAAATGTCCATACTTATCAACGACTGTCACAGCTGGCTTTATATGCTTTTGTGTGGATCCAAAGTCGCACACGCAAATATCACCATTTCCGTTCACAGCTATGCTTTGTGGAAATGCATATAACGGTTTATAGTTCTCATATTGCACCTCGAGAAGAGTTGTGCCATTCGTATTATATTTAACTACTTTGTTTTCCTCTCCGTGTTCTTCTGATAAACATGCATAGATGCGAAATGGCTTTACGAACGTTAAGCAAATCACTGTTGCTGGTTCTGTTGTAATTATAAGTTCTTCTTTGCAGTTGTTAATTTTTCGTATAATTCCTTTATCTTTAGGAAATAATAAACCATCCTCAATTGCTGCAAATCTATATGCCATTGTACTTGTCTTAAATACGTTGACTATGACTCCTTCTCTGCTGACCAGTTTTACCGTTTTTGAGCCGTGCGATGACACATAAAACTGGTCATTTCCTGCGTAACTGATTGATATCATTGCAATATAACCACATGGAATCTTTCCAACAAGTTCGGCATCCATCAATGTCTTCACTTTCTTGTGATAATATATAATGTTGTGGTCTGGAGCGTTGGTTTCAAGATGTGGTGTAACACATTCCAAGCAAAGTTTTGCATTGCAAGGTTTGCAGAAAAACTTTACGTTTCTGTTACATGTTTGACATGTTGTGAAGTGCTGTGCTTTGAATTTTGTTAATGACTCCGCCATTTTGAAATATTTAAGATGTATTCATTTGCGTTTGTCGTCGATATCTACTACTTTTAAAGGTCGCGTATTTTAATTTTTAATGTGCATCCATCCATCTAAAACTATTTACCACTCAATCTATAATAATGTTTATTCAAACAAATTGAATAAAAATGCACCAAACATACAGAGAAGCAGACCTCGACCTTGATATTCCTTTTCATTAAAACCCTTCAAAACATTTCAGTTCATTCATATGTGTATATATATAATACATAAGTTCGGATTTATGCTTTTGTTAGTATTATATACAGGCCACTAATTGATCTTTACAGAGCGAGAGAATGTCGAAACCGGAGTCGGACTTCGGTTTACTAATATCCCTCAGGTAACATGATGGTTCAGTGAAATCAACGCCATACAAAACTCCGATTTATAACAATCCGTAAGTGTTCCACTGAACCTACTGTCTCGCCTACTTTTGCTGTTTTCTGTGTTTTCAGTGTGATATGGGAATGCACATAGTTAATTTGCAGTTGATGAAATAAAACGTTTGAAATGTATGAAAAAAGTTATGCTTGTAAATAATGAATACCGTATGCAATCAAAAATCGCAGGCTGAACAAAAATGGGGCAACAGGTATTAAAAATATTTTCTAGATACCGTTTTTTTTTTATTGAAGGAAGCTTCTGTCCAAGTTTGGTAAAAACCCAGGATAGTTTATGTATCTAATAAATGTTTAAGAAATTTTAACTGCTGACTGTATGTAATGTTAACTGGAAAAAAAAACTATATCCATTTATAAACAAGAAAATTTCCTTCTGGATTATATCTTATGGTCATAAAAAAGCTTCTGTTCAAGTTAGGTAAAAATCCAAGATATTTAAGAACCGGTTATAAAATTTAAAAAATGAATTTAAAGCCAACTGGCAGAAAAACTAAGTCCATTTATAAGTCATAAATTGTAACCAATACTCTAATACTGATCACTGACCTTGGCCTTGACCTCAATATCTTTTAAGTTAATTGTTAATTGAATACCTGCAATCGGACAATTACATTGAATCAAACTAAATTGATTTTATGGCTCGGAAATTAACATCCGAGACACAAACTAAGTCTACTTGATATTTCCAACTTTAAATTGTAAACCGTCCGTAAACTCATAAAAAGGTTCGAACCACTAGGCCGCAAGTCTCCATAGCTGAAGAGATCGATTTAAGTACTTTGTTTTTTTATATAATTTAATAAGGTCTCTCAAATATCAACACATGTAAATACAATAACAATATTATGTATCAAAGTCAACAATGTACACGTAAACAGAGCACTCAAATTAAGTCTATCAAAAATATTGCAGTGAAAACTTGTGTAATAGTTCGTATCAAAAATGTAAGATGAATATTAACGGCTTCTAAATAAACGCAATTCTACCGTAAATACCCTAGCTATTTAACTTTATGGTAATTTCATTAAATATTAAGTTTAAAACACCGAAATATAAAAACTCTCCAACTCAATTATTACTAGAACACGCTGTAGAATTAGACCGTATATTTTAGATTAAACAGGACCAAACGAAGTAACGAAGAAGTAACGAAGAATCACCCTGAGAAATACCAAACAAGGGCAGCAACACACATTATAAAATCAGTAGCTTACAAAGCACATCAATCAAAAGGAATCGAAAAGCTATTAAACGAGATTAACCCTCATAAAGCCACGGGCCCATCACTTACAGCTTACTCAAAGAAATGTAGACACAAATCGCACCAATTCTTTGCCTAATTTACCAAAATATCTTACATCACCGGAATTACCAATTACGACTGGAAACATGCTAGAGTCGCACCAGCATGCAAAAAGGGGTACAAACATAAACCGGTCATCTACAGACCAAACCGTTTACTTGTATTTGCTGCAAGTTAATGGAGCATATAGTCACATCAAACATGAAACATCTGGAATCCAATAACATCTTGTAAGACCTCCTACATGGCTTTCGATACTATCGATCTTGTGAAACATAATTGCAACATCTCTTTCATTCGAGCACTCCAAATACATAAACAGATCTCGTAATAGTGGACTTTGCAAAAGCATCTGACAAAGTTTCAAATCATCACTAACTTTACAAATTAAATCATTTTAGCATCAATGGAAACACATTTAATTGGATCTCTGTATTTCTCTCCGACCGTACTCAGGCAATTGTTCTGGAGGGAAAATCATCAAGCACAGTCCTATTCACCTATGGAGTTCCACAAGGTACTGTCTTAGGTCCAATCTTATTCTTGGCCTTTATTGACGACCTTCCAGACTATCTTGTTCATAACAAACTAAGATTATTTGCTGCTGACAGTAATTATCATATACATACCAGTTAAATCCCAGGGTGACTGCCTCAAACTTCTAGCTGATCTTGATGCAGTAGCGAAATGGGACTGGAAGTCGACTTGCTGGTGACCTTCCAGCCAGACAAGTGTACTGTTCTCTCTTGTCAGAATTAAACGTCAACCTTTGTGCATTCTTCACAATCATATTTTAGAAAATGTTACATCTGCATCGCATTACAATCCAACCTCAAAAATGGGGAAAACCTACAGATGACAATATCTCTTCAGCCAATAAAACACTTTAAAGAAACATGAAAACAGAAAATCAGAATTTTAAAAGCAAGGCATACCAAGCACGTGTCCATCCCAAACTCGAGTACTCGAGTCTGTAGTATTACAGGGTCTTATTCAGACATTGGGGGTACGAAACACCCGTAAAAGCCCTTAGAAATATAAATAAACAACGGTGGTTTTATTCAAACCCAAATGTTAATTATGTCTTCTACAGAACTAGGCTTTAAACGATCAAGCGACCGAATCAATAAAACATCTACTTTATATACCAATTACAGGTAAAGAAATAACAACTTTAACCTGTGGGACTTTAACCAACCGCATGCAATTCAAACTTGTATATATACAGAGCACTCGAAAATGCTTACCGAGATGAATTGTAAACTTTTAATCATTTATCTTTCTATGTAAAAACACCGAGAGCCCTTACTGATTAACCACTAAATAATCAACTACACTGTTTATTTTACCCTCGATTCAAACATGTAAGCAAAATAATAACCATGAAAATAAATTGGAAATATAAGCCATCCTGCACATAATTTTGAATATGTTCCAGACCGTATGAGTATTTGGACCGTACGCGTACGGTCTGGACCGTATGCGTACTTTTTCAAAACACTCATACGGTCGGACCGTACGCGTACGGTCTGACTTATATTTGTTGAAGTTGGCAAAGTTAATTAGATGCATATAACAGATCTACGGAAGCCGATAAGGGCCATTCAAAAAAAAAAATTTTATGTCGTAATTACGACATAGCATGTCGTTATATAACGACATCGCTATGTCGTAATTTCGACATATCATGTCGTTATAACGACATCGCTATATATAAAAGAATATGTATTATGATTGCCAAGAGACTAAATGACACAGAAATTAACAACTATAGGTCATCATAATGCCCCCAATAATTGGAAAAGCCCCCCGATTAGTCAGCTATAAAAGAGGGAGGAAAGATACCAAAAGCAGGGGCGGATGCAGGAATTTTCGAAAGGGGGGGTGCTAACCCAGGGCACCCAGGGCAAAGGGGGGGTGCAAAACATATGTCCCGATACAAATGCATTGATCGGCAAAAATAAAGGGGGGTGCGCACCCCCGGAAACCCCCCCCCTGGATCCGCCACTGAAAAGGAGAGTCCCCGAAATGCTTTGTGGCAGACAGTGTTATTAATTAATTATTAGCTCCCTTGGTAAAACTCCAAATTTCATATTTAATGTATTTCATTGTTAAATAATTTACATGAAGCTTAATAAGTACATATTTGTTAATTGCATAGCTTTTGCTATTTGAATTCATTGGTTAAAGATTTTTTATTCATATTGTAAAGTTTAACATTTGCATCGTCGCAAAATCTTTGGTTACCTTCTTTGGATACCTTCAGTGAGAAACTTATATATTTTTAAAATCTCATTTAAGTATTTTAAGTTCCCTGCCGTGTAAGGGCTGTATAGCCAGACAAGTTTGAAATAAACAAATAAGACGTGGAAATATGTGAGGACTGACATTGCATGCCAAGCATTCCAACTCCCATTATATAAGCGCAAACTACATGGCTTCTTGTAATAAGGGTGAATTGAAGTATTGATAGCTCTATTTCTACTTTCAAACGTTGGGCACGACATTCCTACAACACGACGTTACACTTTTAAAAAACAGGAGATCAATATAACTTCATTCTCAAATTGATATAAAAAAGCTTAACTGTAATTGAAAAAAAAACACTTTTATATTTTATTGATTTAAAAAATTCACGCTAATTGAATCTGTAAATCTCTTGTATTTAGCATGTCGATCACTCAGTAAAATAATTAGAATTATTAACACTAAAATTGAAAATATTGGAAGTAAATATAATGTGGGAGGACAATTGTTTTAGAATATTCAGCAACTTTACGAAAAATGCAAATGCTAAGGAACATACACGAACTGCAAACATGTAAATGTAAAAAATATTAGTACGTTACTTGTGGCAGCAAGTGTAACATTGGTTGAGAGTACCAAAATTAGGATCAAGATATATACAATTAAACAAATATTTAATTCCAATTGTTCATTTGTTTATTTTATCCGTGTAATTGTAATAATATTATTTAGTAAACCTAAAAATAAAGATTGTGATTAATGATAATTTGTTTAAATTTAACCCGTATGATCTAATAACATATATAGTTAGCTGGTTAGCTCGTACTGGACCATACGCGTATACTCATACGGTCCGACCGTACGCGTATGGTCGGACCGTACGAGTATACGTATACGGTCCGGACCGTACGCGTACGGTCCAAATACTCATATGGTCTGGAACAAATATAAAAAAACCCGATTCGGCAACACACCTATCATCAATGAGCTGTTAACAAGGTATGCCTAAAGACCTTCAGAAGCTTGTTGTTTCTACCATGTCAGTTCCTTGGACAACAGCAGTAGCTTTGAATTCGAAAATAATTGTCTATCATTAAATATCCATCAAAGTGCACCCAAAATATTTTCAAGATTTTCCACATAGAAAATATGGTCGGACCAAGAAAAATCATCGACTGACGTAATCAAGTCATTCCTTACCAACAACCGTGGTACCTCATGCATTAATGTTAAGTTGGGAATTTTTATCGTGTCTAAATCTGGGTTTTATTAGTTCAGCTGTTCTCGGTAAAACTATATACGGAGGTTCACACTCACCAACCTCTCAGGTATTGTGAAAGACCCATTACATATCCTTTTTGAAAGAGTTTTCACAATGAATTCCTTATACTCATAGCAAATCTTAGCATTAGGATATTGTCTTTTTGGAAGAGTGTTTGAACTAAACGACTCACCTCTTAAATTTCATGAACTGAAGTGTTTGACAAAACTTTAATATCAGCACCAATTTTAATCCAGTTAAACATTTTTCAGTGCGCCTATATTTTCCCATTCATTTTAATTCAAATTGATATTCCAAGCTACAACATTATACGGGGTCTTTAAACCGCAAGTCACCTAGGTTGACACAGACACTAGCCTTTGAATAGCCCACTGAAGCAACCAAAATGTGGGACAAGGGTTGAGCCTATTCACCTCTGTAATTATCTCAGCTCACTTGTGTTCGCTTTCTTTCCTTTTTCTTAAAAAAAAGGAAGAAAATTCCCATTCTGACCTCATGTAGATAGCTTTCGCCTTCTATCTTCTAACGCAATTTCTTGGATAAAAATCAAACCTAAGAGACAAACAGATTTTCTTGTCTTTTTTCTTTTATATTTCTTTGTTTTGTATTTCCACCAAACAGGAAAATTACAGAGGTGGATACTCAACCCTTGACCCGCTTGAAAATAAAATCACTAGGGCTTCAGTTTCCCTTGAGTCAAAGGTTGCATATAAAAAAATTGAAATAAATATTATTAATCTTTTAATATTATTACCCTGAAAAAGTAACACAAACATTAAAAAACATGCTTTACAACATTCCTTCTTTATCTCTGATCATGATCTGCTATGAAATGGCCCTCTCTTTCACAATAGTGAGTCAGTGACACCTTTCTTTTCTGGTTAGACATATTTGTTATTTTTCACTTAGAATTCTAAAACACCGAAGTGCAGACAAACAAACCATTAAACATTCCAACAGGCTATGCCATGCACTGTTTTCCTTTTCATTATTTTATTTCATTACATAAATAAAATATGTTGTAGTTGTCCAACTACCAAGTTTGATCAATGTTAATTTATCGGCCTCAAATTCAAGATACTAAAAATATCTAATTGAACCATCAAGCCATCTAAAAGTTACTGACCATACCCCTGATAACAAACATACAATCATGTACATGTACCAGCAACATTACTCGTATCTGTAAATGATAACTTATTGCATTCGTCATCAACGCAGTGGTAGTAAGCTATGCACCTCTTTCTCTAGAAAGGTAGGTAAATACGACATGAAAGTTATCATGTGTTATATATTTAGATATATACATATGTATTATATATGTGTAATTCAGTTTGATATGTTTTACGGAATAACAAACTATTTACTTTGACCCTCTGACAAAAATATAAAAATTTCAAAAAATTTGAACCAACCGTTTAATCAGAAAAATTACACTGGTTATATAGCAGTTTGACAAAAACTTATTTTGATCATTGAGAAGCTTAACATTCCTTTGACAACACCACATCATTAAAACGTTCTGCTGATTTACAGAGTTATCTCCCTGTAGTGTTATGTACACATTAAATCTCACCAAATGCTCACATTAAATCTGTACCGATACAGTGTGTTAAATGTCTTCCTTTTTACACCATAACCCATGGTGGTGCTCCTACTAAAGGAGGGAGATACGGAACATACATACATACCACCTTAAATGTCGTTAACGTAAGATGTGTTTTTGTTCATGAGCTAGTCGCAACCCCAACACTAATATTATTAAGACGAGGCGATATCGTTACATGGTGGAGGACCCAAAGACGAGGCGATATCGTTACACATGGTTATAGTTAAGAATGAAAATGCCTCAGTCCCACTGCCACCAATTTAAGCAGCCGTACTCGGTGATCACGTTTCGCGCGTACATTAGATGTTTTCTTCAAGACTTCCCTTTTGATGCACCAACTATAGGTTGGAATGCAATAGCATTCAGACATTTTCCAGATGTATATCTTTCCCTGTCAGCACCATCACACTATTCACCGTTCCTCCTGTTAAACCATCATTCTCATAAACACGTTTCTCTACAGAGTAATCCAAGGCCGTAGCTACCTTTCAAGAGGCAAGTGAGGCAATTGCCTCACTAAAATTTCGACACTGATTATTTTTTTATACATATATATCAATATAATAGTCATTTTTTGTTCTGTCTCAACCTTAATTTCTATATAACTTGTCATCATTCCTTTTAAACTATTCTTCCTGAATATAACTCAGCATCTCAACGGGTGACGTTTCTCGATAACATTAACCTAGTAATGATGATCACCATGGATCTCTAGTTAAAAACAGGCTCTTGCAGAAAAGGAAAAGCGACCCTGAAGGTAAAGAAGGAATAATTCTTGTAAACTAGTTTTTTTGTGAATAGAGTTTGAGTATTGTATATAACTTCATTAGAACAATCCAAAAACGATAAGTAGACTGACAAATCAAGTACTGGTATTCGGAAGGGGGCAGTTCTGTCTGCGTATTCATTTCTCCGTTTAACTTAACTTTTGACAAATCAAGTCATCGCAAGGGGGCAGTCCTGTCTGCGTATTCATTTCACAAACTTTAATCTTTCTCTTTACAGATAAATAAAATATAAATAATATGAAACATGCATGGATTAGTTTCTATCCATGTTTCTTTAACCTTAAAAATTGAAAGAATATCCCATATTCCAATTTGGTATTATTGAGGAATGGATTGGTAGAACCTTTAACACAGGATTTTGTCTTTACTTATTCGGGACTACGGAATTTCGTTTCTTTATATTCGGGGTTTCGGAATCGGACAGCCCATACCCCTAACCCCTAAAGGAGTAGGTTCAGTAAGACCCCTTTTTGGCCCCAAAATATAGCAGTTTTACAAAATTGTTTAAATGTAAACTTCTATTATTTTTTGGAAGGTATGATGCCTCTGCTACATAAATATGGGCTGTTTTTGGCATAACAATGCCCATATAACGGGTACTTGCATGAATAAGCCATTCTAAATTACTGAAATCTTCACAATTTCAGCATTTTAGTTAAATTTTAGACGGTTTCCGTCTTAAATGAAAGTGGCCGCATTCGTGTTCATTCTTGATATTGAAATGTAAGTTGTGTTTAATGATAATACATAACATATATAAAGGTCGAGGATGAACACGGATGCGGCCACTTTCATTTTTTACAAAAACCATATAAAAAGTGACAGTTTTGGCATATTGGATAGATTTTTTATATTTAAGCTTGAATCGGAGCGCTTTTAATGAGTGAATCAATTAAAATCTTTCACAAAAAATAATTGAATCAATTGAAATAGACATTTAAGTGTTTAAAAAGTGTCCAAAATCTTTCGTCAGATGAACTTGAAATTTGAGGCCAAAACCGGCCCTTACCGGACCTACTCCTTTATAGATTCTGGAACTAAAATACCACCAACTATTTCCAGAAATAATTTGAAATTATGGACCTACATGTAAACGTCAAAAACTCCATTCCAATTCCCCTGTACCCATATCATATATACTCTATAGATAGAATCATATACATTTATCTTATCTCATTCTATCCCTAGTTTGTCTTCTCTTTGTCAGCATAAAAGCGAGTTTAATATTTTGTAACTGCAACTGTATGATGATCCTTACAGGAAAGCTTAATTCCCTTTTGCAAACAAAACTGTTACTACCGATGCTGCTACCAAATTGCTGATGGAGAAGAATTGGAAGAAGACATTGATCATTGTGTTGATGATAATGTGCTTCCTTTAGCAACACAGACTGCCCTGAAACGACTGAAAACTTGGAAAAGAGCATGCATGAGTGGCGAGAGATTGTGCGGGCTTGCCATGTTCATCGCGATAAGGATATCAGCAGACCAAATTATTATTCTGAAACGAGTTGACTGAACCGGCCATAGAAAAATTTGGCAAACTCTACTGAATCGATGTTTGTTCTATCACGGTCCTGGCAGCAGACTCAAATCAGTGATATTTGGATGATTATCTTATATATATAAATTTAAAATAAATTTGGTGTTAGTAAGTCTTAAAATATAAAAAAAAATATATAAAAAGTGTCCAAATTCAAAACATTATCAAACTCTCTAAAAATGCCTAGAATGCAGGATTTTGCACCATTTATTTCATACCCTCCAAAAAAAAAATTCGCCTCGCTTCGCTCGGCTCAATTATTTTGCCTCACTAAAATAAGATGCCTAGCTAAGGCCTTGTAATCTATAAAAATATTGTTCCCTTTAAGCTATTCAAAACTTGAATCTGATATCGGCTCCCCTTGAGACCGCTCTACAGAATAACCGGGATTAACAGATCAAATATAAGTTTGTTGTATAAAATATACCACTTGTTGGCAAATCAATGAAACACAAATTTCGGAAATACATTCATGAACCCGTGAGAGGTTCTCAGATGTATCAACCTCTCAACAATTACAAGTACGGGTATATCATGGTCTGGTACATAGCAAACTTTATATACACACATCTGTTGTACTTAAATTGTATGTAATACTCGCTGTTGGACGTGAAAATCTGTTCAAATGCTATTATGTTTTTATAATGCGCTTTTACAAATTGTGACTTGGATGGAGAGTTATCTCATTTGCACTTATGCCAAATTTTCTAATATCTACATTTTGCTTCTACTTCAATGGACTAGAAGGATGTCTCCATTTCTCTGAAACCCTTTCACATGAAGCTGCATTTGTCTTCCTTTGCTCCATCTCTTCGATATGAAGTTGTTATTTAACAGCGTGTAATAAAAACTAGAACTATTCGACTAGGTACACAAATGTTGCAATTCTTAGGCCGCACCTATCTATTGCCAACAATTAAAATAAATAACTTACTCAGTTAGTGCACTCCAGCTCCAGAGGCGGATTTAGGGGGGGGGGGGGGGCGCCCCCCCCCTATTTGGGGAAAAATTTGGTTGCTTATATAGGGAATCACTGAAGCGTGACTGGAGCGGGCCCCCTCTTAGGTCAGTCAGTGGGCCCCCACTTATGAAAATTTCTGGATCCGCCACTGCACTCAACATAATGTCCCAAATGGACAGAATGACAGGCCAATTCTGTTCAGGCCGACAGTTCAGCAAAGAATGACAGGATAACTCACATTGTCTATTCTCGCGAGATCTCATTTAAGATATAGTAGACCTATTGCATACAATATAAGTAAAACAGACCAAAACACAAAAACTTAACTATAACCACTGAACCATGAAAATTAGGTCAAGGTCAGATGACACCTGCCAGTTGGACATGTACACCTTATAGTCCTTCCATATACCGAATATACAAGACCTATATAAGAAATGGACTTTACCACCAAAACTTAACCTTGTTCACTGATCCATGAAATGAGGTCGAGGTCAAGTGAAAACTGTCTGACGGGCATGAGGACCTTGCAAGGTACGCACATACCAAATATAGTTATCCTATTACTAATAATAACATTACAAAAAATCTTAACTTTTTTTTCAAGTAGTCACTGAACCATGAAAATGAAGTCAAGGACATTGGACATGTGACTGACGGAAACTTCGTAACATGAGGCATCTATATACAAAGTATGAAGCATCCAGGTCTTCAACCATCTAAAATATAAAGCTTTTAAGAAGTTAGCCAACACCGCCCCCGCCACCGGATCACTATCCCTATGTTGAGCTTTCTGTGACAAAAGTCGCAGGCTCAACAAAAAAAACCAACTATGGACTAAAATATCCATGAAAATAAGGTCAAGGTCAGATGAACCTTGTTAGACAGACGTGTGAACCTTACAATTATTTTATTCATTGAATAAACATAATGAATTACTTAGTTTCAGAGAAACAAATACCTAACCCCAAAACTCAGGAGTCAGGAAGGGAGATAACTAGTGTATAGTCTGATTTATGCATTAGGCCAGAATGTGGTATAGTGATTCAGTGTATGATCTGTTTGCTCATCCATCTACAACTTTAACCCACAATTATCAAGATTAAATGGGACTTTCCCTGATACTTTCAAATAATCTTCAGTCTCTGCCGACAATGTGTACTATTTCTAAAGGTTCTCTAATCAAAGAATGGATTTTTTCTTTTCTTATATCTTATTACTCATCTTAAAGGATAGGTTAGTTCAGCTGATATCAACATAAATTTAGTTAGAACATCCACAAATCTAACAATTTGATCAATCTTCCAAGGACTGCATCAATAGTTTTACTTTTACATGCAATTTGGAAATTAGTATGGCGTTCATTATCACTGGACTAGTATATATTTTTTTAGGGGCCGTGGATGAGAGATGATGATGGACAAACAGACAGAAAACACAAATCTTCCCATTGCAGAGGCGGTTTAGAGGGTCCCCCCCCCTTTTGTGGGAAAAAAATTGTTGATATAAAGGGAATCACTTGGGCTGGCCTGGTCCCCTCTTAGGCAGTCAGTGGAGTAAAACCCAACTCAAGACCAAACATTTTTATTTGGGGTCAAAAACTTAGTACTTAAAATATTTAACAGGGGACTAGTTTCATATTCTCTTTTCATAGTGTTTGGCCATCGAAATCCTACTATTTTGGATTGTAACCGACAAAATTCATTTCACAAAGCACTTGTAAGGATTACATGTACATAACTTAAAAATAAATGTAAACCTGTACGTCTTGTGGGTACTTTGAGAAACCATATGGCATACCTTTGGGACCCCTCAAATAACAATAATTTCAGTTTAATTTTTCATCAATCACAAAACAATAATTGAATTCAAGTAATATAAATAAAAAAAAATCTATAATTTGAAATTCAATACAGCAATAAAAATACAATTTGTTAAAAACTCATTCTGCTAACAAGACTACTGTCTACAGATTGTTCCAATAGAGATGGTAACAGTTCATCCAATAGTTTGCAGGAATATTGTCTGAGGATTTTACCATACAAGGCAGCAACTGTTACACTTTCAACTGAAAAGAAATAAAGTTAAGTTTCAATTATTTTATCAAAATAATCTTTAGGGTATATAATAAAATTCAATTTAAAAAAAACCCATATCAATGAATGTGAAAACTCTTCTTATTTTTGCTACTTCATTTTACTGAAATCTGTCAATACACAAAAATAAATTTTCCAAACTTTACAATTATGAGATTTGACATCAAATACCTGAGCAATTATTGGAAATATTTAACACAGTGAATGCAGAAGCTCCTGGTGAGTTCACTTTAAAGTAAAATTCAATGAATATTTTGTTATTTGTTGTTTTATTGACCCTTACTGAGATCCAAACAAAATTTTCTCCATGATAAAAAAGTAGGAATAAATTCTTTTGAAATTTGTAATGAAAATATGAATGACTGAATGTAAAGCAGTTATCATACATGATCATCTTTTTTATGATAGCTAGGTTTTACTTGATATCAGATTATCTCCCCTTCACATCTGGCCCAAGACCACAATTAATGACCCCACTTTTCGTTGTCCACGAATATAGTTCCCTTTAATTATAGTGTATTTTTTCTTTATTTTTTTTCTTTCCCTTTCTCATACATTTCCTAGTTTTTCTGGGGGGATGGAAATGAAAGAGAGCTGAAATAAACTTTTGGATGTTTTATTTTAACTGATTTTGATAAGGAAAGAGTGATTCGGCCGAGGCAAAAAGTTAGTATTTACACTTTTCGGAACATCTCTTGACTTGCCTATAGGGGTATGGATGTGTATTGGCCAAATTTGTATGATGTAAACATGCAATTTTTCTGAAAATTGCATATATTTTTGGACTTGAACTGTACATTACACACACCATAAATTGGACAAAAATAATAGGCAAATTTTTTTTAATGCGACAAAACGTTATAAAGAACTGATAAAGGAATTAATTGTAGTCTCGGGCCTAATCTTGTTCAGGGCAAGGGAGACAAATCAGTAAATATAGATACACTTCTAAAGTAAAGGTACAACATTTTACATTGACATATATTTAGGATAGATATCTAGGGGCATTTAAAATTAGATACATGTATAATAAATAAATTTAAATTGTTTGTTGATTAATAAATTCTCACCTTAAAACAGCTCTAATAACTCCCCAAGCAAATAACCCCAAGGAAACTTGTGATGCTAACCTGTAAAACAAAGTTCAAGGTCAGTTATTCTCAACTTTCAAAAAATATGTACATCATAATAATTGTTTAAAAGTTCTCATATAACAAACAAAATTTTGCAAGAAAATAATTGGTATCATGTTAACAATATCAGATATCCATGTCTTACTCCCAATACCAGGAAAACATTGTCATTTCAACAACCTGAAATAAAAAAAAAATGTTTAAAAGATAAAATTAAAGAGAGAAACATAATTATGCCTTGTATCATTTCTTATGAATTTGTTCTATAATAATCTTCAAAATATTGACTTGATACATAAGGTAGAAAACATTTTCATTAAATACAAGTTATAAAAAAATGTTATGAAATGATGCAGATATCTTCAATATCACACAAAAACCTTTAATAAATAAAAAGTTTTAAAAGTCTATAATAATATTATTATAAATTTTGTGAAACATTTCAACTCACCACAGATTTTTCCTGGTAAAGCCTCAGACTTGGTTGAAGATATAATTGACCATCTTCCTTAATCTGAAAGTGTTGTATTAGACGGATTTTCTAGATCTGGGACATTTCCCTCTGGGGGCTGTATCTCTTCTTGCTGTTCTGCGTGACTGGGATCCATGATGTAAATCGACTAACTGTAGGCAGTGTTTGTTCAACGTTGTTGGTTTGCTGCCTAGGACGTACAAGCTGTGTTGCATATTGTCGATGTAACAGCTACAAACAATTAGAGCTGCTATCATAACTGCCAAGGAGGTCCATGTCCTCATTATTTTATTGTCCATTTGCTTCCAGAAATAACATTATACATGTATAAAAAAAAAATATCAGATGCACTTTACAGTTTTAACAAAATCAGTTTTTTTTTTTAAATTTCCCCTCATCAATAGTAGTTACCCACTATTTCTCAAACCCTCCAAATCTATTATCTATATATAGAGCTCTGCTTACATATTTTTTTTTTATTTACAGAGCTCTAAATAAGTCATTTTAGCTAGTATACATCTGATATTTAAAGAAAATGTGTAAAAAAAGTGAATATTTAAATAAAAAAAAGTTATATTCCCTATAAACACTTAGGAAATTTAAAGTATGAGGAGTATAACAAGGGAATTACCTCCCCTTGCCTTAAAAATATGACCCTGTCGAGACTCCACATCCTTCCTATATTTAACAACAATACAAAATATATTATAATTAAAACGAAAAAATAATACTTTATGTAATAACTACAACACATTTCAATAACTAATTTAGTACTTTAACTTTTACCTAAGGGCCTTAGTGGTCTAAGAAGTATTATTGTATCTCTAGCATGTCAAAATGAGGTTGAGAATTCAAACCCAACCTGTGGTAGGTGTGTTTGACTCAAAGCTTAATTGGCTAAAATAAACAGTTCCCTGGGGGAAAAGTTGGTGGGTATCTACTGTTACTTTTAACTTATTCAACCCATGAAAAATGGCCATCAAGATATTACAAATTGGGCTGAAAGTGGCATTATACACCAAAATTCAATCAATCAATCAACCTTTGTTCTACTCTGCTTCTAGTGAAATAATTTTAATTTTTTAGCTAAATGCACTGCAAAAAAATAACAAAAAGTTGGAAAAATATATAACAATTCAGGAAACACAAAAAAACAATATATTCTTTTTCAATTTTTTTTTTTTTTAATTTTTTTTTTTAGATTCTCCATTCTTAACCGACTGAAAGCCTTTGGACTAGACAGACCATTTTTAAGTTTACGAGTAAATTTTTTCTGTTTTATTTCAATTTAAAGTAAAAATTAAACAGAGTTACAGGGGGTTGGGGGAATAACGAATAAGATCTAAATTATGAAACATATAAAGTTCAGTTTCTATAAGCATGACAAGAAAAGAATGAGTAATTTTGAAATTTTAAATACAAGCTTCCAATCTAGTTGAAAGTGGAGAATCTTTACACATTCTTTTTTTGTTTTTTTTTTGTTGTTGTAAAAAATTACATTTTCTGAAACATATACAAAAGTTTTCTGACTAACTTTCTTCACTGTTATCATATAATCATTTTATGTCGTAGCCACAGACAAAGTTTCCTGAAAAAGAAATAAATATTCTTAAACATATCTGTCAAAACATATGATCAAGCCTATATCAAAATTTAAACTATATCTAATACAATTATTAGCAAATACGGATGAAAAACTAACCAATGGTTGGTAACAGTGTGTCATGTTTATTTTTTTTTCATTTATTTTTTTTCATGAATCATTGCGTTGGTTTTCTTGTTTGAAATTGTTTCACATTTTGTCACATTCAGTACCTCTTATAGCTTACTTTAGAACTAATTCTGTAAATTCAGAAATTATTGCATGCATCTATTCTTGATTTTTTAATAAATGGATAAATATGCAAGATTAATAATCCCAATTTCAGAAAAATCTGCCTTCAAAGTTATGCATCAGAGATTAAAATTATGAATACACCGAGTTCCTATTGTGATATTCAACCAGTTGCATTATTTACATTCATATAGAGTTTGCTCATTGCTGAATGTCCTACGGTGACTGTAATTTACTTCCTTTATTGATAGTTGTGTAGTTGGCAATCTTATAACATCTCTTTATTCTTATATACCCTTATCCAGATTACCGGTATAAACTAGATATCATTGCGATGGGAGCCATCTCTGTGGGCTCCGCTGTGAATAATGTGCATAAAAAAATTGTATCTTTACCATAGGACATGGGTTTGTCAACTGAAATCAAAGTTTTTGACCTTGACCTTTGACCTAGGAAGTTGTAAATAGATTATGACACACCCTTTGGTGTTGGTTTATAAACATGTCAAGTATAAACTTTGAAATGATAACGGTTCTCAAGATATAGAGCGGACACGATCTTTACCATAGGACATGGGGTTGTCAACTGAAACCAAAGTGTTTGACCTTGACCTTTGACCTAGGAAGTTGCACATAAATTATGACACACCCTTTGGTGTTGGTTTATATACATGTCAAGTATAAACTTTGAAATGATAACGGTTCTCAAGATATAGAGCGGACACGATCTTTACCATAGGACATGGGGTTGTCAACTGAAACCAGTTTTTGACCTTGACCTTTAACCTAGGAAGTTGTACATAAATTATGACATACCCTCTGATATTGGTTTATATACATTTCAGGTATAAACTTTAAAATGATAACGGTTCTCAAGATATAGAGCGAACACAATCTTCACCACAGGACACAGGGTTGTCAACTGAAACCAAAGTTTTTTGACCTTGACTTTTGACCTAGGAAGTTGTACATACATCATGACACGCCCTTCTGGTGGTGGTTAATAAACATGTAAAGTATAAAGTATGAAATCATAATGGTTCTCTAGATATGGAGCGGACACAAAGTGTTACGGACGGACAGACTGATCACTATAGGGCGACCCGCCTTTGGCGGGGCCCTAATAAACTTTTAATTTGGATTTTTTTTGTTAAATGTTAGATCTACATGTGAACATAAAAAAGTCCATGGTGCATTTACATACTCTTGGATGAATAGTTCAATCTATTTTTTAGTTCTTACCATAAAATTCAGCTCCAATGGCCCTTTCCCAGCTTCAATCCCTACAGACAAGCTGTAGTGCTAACCTGAAATATAAAATGCTTAGTCAATCAAAATTGTTTTAAAGGATCACTTCTTGATAATATCTCCAAATTTAGCTAATTATAGAGTCTACAGTGTATTACAAATGTATAAAGAAGAATTTTTTTTCTTTTATGTCGCCATAAGTCTCTTAATATATCCATTTAAGAACCAGATTGGGGCCTTTTTGGAATTCTATGATGAAAGTTGAAATTTAAAATCTATAATAAGGCCATATTTTGCCAAGTGAACATTGTCATATGGTACTGATAAAATAAAGAGTATACTGTTGACAAAACTTTTATAAACCTTTAACCCTAGTCAGTATTTATTTCCACATAATATTATTTATAGAATTATTTTTTTTAAACAGGATTAACACACTGGTACCTACCTTCATATTAGCTGTATTTGACCACCAAGTCTTATTCCAACACCATGAAAACATGCCACAGAAAGTACCTAAAAAGAAATTAAAACATTTATTAATTTTACAAACCAATTTCTATGTCAACCTAAAGATTACTTTACAAATTGTTCTGATTTCTTACTTCATGTACCAATAGTATAACATTCACATATTCTGTAAAATTTATAAATATTGAAAAACAAAAAAAAATTGTCAAAGTTTTATGCTGAACTCAACTAATTTGAATAATGAAAAAGAGTTGTCTCCCATTGAATGAACAAATGTTGCTGTTAATAAAACTAGTCTCCCCTTGAGATATAATTCCTATCTCAGGATTTACTCCAGTAATTGTAATAGAAATTCTTGTTAACTGGTATCTCAAAATATTAAACTGGTAAATACATTCTTCAAAGATGTTTTTCACGCAGAAAAGAAAGATGAATATGCACTTTTTATCAAATATTTCTAGAAAATGTATAAAAATTGTTTGACTTGAATAAACTTGCCTTCTCAATTTCATGGTAAAGCCTCAGACTTGGTTGAAGATTTTATTGACCATCTTCCTTAGAGCTGCTCTCCTGGCTGCCAGGGTGACTGTCATCATTATCTGATTGTCAATCCGTCATTTTTTGGTCCATTATTTATAGAAATGAATAAAGATATCAGATGCACTTTCAATTAATCTCCTATCTTGAAAATTTCACCAAATCAATTCTACAAGAAGTAACCCATAATTTCTCCCACCCTCAAATCTATTATGTAGAGCTCTGTTTACATTTTTTTATTTACAGAACTCTGAATAATAGTCCTTATTAGCTAGTATACATCTGATATTAAACCCAAAACTTGTACAAATGTGAAATTAAAGTAAATAGTTATATATTCCCTACCATGAGGAAATTTCAAGAATAAGGAGTTGAACAGGGGAATAATAAATTACCTCCCTTTGCCAAAAATTTCACCTGTTTGGACTCCACATCATTGCTATATCTAACAACAACAAAAAATGGTATAGCTATAATTAAAAATAAATAATTTGATATAAAATATTCAAACATTTAAAAAAAAATATTTAGTACATCAATTTTCAATTTAGTGGTTCTCTCCCATTACTTTGACTTTCTCAACCAATAAAAAAAAATGGCCACCAAGATATAATCAATATTGCTGAAAGTGATCTTTAACACTAAAAATCAATCAATCTTTTTTCACCAGGATATTTCTTTACTATTCTTCTTTTGAAATAATTTGTTTGAGATAAAACATTGCTAAATAAGTATAACAAAACATTGGAATAATATTTATATAATACAAATCAGAAAACTAAAAAAATACATTTCTTTCTTTTTTTTTTTTTTTTTTTAGATTCTCCATTCTGAAACTACTAGAAATGTTTTGGATACACAAAGACCATCATTAAGATAACTTAAGTATATCTATAAGTAATAAAGTAAAATTATGAAGTGTCAGTTTAGCCTACAACTTCCAGCTTTGTTGAAAATGGAGAATCTTTACAATTTATTTTTTTTGGTAAATTTTTTTTTTTTTTTTAAACATACACAAAAATAGTCTGAATTACATTCTTTTTTGTTTCAGTTGAATCACACAATTTCCTGCAGCCACAGTTGAAGTAACCTGAAAAAGAAATATACATTCTAATATCTGTCAGAACAATATTCAATGCAAAGAAACAAGTACATGTAACTGGCAATTGCACTTATGATGCATAGAACATTGCTTTTACCATTATTTTGAAGTGATGTGTAGACATGAATTTACATACAACCAGTCTTCCTTTGCAAACAAGGGATTTTTTATTATTTCATTGTTTCATCATAAATCACAAGCTATTGGTTTTCTTGTTTGAATTGTTTCACATTTTGTCATGTTGTAGACTTTCATATAGTTATATGTAAGGTATAGGTTTTGCTCATTGTTGAAGGTCATACAGTGACTATTAGAAGAATGCATCCATGTCATTTGGTCTCTGGGAAATCTTTATTTCATTAGCATAATTATTAGCCACATCTCATTTACTTAATTTACAGGGACAATTTTAGATATCGTAAAACAGATTGAAAGATTTTTTTTAAAGTTACAGCATAATTTTTGATTTCGTTTATTTATCTTGTTACCGCCTAACGGATTATATATACAGATTTAGAAAAATTAAAATATAACGCTTCTCTACACAGTTTAAGGTCAAGTAACAGTAAATGAACACCGTCTAGCGGATTCTGCGAAATATTGCGACGTTTTGTATGAATTACGTCCCTTTGACCAGATTTTGCAATGTTAAAATTGCACCCAGCGACTTTTCGATGGTAAATTTGACGGAAAGTATGTTACTTCTAGGAGAATGAACTTGTTTTTCTAAAATCAAAAATTGAAAATGAATATGAAAACAATCATGAAGACGACCTTCAAAATGAAAATCAGGTGTTTGACTGGCGTCAGGGACGTAGGGTGGTAGAGTTTGTATATATATCTGCCGACCAGTTAAAACAAGTGTGAAAACTTTTGCTCACTACTATTTCTACATAATTGTGATGAGAAAAAACAGTGTGGTCTCGGAAGTGTTTTATATGTAGTATATGTCAAAACTGTCCTTACAAAAACCCTATATTCACTGGGAAAAGACATCATCTAGCAGAAAATAAGCAGAAGGGGGTGCAAGTTTGGGACATTAATACTAAAGTTAAAACTTAGTATTGTATTGTAAGACTGATATATCCCATATTTTGAAAATTATCACACCAGTCGGAACAAGTAAAAATATTTTCAAACTAGAGAAAAGGAAATGAACCACATAAACTAATACTGGTCATAAATGGGCCGCTGCTGTCAGTCAGTCATGATAGATGGCACTAAACTATAATACACTTAAATTAATTAACCTTGTTCACGGTTGGAACAATAGTTTAATATTCATATATAAAATATAAAAAAAGAATCCTGGACTTTAAAACATGAAATCCCGAGGTCCCAAATTTATAGAAATTTAAATCCTGCCATCCCGAAAT
Organism: Mytilus galloprovincialis; assembly: GCF_965363235.1. NCBI lineage: Eukaryota > Metazoa > Mollusca > Bivalvia > Mytilida > Mytilidae > Mytilus > Mytilus galloprovincialis. The sequence goes on from NC_134850.1 coordinate 51,810,994, forward strand.
TTGAAAAAAAAATAGCTGGATCCAGAAAGGATCAATCCCGAAACCCCGTGCTTAAAAACACCTGATCCTGGAGTCCTGTAAAGGTCCCCCCCTCATTTGTGTAGATGGACTTAAAGTAACAAAACACAATATTTCCAGTCATGTCTCATCGATGTATCATATCTCAACCTCCGTATGTTTGGTTTCCTTGGTAATGTTTTTACACGATGTATTTGTTTTACAAAGACCGTGCAGATGTCTTGAGAGAAAGCGAAATTCCGAGAGAGAAGCACATTAATTTATTGTCACATATAATTAGATCTCAAAGGGTCAGTTGCAGAATAATAGATACTGCCAAATGTCAAAATTGAACAAAAAAGTTTGCAAAATTATTATTATAAAGAATAACAACGGAAAATAAAATAATTACAATAGTGTAGACCATGTACAGAATTAAGAAATCATTTAATGATAGAAGAATTTTACAAAATCGTTAATTGAAGATTTTACAGAATAAGCGTTATTATAGATAAAGAACATTTAGGTCCACACTTCATATGGACCCTTAAAAAATCGTTGGATTATCTTGCTGGTCAGTAATGAATAAAACATCACTGGTCAATTTAAAGGTTGTTGAAAGAGATTCAATATATTCTTATTTTCCTGTTCCCCTTATGTAACTTCCAGTTTTATCGAAGTTTACATCCATCAAAGCCTTAGTTTAATTTAGTTTCCAGGTTATTACAATACACCCCCCCCCTTTATTTGTTGCATGTTGTGTATCAGGTACTGATTCTATATATACTTCAAGCATACATATGTACACTTATGGAACAATAACCATTTAGTAAACTTTTTAAAACATTTTTGTAGACTTGTATACAATAAATTTGATACAGAACAAAAAAGCTATTAACAAAGATGTCAGTTAGTCTGCGTGTTTTACTTGTTAACTTGCAGATGTATAAATAACCACACCACACTCTTTCAAGAATTTGTAGAATCATTGATATAATGTTTGTTTATATATGCGATGTTAAGCAGCAGTATATGGAACAGAACACGTTCTGTCGTGATATAGTACCAAAACACAAGCTATTACATGTTCCGCTGCTAAAGAAACCGTTTGTTCAAAAGTGGCCAAATCATATATCGGAACGAAGAAAAAGTGTAAACAGATGACTTAATTACAAGATAGTCTAAGAGATTTATGAATTGGTTACCCAAAAATGACAAAGTTCAACTATCTCTCATTAGAGCAAATATTAATAATGATCAAAACCCTGACCACATGCAAACAGACAGCAAAGTGAAAACGTTCTAGGATTCAAACTGTAGATGTTTTGCGGAATAACTATAAAGGGGGACAGACGGACGGAAGGAAGGGCGGCCAGACGGAATGATGGGCAGACAGATGTACAGGGGTAGTTGAGGGGGGCATAAAAAAATATAGCTTCAATTACATCTTTTATTGCGTCAACTTGTAGACAGTAACCCTGATGATTTCTATTTTTAAGTTTTTACCATTTTTGCACTTATGTACTTACAATGTATTTTTGTCTGAATTAGTAATTGTTTTAGATATGTATATTAATAATGAACATACATGTATCATATTTTTTACAACATATAATTTCTTTTTAAAATCTTATGATAAAAAGAATCTATCAATACGAAACACATAATCATCGTGCATAATCAACACGAAGAACGTTGGAAATTAATAGCACGATAACTTGACGTTGTAATAAAAATTAAGACGTCATGAATTTTGATGTTTTTTTTTGCCAAAATGTTGGGTTTGCGTTGCTTCTACAGGGAAAACGAAGTCGGTGACCATATTTTTTTTTAATATCATCTTATTCGTAAGACAAAGAGGAAGAAAATATTACTTTAAAAAAAATGTCTATGGAGCGGTTCACGTGATTTATACTGGAAACCAAAAATTGTAGAAGAAAAATATAGATTTACCCTATATATTCAATGTAATTTAGTACCCTCTCGGACCATTTTAAAAATGGATTTTTCTTGAAAATGAAGTCGGTGACATATACTTTTTTTTACATTTTCTGATGTATATTTTCAATATCTAATTGAGTTTTAATTTTTTTTTTTAAATCTATGGACTAGTTCATTTACTGATCCTTGACCTTAAATATAATACTTTTATGCATAAACAAAATATAAAACTTCTTTGCATAACATTCTATGGTATTTACATGCTCTTGGCTGAATAATTCATTAATTGTTGTATTGGTTCTTACCATAAAAGTCAGCTCAATTGCCCACTCCCAGCTTCAGTTCTTACAGACAAGCTGTGATGCTAAGCTGAAATTAAAAGAACATAAAATGCTTAGTTAAACAAATTATTTTGAAAAGATCACTGTTAATGTACTTCTATAATTATAAAGATATGGGTCATATTCATGTAATAGATGTTGAGAACAGACGAGAGAGCAATCCAACTAAATAATCAGGTTAGAGCCTTTCATTTACACATATACATTGTATTTGTACTCATATAAAAAGTGAGAGTAGAAATTAATTATAGAAATTAAATGTTTGAATATTTCAAGGTCAAGAGGGTAAAAAACATGTATCTTTATGTATTTTTTATAATACATTGATAATTTATTTCTTTTCAAAACAGTACTGGTACATACCTATATATTAGCTATATCAGTCCACCAAGTCTTATTCCCACACCAGAAAACATCTCACAGAAAGAACCTAAAATATAAAAATTGACAATTTATATACTTTACATTTCAATTTCCCTGACATTAACAAAATATTGTTCTGATTTCTTACTATAACCTAAATAACTGAAAAACCAATATAAAAGATTAAAAAAAAAAAAAAAAGTCTTATAAGTTTATTATTTGAATTTCCAACTCCACAAAAATAATGATTTAAATATATTCCATTGTTCATAAAGGTAAATTATGAGTTATCTCCCATTGAATTGCAAAAATATCATTTTACATTAGCAACATCATTATCTCCACTGTAACTCTATCATATGCCCTAAATATACATTTAATCAAATTACCGATAGCATATATAGAAATTTTTGACTTATTTAAACTTGCCTTCTATTTTAATCAAATTACTGATAGCATGTATAGAAATTTTTGGTTATTTAAACTTGCCTCCTTTTTTTCTTGGTAAAGCCTCAGACTTGGTTGAATATTTATTTAACCATCTTCCTTGGAGCTGCTATCATGGCTACTTTTATATGCTTTTCAACATAGGTTTTTGTACTGATCAGTTCACTGAATCCATTTTATCCAATTAATGAAATGTCCTTTCTGTTGCATTTCACCAAATATACAATTGTCCCAAGAATGTTCCAAAGCATCTCACAATATTTTTCATGGCAGCTGAAGTAATTCTCAATATAAAACACAAACAATTTGTTTGAATTCATACATAAAACAGTAAAAATATCAGATGTGCTTTTAAACATGCAACATGTATTTTCAAAATTGACCAAATGTTTTTTGAAGTACCCACAATTTCTCTTTCCCATTATTATTTAAACTATGTTTACATTTTTTTTATTTACATAGTTTAAACAATAACTTTTATATAAATTAGCAGACATCTGATATGTAAAAACTTAAACAGAAAAAAACAAAATAGTAATTGACTAAAACCAATAAATTACATTTTTTAATATTTTGGAGCATAGCTTAATAAAATATCCCTTGTTTAAAGTTTTGCATCATGTACATCATAAGCATGAAAATTATACTCCAAATTTGATCATAGCCTGAGGTAGCTCAGTTCTGCAATTTGGTGATGACAATCAACCTTAATCAATGTGCATGCATGCTCATTATGAGAGTTCCAAAGATATGAGTTCAAAACAATAATTGTTACCTCCTTAAAAAGTTTTATACAAAAAGCTCCCAATTCAAGAAAAATTTAAAAAAAATATAAACATTTCAAACTGCAGATTGAAAAATGGGGGAAAACTCCTCAAGCAATTTTATACTAAGAAATACACAACTTCAACATGTGTGCAATCTTTCTGCAAAATTTCGATGGTGCAGAAACACTAAAAATAGAAAATACAAATATTATGCCAAATGGTGCTATATAGTGAAATATTTACACAAAGGACCAAACAAGTAACGTGAAAGTGAACTCAAAGATGACAAAAATACTGATTCTTTAAAATAAAAAAAAATTGTCCATATTCAAATTGGATGTAATACTTCATTAATTTAGTTTAAACTTTAGCATGTTAAGAAAAATAGTTGTGAAATTAACAAACCAAAAAGTGATGTTTTTTGTTCCCAAATTTAAAAGTTGCAGATAGCATTTAGATTGGTGATATCAAAATTTGTTTTTTTATAAGATTGGCTTCCTATGACTTCTGTTGGAAAAGAAGTGAAAACACAGATATCCTGACATTGATAGAGATGGATTGACACAAGGTAACCTTATGGAATGACTGGTTCCTTAAATGGAGGATAACAGTCAATACGGAACCAGCTCCATTTAATACACAAACTTACAGGAAACAGCTGATTTTGTCCATTTGGAGAGGAAACAAATGTCATGTAATAACTTAAATAGATTTTTTTCCATCTTCAAATGATAAAAATGCAATTATTGAACACCCCCCCCCCCCCCCTTACAGGGGTGGATCCAGCCACTTCTAAAGAGAGGGAGTTCCCAACCCAGGATAAAAGGCTAGGTTCAAACTAGTTTATGTTCTCATTCAATTGCATTGATCATCAAAAAAAATTGTAAGGGTGCAGCAGAACCCAGTGTCTTGCCTACTTTTTCTGTCAATTGCAGGCTCAACAAAAATGAGGGCGGAAAATCAATAAAAATATTCCTCTTGAAAAATTAGTTTGTTTTATTTACAAAATTTACTTCTGGATACAATCTTATGATCATTAACAAGCTTCTGTCCAAGTTTGGTAGAAATCCAGAATAGTTTTAGAAAGATATTAATATTTCAAAACTTTAACCAAAGAGTGAATATTTGTGATCGCCAAAGCCGCAGACGCCAACAGAATGAAGGATGACTATGTCTCATTTTTTACAACTAAAGTCGAAGGCTCGATAAAAAAAAATATAAATAGTATTTTACATTTTAAGTTACATTAAGTGAAATTCCAAGTAAAATAAATATTCAGCAAAATGCATAGTATTTTTAATTTTTTTATTTGAATGGTCTATAAAAGATACACTTATGATAATACTTATAACAAAACGTCTTCAGGGATTGTTGGAGTAATTTAACTTTATTGGCATGTTTTATTTTCTATGGCACCTTCATCAGAATAAAAACTAAAGAGTACAAAATGAAGAAGTGATAATTTGCACTTCACAATGTCAACAGGAGGGAAAATAATAAATAAAAAATAATAAATAGAATGTTAAATAAAATTTGTTGAATAGTGTTTAATCAAATTTTGCAGAGGTACATGCTTCCAATTGGCTTCGCTCAGAGTTACTGCCTCTAATTGGGACCACTCTGCCGGGGGTACTGCTTCTAATTAGCTTTAGCAGACAGAGGTATATATGTACTGCTTCCAATCGGCTTCGCAACAAGACAGAGGGTATGTGCTCCCAATTAGCTTCACTAAGAGGTACGTGCTTCCAATTGGCTTCGCTCAGACAAACGTACTATTTCCAGTGTTGAAATGGTACCGTAAGCAAGTCTGTACTACATTCAGCATAGTAAATGGTACATAATTGCAAGTCAAATGTCGTCCAAATTTTCAAAAACATATTTTATTTTTACATTCTTGATCCAGTTAAAGATAATTCACATCTACCTTCACTCCCTATTTATAATTAATCCTGATGGTGTCATTTCCTGTAGTTGCAATCCTGATGATGTGCCATAGGAACCAAAATATGTCTATCTTATTAAATCACTAGCAATCCCTAAAGTCTTTTTTTATCTTTTAATTGAATAAAGCATTTGTCCAAGTTCTGTCCAAGTTTGGTAAAAATCCAGAATAGTTTATGAATCTAATAAATGTTTTAAAAACTTCAACAGCAGACTGTATGTAATGTTAACTTGAAGAAAAACTAAGTCCATATATAAGTGTTAAACAGAAAAAATGGAATTTTATTTTTACAAAATTTACTTCTGGATACTATCTTATGATCATAAACAAGCTTTTGTCCAAGCTTGGTATAAATCCAGGAGAGTTTAAGAAAGTTATTAAAGTTTCAAACTTTAAACACAGAGTGAATATTTGTTGACGCTGCCAAGGACGACGCCAACGAAGGAATGTAGGACCGCTATGTCTCACTTTTTCAACTAAAGTCAAAGGCTCGACAAAAAGGGGAATCCAACACCAAAACTCCCACCCTCTGAATCTGCCTCTGCCCTCAAAGTATGGTACACGATCCAATTGGAACCTGCTTGGTTAATATAACTGATTGTGTGCAATTTTTAAAAGAAATTTAAGGGAAATTTCGAAAAGAAATATCAAAATCTTATCTACAAATCATGATGAGCAATTGTTAAATGTGATGAAAAGGTTTAAATCAAAAATAGTTGTCAATTATGTACTGATAATTATAAACCAAAAAGTTACTAAATATTTTTAAATCGAATAAAAATTACACCGATTTTAGAAAAATATGAGGTTGAATGGACAAAGAAGACATAAACAAATAGCCTGTTCCCAGAAATTATTTTTAGAATTTTCATCATAACATTAAAATTTGAAACAAGTTATCTCCCTTGCTTAAAAGTAATGGATTTCAATTGTGTAACGACAAAAAAAAACAAACATAAAATGTTGCTTATTATATATACAACATTTAAGGCTTGATGATAAAACTTGATTACAAATTTTTTCAAGCAAAAAGTGAATACTGTGGATTCAGTATTATTGACAGTTTTTTTTTATTATCATTCATGAGAACCACAAATTTTAGTTTTTCACAAGATTATTTTTTTGAGATTTGTATGGAGAATTTGTAAAATGTCTGAATGAAAGCATATCATTGGGGATTAGAGTTGAAAAATAAACCCAAGAAGGAGATATCTGAAGCAAAATAGATTTTACTACCATTTAACGCTAGGGATGATTATTTAAATTTCTCTGGGAAATGATGATAGTTTTAGATAACTCAGAATGAATTTTTTTTTAGGGGGTGTGTGAAATGATTTCCATTTGGTTAAAGTTTTATAGATAAGAGATACATCCAATTATAGATTATAATTTTGAAATGTTACTTTTACTTCACCATTACCTTGTTAGCAATAAGTGCGAAACAGATACCCAGAAATAATTTTGTTGACGCTCAAGTAAATAACATTTTGGGACATTTTTCACAATACTGTATTTGAATTCAATCTAAGATACAAATATACATTTAATTTTTTCGTTTCCAATACATCATAATATGTCAAATACAATTTAGAATTTGATTTAAGACATTTGCTTTTGACATTGTTTCAAAAATTATAAAAAGTTCAAAGTAGCTTTTTTTTTTTATATTTAAATAACCATACAAATATACTTTCATTTCAGAATTACATATGAAGATTCCTTTGAAAGCAGAACACTTGAAAACCATACCACCATCCAAAGAACAAATGAAAAAACAGAAGAAATAACCAGACCCTAACTACTGAAAGCTACACCAAAAAGAAACTATGTTATATGTTAGTAAGAGACGCAGCGCTCAAAGCTCAATGTATTTCTGAAATGATAATTTGATATTTGTTTAATCTCAAAAACAACTTTCAAGATGAACAATAATGTTCAGCTATGAAACTCTAAATGCAGATGACTATGACCTAAATTTAGTTTCAAGTACAAATGTACTATGTTATTCTCCAATTTGACAATCAAGATGTATTGAAAACAGTAAAAAAATTGGGGAAATTGTTTAATTACAAATCTGAAATTTCAGTTTTAATCCTTTTAAACAAGTGTACCACCAAAATTTGCATGAATTGCTATGCAAACCCAATTTCAACCACCCAAAAGCACTGGCAATGCAAACAAGACAATGTTTAAAAATGTTTTATTAATATCAGTTGATTATTGGACCCAACGACCAAATATGTTACAACTTAATAAACCTCATCTAAAGTTATTTCAACTACCACCATTTCTACATTAATCAATTTGACAAAATATTATAAACAAATCAAATAAGCGGGCTTTCCACTCTGGGTTAATCTCCAACCTCTTTTTATAGCTTCGACTGTTGTTAAAGTATGCCAAATTGAACTACTGAAATTGATGGGCAAATCATTTTACTGCATTCCAGAAGAAAATTTTGTTCAATGGTTTAATAATTGGGGACGGTTTTTGTGTATGTTGTAATCAAATCAAATCAATCTTCTTTCTGAGTTTTTTATTTAATTTTCAGTTTTTATAGTACTTTCTAAATTGTATCTATACATCACTATTGAATGCCCGAATTTTTTTTATTTATTTTTCCGGTCAAAATTCTAACAACGTTGTTCTCATGAAATGCTTACTAAAAATACTGTCATCTATGTATTCAAACTGAATATGTTCTAAAGGAAAATACTTTTTGGTAAGTTTTAAATATTAAATGAAACTTATTCAAGAATCCACCGACAAGTATGTAATAAGTACCACTTGGATTTATATTGGCATATTTATCTCGATATTTTTTTAATTTTAGAATAATTATGTACTTGGCTATTATTAATCAAATGATCATTTGGCTTCCGTAATAAATAACATGAGGAAAATTTTATAATTAAATATGGCTCATCATAATCCAGAAACATTGTTAAAAATTTTGATGGTGAATATTTGTGACTATTTTCAGAAATTCAGAATCAAATTCAATCACATTTTCCCAATTACTAAATGCTTCTACCATAAAATAGTGGAGGAGGCTTTTTCACCTGGGCAAACTGATTTCAATTCAGATAGCATCACATTTAAGCAGTATATATTAATAATAAAATACCCTAGGTTTAATAATGTACCCCCTCAACTTTCCCAAGAGTAAAATATACATGAATTTTGATCTTGGCATAGTGTACCTGAAATTTACTTCACAAATTTAGAGCGAAATTGCATCACTTAGTTGAAATACCATATCGTATCGAAACCCTCATTTCATACAAGTTACCTCCCCTTCTAATTTAGTGAATTTATTTCACTACTCAGTGGCGAATCCAGAACTTTTCATGAGGGGGCCCGCTCCAGTCATGCTACAGTGATTCCTTATATAATCTTCCCACAAAAGGGGGGGGGCAAGACTCCCTGGATTCACCTGTGCTACTGTCATTCAAGATATCAGTGTTTTCATGTAAACCCCCGAGTCATTATTTGTTATTTTACCTTATATTTTCTGTAAAAAAAGATACATTATTAAATTTTGGAACAGTTCAATTGTAAAAATTCATAGAAGCATATCTTTATTTACTCTAAAAAATAAAGAAAAAAGAAATTTTGTTATTTATAATCTTTTATTTAACACATTTAATCATGTGGTTATGCTTGAAAAAGGTTTGAACATTTCTTTTTTTATTCGTTGATTAAAGTAAATTAACATTTCCAATTTTTTGTTCTATTCAAGAAGTTATTTACTTATTATATTAAGTAAAACATTTTGAAGAAAGAGATGAAAAAACACATAAAAAATTCATGTTGCATTTTGACAATTTTTTATATGAAAAAAAAAAACCATTTGACTTAAACAATTAGTAAATAAGTTAACATATCAAATACTTGCTACCATTCTGTGGTGCCTGAGATCACCCTTTTTTTTGTTTTGGTTGGTGCTTGGTGTCTGAGATCATTCTTGGTCTTTGGTAAGGTTGGTGTGTTGTGCCTGAAATCATCCCTGGTCTTCGGAAAGGTTAGTGCTTGGTGCCGGAGATCATCCCTGGCTCTTTAGTTTGGTTGGTGCATGGTTGCCGAAAACCTCTTAGGTCTTTGGTTGGGTTGGTGCTCTTTGCCCTAGTTCATGCCTGTTCTTTGTTTTGGTTGGTGCTTGGTGCTGGAGATCATCCCTGGTCTTTGGTTGGATTGGTGCTTGGTGCCTCAGAACCTCTCAGGTCTTTGGTTGGGTTGTTGCTGTACAATATTTTGTTATCAGTGTAGACAATTTTCTGTCATTTCTTTTGGTTATGTGTTATCTTGTCTTTTTTCACCACATGGTTTAATATTGGCCCTTTGGTATATTCCTTTTTTGTGTATCTCTTGTTTATCATTGTACCCGACTGTTTGAATTTTTAGGATAATTGTAGAAATACTATTAGCGATATGCTATTCCTAGATGTTTCAGGACATGAATAACTTCTTGATTACACGGTGTGCTGCTTCATTTAAAAAAGGTGAAAGTAAGATGTCTCATGTGTTAAATTTTGTGAGGTGGGATACTTCTTGTGTTCCAGGGTGTTCTATCTCAAATAACACCAGTTAATACTTTGATTGGTTTTGTTCTGTGGGTTTTATCTCATTGACAAAAATACACAAAAAGACAGAAATAATAAATACCGTATACCTATACATCTTTGTAAGAACTCTGAAATGGATATAAATAATAAAGATTAGTAATTTGTCACTTTTATACAAAGATATGGACATACAGAAATCTATATGCCACTTTTCTTCATCTGTTACAACCAAGCCATTCTCTAGGTCTATGACTGAGGTTGCATCTAAAACAAAAACAAATATGTAAATTATTAGTGTTGGAGAACGTTGGTGTCACTTCCATCAAATGGGTCCATGACTGAAACATTCTCTCGGCTGCATCTGTAAAAAAAATCTGTAGTGTTTTGGAGAACGTTGGTGTCACTTTCATCAAACGGGCCCTTTAACAAGCTCATGGTAGAGTGATCTTGTTACTATTGTATAGTGCTGCGGAAACTATGCGCTACCCTCCCTGGTCTAGTACAACGGAGTCTATTCAAGGTCTATGACTGTAACATCCCCCTGCTGCAATCTGCAAAAATCAAAATTTTAGAATTAAACATCTGTTGGTGAACTCTGAAATGAAATATAAATAAATATACAAAATTACACATATATAAGAATAAAATCAATTAAACTTTATTTTCTTTTTTTGGAGGTAAATTTCAAAAATTAAATATATATTTTTTTCAAATTAACTTTTTTTACTTTATTTTTAGTGAAGCTCTTGTTGATCATTATACCGGACTGTTTACTATTAGAGATATTCTATTTCTAGATGTTCAAGGACATGCATACATTCTTGATTACACTGTGAGTTCTGCTTCAATGAAAAAAAGGTGAAAATAAGATGCGTGTTAAATTTTGTGAGGTAGGATATTTTTTGTGTTCCAGGGTGTTCTGTCTCAAATTACACCAGTTTTAAAATACTTCTGATTGATTTGTTCTGTATGTTTTCTCTCATTGACAAAAACACACAAAAAGACAAAAATAATAAATATTGTATACCTATACTGCATCTTTGTAAGAACTCTGAAATGGATATAAATAATAAAGATTAGTAATTTGTCACTTTTATACAAAGAAATGGACATACAGAAATCTATATGCCACTTTTCTTCATCTGTTACAACCAAGCCATTCTCTAGGTCTATGACTGAGGTTGCATCTAAAACAAAAACAAATTTGTAAATTATTAGTGTTGGAGAACGTTGGTGTCACTTCCATCAAATGGGTCCATGACTGAAACATCCTCTCGGCTGCATCTGTAAAAAAAATCTGTAGTGTTTTGGAGAACGTTGGTGTCACTTTCATCAAACGGGCCCTTTAACAAGCTCATGGTAGAGTGATCTTGTTACTATTGTATAGTGCTGCGGAAACTATGCGCTACCCTCCCTGGTCTAGTACAACGGAGTCTATTCAAGGTCTATGACTGTAACATCCCCCTGCTGCAATCTGCAAAAATCAAAATTTTAGAATTAAACATCTGTTGGTGAACTCTGAAATGAAACATAAATAAATATACAAAATTACATACGGCCATATAAGAATAAAATCAATTAAACTTTATTTTATTTTCTTTAAGGTAAAATTCAAAATTAAAATTTTTTATTTTTAATTAACTTTTTTAACTTTATTTTTCCATGAAATTTAGCATTGTAACTGCTGTAAAAATACCCAAACTATTGCCATTTGGCTTAGTCTGTTTCTTATGTTACCTTTTCTGACATGAGACACAGACTTCTTTTTAAATGAGTTTTACTGTGTGAATTGCTGTGTGTTTGTTTTTTCTACATTGGCTCCTAGAGGTATAGGTGTGGGTTGAGATCTCTCAAACCTGTTTTAAACCCACTGTATTTATGCACCTGTCTCTAGTTAGAAGCCTCTGGCCTTTGTTAGTCTTGTATGTTTTTTAATTTTAGTTCATTTATATGTTTTTGAGTTTAGTATGACATCCACTTTTACCGTACTAGTACACATTTATGTGTAGGGCCTGCTGAAGCCTGCCTCCTGATGCTTAATTTTCTGGTTGAGTTGAAGAGCCATTAGTGGCCTTCGGCTGTTTTCTGCTCTTTGGTTGGGTTCACTCACTCAGTTGTCTCTGACATTATTTTCAATTTTGTATAAGATTCGTATTTTTTGTTGGAAAAACCAGTCACCAAACCTGTTGTGTGGGGTGGCTCCCTTGTTTCATTTTTTTATTTTGACATTCTGTTCTTTTTATTATCTGACCAAGCTGAGCAACCTTCTACTACAATGGTACCTATTAAATGTTGCATGCATACAGACCAAAATGAGGTTAAATTATAGTCAGTGCTCCATGTTGAAGGACGTTCATTGACCTATAATGGTTTACTTTTATAAATTGTTATTTGGATGGAGAGTTGTCTCATTGGCATTCACACCACATCTTCCTATATCTACTTGCTAATTGCAGGTCATTATTCCACTTTAATTTATGTTTATCAAAAATGAAGTGCTGTTATTTATTGTCTTTTTTTTTTTTATAGCAAATGCCTCTTAATGTATTTTTTCAAACTTTTAAAAAGTGAATGGAAGCTGACACAAATACACAAGATAATCAGAGACATATATACATATATGTCTCTGAGATAATTAAGTAATTTTTTTTTAACAATTTCAAGCTCCTATGTGTATAACATATCAAACTTTAAGCTTAGCTTTACAAATTTGATGAATTCATTAATGTTTTTTGAGTGAAAGTGACAAGCTCCATGTGAAAAAAAAGCATATTCTAGTATTGCACAAACCATAAGCCTTGCTATCATCAGTAAATTTGGTGAAAATATTAAAATCAAATCTTCTTATCATGTAGAAAAAGTTATGCTGCACTTTGTTCAAACTCATTTATACTCTTCAGAAACTAAAAAAAAATCAGTCAAAGTCAATCAAATGTTTAGCATTGACAATGCATTGAACATTTCACTTGAACTAACATACATAAGGTCTTTATGACTCAAGAGGTCAAAGCCCATGAAACAACCAACAATGACAAAATGCTTGTCCTCAACCAAGTCATCACTAAGGCTATTCAACTTCAATAAACATTTTGTTTGTCTTAGTCAAAGTCAAAGTGCAGTGCTAGTGAAATAGTCTCAACAGAGTAGAAATGAGTAGAAAAAATTAATATTAAATGTTTTTGAAGATATTTGAACATTTATAAAATGATATTTATTTCAAGATGTAGGACACACATTGGACATTTTAGTGTGCTGATTTGGGTCTCCATGCTGTGGTATTTTGTTAGAAGAATGGCATCCTACATCTTTAGCCTTGGAATTATTTTGGAAAATGAAAAAAAAAATCTTTTGTTGATGTAAGCATGGCAAAAGGCAATTTAATGTAAACAATTTCTGTATTTCTTTTATCTTAGTTATCAATTATTGATATGAAGGGGGATAGGACCTTTATCGGGACTCCTGGATTGGGTGTTTTTAAGCTCAGGATTTCGGGATTGACCCTTTCAAGATCCTGGAATTCTTTTTTCGAATTTTGGGATGTCGAGATTTAAATTTATTTAAATTCAGGACCTCAGGATTTCGAGTTTTTAAGCCCAGGATTTCAGAATAAATTTTCAGAATTATGATCCATGTGGTCACAGTTATCTCCCATTGATTAAAGGTAAGCTTCATCAAAACAACTCCATTCACTTGTTAAATTTTGAAAAATGACCAGAGCAACTGAATTAATTTTAAAGACCATTGAGGTAGTGGCCATTTTCCTCAATAATAAGAGTGACATTTTTCTCCTGCGGGGGAGTCAAGATTTCCAAATATTTTGTTGTTTGTTAATTGCATCTGGCCTTTTTTTTTTAAAAGAACAAATTAGCTTATTCAAAATTTGAAACCCTTCAATTTGAAAAATCTTCTGTATGAAATTTTGTATTTTGGTTAGGCATTGCACAAAAAGGGTGGGCTTAATATAAAAAAGTTTCACTCTGCAACATGCTCATGTGCTTAGGTCAGATATTGGTGTGTATGTAAGTTATTTGTTAGTCTGTTCATTTTATTCACAAATCTTTTAGACTTTGGATGATTTACAAGTTCATGTGTTGTATAAACATCAGTCTATAGTTGAAGACCTGTAGATGTCTTTGGTTATTTATTTTCATTGGGTAGCTGCCTTGTTGATTTATACCCTACATCCCCCTTTTTTCATAATGATGCACAATATCTTACCAACAAAAAGAATACTCACCAAGTTTGATTAAAGATGAGGTTCTTACCATAATATTTGGTAACCCCAGATATACTTAACAGCTGTCTTACTGTTCACATTGCTTACTCTTCAAGGTCATCAATCTCTCTTCTGCTCTCTGCTCAGTTGTTGGTTCCTCTAAAACATCATTTCTTTTTAATTAATATGAAAGAATGGAACTTAAAACTCTATATCATTTATCATTCTTTATAAATCTTGTTTGGTTGGTCGGGTCACTTGACACATTTTTAAAACTAGATACCCCAATGATGATTGGGGTCAAGTTTGGTTTAATTTGGCCCAGTATTTTCAGAGGAGAATATTTTTTGTAAGAGTTAACGATGACAGACTACAGATGACAACTGACAGACGCCAAGTGATGAGAAAAGCTCACTTGGACCTTCAGGCCAGGTGAGCTAAAAAAGAGAACTTAACTTATATTACCTTATTATAACTTATAATGATAAATTTCATTGATAAAATGTATGTCAGTTTAAATGACTTGTATATCAATAGCAACAAAAAGTATATTTTCATACATTTAATTTTTTTTTAAAACTTATTCAAACTTTTGAGTGAAAATGATAAATTTTGTGCAAATTGATTATGTATGAGATGAAGAACAGCAATAAAAGCACTGTTCCTTTCTTTTGTTCGTTTATTTATGCTGTCTATGTACTGATTTTATGTTCTGGATGGATATTCCTGTGTGCATATTCTTTGTTTACCAGCTATTAGACTGTAGCACTAGGTCTTTGAAAGATGAATACCGCTGTATACTTTAATGCCCAAATCATAATAGTAGTCAAATCTGAGAAAAGTTTATCAAAAATAATTTTTGGAGAAATTCATCATCAAAAAACTAATCCAGAAGCTTTCGGTCTCAAACATTTATGAAATTTGTTTTTTTAGGTATATTTAGTTTAGATCACACAGAAACTTACAATCTAATTGTTAATATACATATAGTTAAGTACAATATATTATCAGATAAACCTGCTAGTAATCCGTATGGTAAAAAAAAAATTGATTAAGTTTTGTAATAAACTATTTGACTATACCTGTATTCACTTGGTCTACTGTATCAAGGGAAAATCAACATGTTTGTGAAATGAAGTTGATCTACTGTTTTGCTTTCCTAGATGCATCTGAATGCCAATTTAGATTTTAGATAACTAAGTTTGTAGTGTCAAAGTACTGAAAAGAAACATTTAATATTAAAATTATTCAAGAAAATATGTTGCAAACAAAAAAGTATGTGTGTTTACTGTACCCATGTACCTTCCCTAAAGTTTTGTTCGGAAATTTTTGGATTTAGCAATGTTGCTCCCATAGACTCAATATTTTTGAGTCTATTGACCCTACAATACAAGGTTTTCAACATAGACGTTTTCAGTAAGTTTTGCCAACCAGTTCAAAAACTTTACCCAAATTTGATAGGTTAAACTGTTAATTGTTCCCTAGACAGATACATGAATGTGAGCTCTATTCTTCTTGTTATATTTGCCACTGGACAGTATGCAACCAACAATCAATCATGAATCTTAAATGCTTAAAGTAAATAGTAGCTCTATGCTGTAACTCAAGCAAAGCTTTTATATATAGACATGCACAGACATTGAGAAGATGTTTTACATCTCTAGTAGTAAATCAAACAAAACAGATCACAGAAATTTATGATAAATAAATGATACCTTAAATCTTCTATAACTTTGAACTCATTTGATGTCCCCAAAAATTTTAAGGAAAAACACAGGGGCATGTCCAAGTAAATATCAATTTAGACTAAAATGAAGCCCAATTCAAACCTGTTGATCACATGATAATTTATACACTCAAAACTTCTCACTTCACACTTGAGTAACCAGCCGTGTAGCCAAATATTTTCACCTGACAAAAGTATTGCAAAAAAATATGTAACTGAATTTTGCTCAGATAACAAAGAATTGGGAATTCTTTTTAACTTGTTAAAGAACAGTAAAATCTGAAGCATGAGGCTCAAAGAACCTGCATTCAAAATTTTAAGTTTGACCACGAAAACTGATAAACTAAAAAGTGGACCAAGGACAGATATGAAGAATCAGGTTCTTCTACCTTTTGAAATATAGCTTAATCATATATACACTTCAACCCAGGCGCGGATCCAGAGGGGGGGGGGGGGGGGTTCCGGGGGTTAGAACCCCCCTTTTTTTGGACGATCAATGCATTTGAATGGGGACATGTAATTGGAACCCCCCCCCTTTTGTCCTGGGTTAGGACCCCCCCCCTTATTAAAATGGCTGGATCCGCCCCTACTTCAACCCCAGGCTGCATCTTCATGTTAACTGTAAAAAAGATATAAGTCCATTTACATATATCAGTAAAATACGAAAAAAATAAAAATAAGAATTTTCAGAACTTTGCTATCGACAGTTGAGCAAAACATATGCTATCTATATTATTTATGAATATTCCTTTTCAGTTGGTGTCACTTTTACAAACATCAATATATTTGCTATTGCAAAGTTGAAACATCATGACTGCATCAACCCAGTCTAGTTTATTGTTGGTTGCTTAACGTCCAGTGGCAAATATTTCATGCATATTCTAATTTCAGAACGATAAATGAACACGAGCCAGCTTCTAAAATTTCTTCAGATGGTCGTCTTCTGTTTTCATATCCAAAATTTTTGAGAAAAGATTTTAAAAGCTGTGTTCTGAATGATCCATATAATGAAAATAATCTGGAAGCATATCAAGGGGTGAATATTTACCTTGTTTTTTGTGGCTTCACGGGAAGTTTCAAAGTTTACATCGTAAATCTTTTGCTTCTGTAAATTGTGTCCATCTTGTTCGTGAAGACATGGCGAGAAGTTTTCCAATGGCCAAAAATGAAGGGTCTTAAAACTTTAAACCAATGAGAACTAACAAAACAAGACACACCCTCGGTATTAAAACTACTCATAAAATTTGTTTGGCCACAGCCTTGTTGAACAATAAACTTAAGATCTCAAATCGAGCATAAAAAGGTCTGATAATACATTTGATATGAAAAATGACATGTAAAGATCTTTTGAATATAGTCTTCAGCAATGGAAAACTAACGGAGTTTCCCTTTAATCATGGATACTGGTTTTCAGGTAGATGCTTAATAAGCGAAGAGTCCCCTATCACACTGAAAAAAAAACCATAGAGAACAGCAAAAATAGACAAGACACGCGGTTCCGTGGAATTTCAGTCTAACAAACGGAGGAAAGGATTGTTTCTACCTGAAACCTATAAAAGTAGGAAAATTAAAAAGTAAAACCCTAATTGGCAAAAGCACACGATTAACACAATGTTGAAACATCATGACTGCATAACACAACGTTGACTGCTGTACCCCTATTTTTGACATTTTTACCTATTATGTCTGTTTGTTTTGTTCACGCATCGGTGAATATATAATGGAATTTGATGCGACTGTCATACAAGTGAGAGGTTTAGCTAGCTATAAAACCAGGTTCAATCCACCATTTTCTACATTTGAAAATGCCTGTACCAAGTCAGGAATATGACAGTTCTTGTCCATTCGTTTTTGATGCGTTTTGTTATTTGATTTTGCCATGTGATTATGGACTTTCCGAATTGATTTTCCTCTGAGTTCAGTATTTTTGTGATTTTACTTTTTACTATCAAGCGAATTAAATGTAAATTATAGTTTGCATTTCAATTGGAGAAAATAAGGATATATACAGAGATTCTATTAGTTCATGCCTCAGTTGAAGCAAGGTTCATTGAAACTTGCCATCATCCGGATATATTCTTTAAAATGATAGATAATGATTGTTCTAAATAATTTTTTATATCAAGAAACAAAACTATAGGGTTAACTTTTATTTAGCTCACTTGGCACAATCTGGTCTAACTTTGATAATATCTTCTCCTCTGAAACTACGTATACTGGGCTAAATTTACACTAACTTGGCCAGAGTCATCATAAGGGTATCTAGTTTCAAAATTTTGTCCGATGACACAGCCTGTCATTCAACTTGACTGACATGGCTTGAAATAGAACTTAGGGAGTAAAATGCAAATTTGGACTACTAATATCAAAGACTGAGCACTATGAATGGAGAGAATCTGTCAGAAACAGAAATGTTAAAAATATTGAGACATATCTAAAGTCTATTTATTTCAAAACTGTCAGTCAACTTCTTATGAGATTAATTGTCCTAAATTGACTAATTTACCGTTTTTTCATGTTGCCTGATTTCTGTAACCTACAGTAGATAAAGAGAAACTTTACATACCAAATATATCACCGCGACAATATCTACAATAAGTTCATATGGTCGAAATCGTCCGACGACTCTTATTTTTGTGTGTTTGTCTAGTTCTAGATATATATATAAGTGATCAGCAAGACAATATCGACATTGAAATTGTCTGACGGTCCCTTATTGGAGCTATTGCGCCTTGGTAATACTTTTTACCATTTTCGGCCTAGTATCTGAAAAAATATGACAGATAGATAGAACCTTAAATAAGCAAATATGGCCAACAAGACACACGATCTACAAATAAGCAAATATGGTCAAGAAGACACACGATCTACAAATAAGCAAATATGGTCAACAAGACACACGATCTACAAATAAGCAAATATCGTCAAGAAGACACACGATCTACAAATAAGCAAATGTTGTCAACAAGACACACGATCTACAAATAAGCTTAATGACGATTTTTACCAACATTGCACGTTTTTGCCTATCATCTTAAAAACCATAAAATAGAGATAGATTCTTTCTATGGTGCCAAGGGGTGGTGATCAAATCAGCAGGTGGTGTTACAAAGTTTTGGTTTTCTATGTTGTTAATGTACAGTGGAGATCACTTCTAACCTCTCATTAGAACTGTCAGAATATTCTGTCATAAAACTGTTCTACCCTAGAACTGTTCTAGGTAGAACTGTCAGGATCAGTTCTAGGTAGAACTGACTAAATCAGTTCTAGGTAGAACTGTCAGGATCAGTTCTAGGGTAGAACTGTCTAAAACTGTTCTAGGTAGAACTGACCAAATCAGTTCTAACCGTAGAACTGTCAGCAGAACTGACTAAATCAGTCAGGACTGTAGAACAGTTCTAAATGACGTCACTGCAGAAAGGGCAATTTAGAATTTAGAAGAAAAAATCGGTTCCAATTACTCTACTATATATAATAGCAGATGTTTCTATATTTTTTACTGATCAAAATTTACATGTACAAATATCGAAGTGGATAGGAGGTTAACCAACTCATCGGAGAAATATTTTTATGAGATTGCAAATGAAACATCATTGTTTACGTTTCTTCGACTTCGTTCCCCGTTTTTAACAGTCACTTCATAAATATAACTCTGCATTTAATTCAAGTAAATTTAATTTTAATTTACCTTGTTTGCCTTGGATTTACATTCATGATTTAAGATTCTGTTTTGACAAATGCTCAAACGAAAATTGTACAGTGGATGAATTATGGGATATCATAGTAATGAACACAGTGTTGTTAAACGCAAGAAAACTATGTACATTGCACTGAGGTCTCAGATTTGCATTATCTCGTTGCCAAACTTATCCATAACGATAATGAATAATATCTGGGAGTCTGGAACGTCAGAAAAATATACTCGATCTGAACATGAATGAGATATTTGCCACTGGACGTAAGGCTACAAACAAAACCAATCATTTTCCTTCTTCAAATTATATTAACAGTATAGTCAGTATACCTTTCCAAGAAGAGAACTTCTCATACATGTACTTTTCATTTTAAAATAAAGTATATGAATCAGTGATTTGAGTGTTGGATGATGCCGTTAAATAGTTCTGTTTAAAAAAAAACATCATGAACTACTGACTAAATAAAAAGTCACTTTTTGTGACGGTTCATTATTTAATAATTTAAGTTTGGATGTAACGGGTCTTCTGTCGTTATTGTGTTATCAGCGCCCATAGACATAAGTTAGTCATGTTTGTTCAATTTCCAATATTGCAGTTATTTATATATACTACAGTAAAAAAAGTATAACTGAAGTACTGTTCAACTATATAGACTCGCATAAAAAAAAGCAAATATGGTCAGTTTTGGTTGATGCGGTCAAAAGATTTTATTATACAACTCAGTCTGAAGTATGAAAAATACTGATATTTGTTTACGATTCAATACTTTGAATAAAAAGAGGATATACTGGCACTATAAATTCTTGCGAACAAAATTTTGAGGTCATTGTTTTCCCATATTGCTGTAACTTGTATATTACAGTCCCTCTTGACCTAAAATTAGAACTGAATTACTGTGCAGCTTTATAGATTTGCAGAAAGAAAGAGCAAATAAGGTCACTTTAGATTGATGCGGTCAAAAGATTTTATTACACGACTCAGTCTGAAGTATGAAAACTACTGATATTTGTTTACGATTCAATACTTTGAATAAAAAATAGACATGCTGGCACTATAAATTCATGCGAACAAAATTTTGAGGTCATTGTTATCCAATATTGCTATAACTTGTATATTACAGTCCCTCTTGACCTAAAATTATAACTGAATTGCTGTACAGCTACATAGATTTGCAGAAAGAAAGAGCAAATAAGTTCAGTTTAGATTGATGCGGTCAAAAGATTTTATTACACGACTCAGTCTGAAGTATGAAAACTACTGATATTTGTTTACGATTCAATACTTTGAATAAAAAGAGGATATGCTGGCGCTATAAATTCATGCGAACAAAATTTTGAGGTCATTGTTTTCCAATATTGCTATAACTTGTATATATTACAGTCCCTCTTGACCTAAAATTATAACTGAATTACTGTACAGCTATATAGATTTGCAGAACGAAAGAGCAAATAAGGTCAGTTTAGATTGATGCGGTCAAAAGATTTTATTACACGACTCAGTCTGAAGTATGAAAACTACTGATATTTGTTTAGGATTCAATACTTTGAATAAAAAGAGGACATGCTGGCACTTTAAATTCATGCGTACAAAGTTTTGAGGTCATTGTTTTCCAATATTGCTATAACTTGTATGTATTACAGTCCCTCTTGACCTAAAATTATAACTGAATTACTGTACAGCACCCTTTTTATGGAAGATCAATGCATTTGAATGAGGACAATAAATTTTAGTTGGACCCCCCCCTCCCCCTTTTTTTTAAACTGCTGGATCCGTCCCTGGTGGTTTGGGCCGGAATAACGTATTACATTAAGGTCAGATTATTTTGTTATGTAAAACGAGTCACCCTGACTCCCCGAATGACAAATGTAAAATAAATGAAATAATAATGCCCCCCCCCCCAATATTAACGGCTTAATTTATGTTAAAAAAATGAAAAAAAAAACAAATAATTTATGTAACACATCAACAAAAGAAAATCACTGAATAACAGGCTCCTGACTTGGAACAGGCACATACATTCAGAATATGGCGAGGTTAAACATGTTCTCTTGCCGATTATAAATCTGAAATAAAACCGGCAAAATAGCAAAACTCTATATAATATTAATCGCTATTTTGCCGAAGCCTTTATATTAAGACAAATATTTCTTAAAACTTATAAATCAATTCTACCCGTAGAATTTATAAATCAATTTTAGCCGTAGAATTTATAAATTAATTCTGGCCGTACAAATTATAAATCAATTCTAGCCGTAGAATTTGAAATCAATTCTAACCGTAGAACTGTTCTAGAAGTAGAACTGACCAAATATCTGGTCAGTTCTAGCTAGAACTGTCAGGATCAGTTCTAGGGTAGAACTGTCAGGATCAGTTCTAGCTAGAACTGTCCAAATCAGTTCTGGGTAGAACTGACCAAATCAGTTCTAGCTAGAACAGTTCTAACCTAGAACTGACTAAAAGGTGTCAGGCTGACAGTTCTACATACTGTTCTAGAACAGTTCTCCTGACAGATTCTGACAGAATTTATGAGAGGTTAGAACTTATCTCCACTGTACTTCTGTTTGTCTGTTTGTCTGTTTGTCTATTAGCCATGTCGTTGGCAGTTTATTTTCGACTCGGACTTTGAATGTCCCTTTGGTATCCTCTATTTTTGTGCCTTTATGGAGGGATCATATCAGCTGGAAATTATGTTTTAAGTAAAGAAGGGCCGATACAGGGAGTTTCTACGGTGATATAGCATATGTTGTAATATGAAAGGGTCGATATAGACACTTTTAATGATGCCTAGGTGGAAAGAATGCTGTTGGGATATTTGTCGAAAATTAGTATAATGTATAGGTATATGAAAGGCACTGGCTACGGTTACATGGAAATGTAACAATAATAAAAATATTATTGTTACATTGGAGACTAAATGCCGGAATGCATGGTTGGGTAAGGATCTGTTTAATTACGAATGTAACAATAATTATTGAGGCTACGGTTACATATCGCTATTGTTACATGAAAAACAGCTGTACGATGGGACTAGTAATATGTACTAAATAATAAAAAATGAAGACATTTATTTTATATTTACAATACATACATTTATTACATACAGTTTATTTACTGTAATTTTTTATTTACAATGACACTTTCTACAAATCAAGTAAGTGGTTTTTAAAGTCCGACACATTTTTGATGAACGAAATTACGTCCTCTACAGTTACGTGTACATACAGAAGTTCTTAGTATTTAAGTTACAGTTAGCAAACTTTGCTTTTGATGTATCAATTTGGGTCAAGTTGTATAGCTGTATGAAATTTATGTCTTCATTTTGTTTAAGTTTCGCCGGTTTAAAACGCATCCCAATTTTTTAAGTTTTTCACCTTAACAAAATGGTTTAAGTATAATGACAGTAATAAGAGTAGGTGTGCAGTTAAATACTTTTAAAAAGTGAAACCATTGAACTATATGTTTCGCCTTTGACACTCCTAATCTTGAGTAGTATCTTTAAGAACATCAAAACCATTAATACGTAAAACTATTCAGGTTATACACCAATTGATTGTTGAATGATAATATTTATTATTTATCAGTATTACAAGTATTGTTTAGTAAATATGAAAGAATTAAGCAAAACAACTACAGAAGATTTAAGTTGAATAAATCTAGCGTACATTGGTGTTTTTCATGTAACAATAACGTAATGTAACCGTAGCCTCAGTAATTATTGTTACATTCGTAATTAATCGGTTCCTCACCCAACTTTGCATTCCGGCAATTAGTCTCCAATGTAACAATAATATTTTTATTATTGTTACATTTTCATGTAACCGTAGCCAGTGCCTATATGAAAATGTGGCATGAAGGCCAATGAGACAACTCTCCATCCAAGTAATAATTTATAAAAGTAATCCATTATACATGTAGGTCAAGGTACGGCCTTCAACACGGAGCACTGGCTCACACCGAACAGCAAACTATAAAGAGCCCCAAAAATTACTAGTGTAAAACCATTTAAACGGTTGATTCATTGATTGTTGGTTGCTTAAGTTCCAGTGGCAAATATTTCATGCATGGTCGGGATGAGAACAGGTTAACAATGAAAACAATAGGTAGGTCTTGTTATAGAGGCCGTCCGAGATGATGGTCGGGGACATTTTGACTACCACTTGAAAATGAGGGTATAGTGGATAGGGACAGAAATTTTACCTTGCCTTGCAACAGGCCACTTACGGACCCCTCAAAGAGTTGTTGCAAGGGTTCTTGACATGCAGAAAGCGTGGCACTCTCTTTACACGAGACATCGGATTTAACGTCCCCATTCTGACCGGACAAATTATAAATTACATTTACACCATGATGACATCGGAAGTAAAGGATATATATATTATGTTTACCTGAAATATATCACGATTATCTTGACCCCCTAAAATGTGGGTCCACAAATTACTAAAATCTATCGTTTTTCATTAATCATAAAATCATTGTGTAAATTATATATAAGCTGTATGATAAACTTCTTTTAGTGGTCTCCAAACAATAATCTCTTAAAAAATATATATAACAGACGGAATAAACACGTTCAGAACATGACATCAAAAGCAAATAAGACCATTGGATTCATCAGAAGAAATTTAAAAATAAAATCAGTAACCATCAAAGACCAAGCATACCAAGCCCTTATTAGACCAAAACTTGAATACTGCTGCACTGTCTGGGACCCTTACACAACAGAGAACATTAACTCCATAGAAAAAGTCCAAAGACGCGTGCAACGAGATATGTATGCTCCAACTACAAATATACCCAAAGTGTAACAACCATGATTAACACACTCCACTGGCCAACATTACAAGAAAGGAGACTCAAAAGCAGATTAAATATGTTCCATAGAATAACAAACAACAAAATTGCAAATCAAACACCAGGTCTAGCCACGAACAAACATACCGACAAATTCGATGCAGCAAAGACAGACAAATTTTCAATTTTTCTACAAAACTATAAAAGACTGGAACAAATTACCTGAACCAATAGCCTGCGGCACCACTACTGAGTGCTTCAAGGAGAAACTCACTAGAGAGATGCTCCTTGACACTTACAAACACCTACATGTTTAATGTGTATCTTGTTTTTATCTTATACCAAAAACAAAAAATTGAAAAATATTATTTGAATATATATGCATTTGATTATCTAAAAATTGAAAAATTATTATTAAATCAAAAATATATTTTTAATCATTAACAAATTGTTAAACCAGGCATGCGCCGGAAAGTAATCATCAACCAGTTGATGTTTTTCTGTATATAAACTAGAGGCTCTAAAGAGCCTGTGTCGCTCACCTTGGTCTATGTGAATATTAAACAAAGGAAGCAGATTGAAAATTGACTACAAAGGTCAATAACTCCTACAGGGGTCAATTGACCATTTCGTTCATGTTGACTTATTTGTAGATCTTACTTTGCTGAACATTATTGCTGTTTACAGTTTACCTATATCTATAATAATATTAAATATAATAACCAAAAACAGCAAAATTTCCTTAAAATTACCAATTCAGGGGCCGCAACCCAAAAACAGGTTGTCCAATTCATCTGAAAATTTCAGGGCAGATAGATCTTCACCTGATTAACAATTTTACCCAATGTCAGATTTGCTCTAAATGCTTTGGTTTTTGAGTTATAAGCCAAAAACTGCATTTTACCCCTATGTTCTATTTATAGCCATGGCGGTCATCTTGGTTAGTTGGCGGGGTCACCGGACACAATTTTTAAACTAGATACCCCAATGATGATTGTGGCCAAGTTTCAAATAATTTGGCCCAGCAGTTTCAGAGGAGAAGATTTTTCTAAAAGATTACTAAGATTTACGAAAAATGGTTAAAAATTGACTATAAAGGGCAATAACTCCTAAAGTGGTCAACTGATCATTTTGGTCATGTTGACTTATTTGTAGATCTTACTTTGCTGAACATTATTGCTTTTTACAGTTTATCTCTATCTGAAATAATATTCAAGATAATAACCAAAAACAACAAAATTTCCTTAAAATTACCAATTCAGGGGCAGCAACCTAACAACGGAATGTCAGATTCATCTGAAAATTTCAGGGCAGATAGATCTTAACCTGATTAACAATATTACCCCATGTCAGATTTGCCCTAAATGCTTTGGTTTTTGAGTTATAAGCCAAAAACTGCATTTTACCCCTATGTTCTATTTATAGCCATGGCGGCCATCTTGGTTAGTTGGCGGGGTCACCGGACACAATTTTTAAACTAGATACCCCAATGATGATTGTGGCCAAGTTTGGTTAAATTTGGCCTAGTAGTTTCAGAGGAGAAGATTTTTGTAAAAGTTAACGCCGGACGCAGGACGACGACGACGGACGACGACGACGACGGACGCCGGACGCCAAGTGATGAGAAAAGCTCACTTGGCCCTTTGGGCCAGGTGAGCTAAAAAGAAGAAGAAGAAATTTCGCAACATATTTCAAAAGGAGATAATGTTGTATAGCCCGATTGGGCTAATATAATAAGCTTAAACGTACTACAGATATACTTCATATATGGTTATTTATATCTGATAAGTATTGGTAATTTCTATCTTTACCAATGCATCTATTTTTTTCTCATTGCCCTTGCAAAAGTGCAGCCATTATACTATGGAAAAAAAACGCGTCTGCTATATTAATTTCATCTCATTTTAAGTTTTCAACAAAAATAACATTTTTTATTATGACAGAATACTTTTTTATTTTAAAAACTTAGCAAATTTCCCGGAATGCTTTAGTCTTAGTAAATTTAACTTGCACGTAGAAAAAAAATCAAAGCTGATAAACCTGTATAAAATGACTAACTCCCCAGAATGCTTTAGTTAAGACAACCAGTTGATTCGATTGTTCGTGATAACATATACGTCTACCATCTAAGTCGAGGAGGATACTATTCTTAAGTAATCGGCCATCTTTGTGAATCGTACTTATAACTCTTCCATCAACGCACACGTGAATATTCTCATTTTCACACGCTATTGATACTGGTTTTCCCGCTAGTTGAACGTTCCATACATGATGTCCTTCATACGTTGCACAAACAAGTCTTTTACCCATTCGGTCACCTATATACATCACCCCTCTTTCAGAGTCTACCGCTAATGTTTCAGTGAACGGTATGGACGGAGATATACCATCGTCAATTGTTCTAATTATTTGTTGGGTATATCCTTTTGTGTCCACAATAAATATGCATGGATCAGAAAAGAACACATTGCAGGCAACAAAGAACAAATCACGTGATTCACAAAATGATATACCATAACAAGTAGCACGAAGTCGGTACTCTACCTCAAGAGCCTGAACATACGGGTCTTGTGGCTTTTCATACCTTGGGGTTTGTGTTTCAAACAAGCCATAGAACATTATTTTGCATCTGCACGTCATGGCTATGATATTATCTTCAGGTGATGCCACACCCCATGAACCTTTCGGAATTTTTTTATCCACTACCATTCTGTACCTATCGCGAGCGTTGAACACTTTCATTTTATGATTCAGCCTGTCTATTACCACTAGGTAATTTTCATTTAAGAATAAAACACCTGATATCTTTCCTGCTATTTCTTGCTGTTCAATCACAATAGAGCTCTGACTCACCATTGATAAACCCGTGGATGTATTCTTTTTCAATTTCTTTACTGGTAAATACGAAGACTTTGACGGTTCGCTGATTTTCTTAGATTTCTGTTTCCCCATAGCAAGATAAAAATTATTGCTGTACTCACGTAGAATTCCTTTAGGTTCCTCGGAAATTGTATTCATTGTGTTCTTTGAGGTATTAAAGCGAACTTCTTTCTTTTGCGGTGCTGACGAATAAGACCTTTGGGTTTCTATATACCATAAGCTATTTGGAGTGTCAGATTTAAATGAACTGCTCCGCTTTAGTATTGAATTTCTGTCTTTCCTTTCATCGTGAGAAGAAGCCGGAAAGAAGTCGCCATTTTCATTGAAGTCACCTTTGGCAGACGACTCTATGTTTGCAAGGATTTCAGCCTTTCTCCATGTATGGTTGTTGTCTTCTTTTAAAGCTGGAAAAGAATATTTGGAGGAACATCGCGATTCCTGAGTAATTGGTATTTCTATCTCATTCGACTTCCTCATCGTAAGTTGTAAAATGGGTTTTCCAAATGTTCGTACAACTCGATGTGGAGATTCTGTTGTCTTCTGTTTATTAACGTCTTTTGATCTTTCCATCTCTGTTGTATGGTCATTATCTGGCTCTATACTGAAGACTGAGTCAACTGTTAGGCCATTGCGCATGTCAACTATTCGAAAATCTGTACATAGCCTGAGAATCATGTGATTTTGCGCACAACCGGAACACAGTTTCTCCTTGCACTGTAAACATTTATATCTGGCATTATGAACTACCTTTGCATCCTCACATCGATGACAAAATGGGGATTTGTCTGACTTTTTCGAAGGCATTCTGCAAAAGGAAAAAAAAACATGTTATTCAAAAACTTTACACGACACCAACTTATGAGTTCCACTGGTTGTGGATCAAGAAAAAAAACCAAGCACAGAGTCAAGCTTATAATTTGGTAAGCTAAAGACTACGGCAGACCCGTCGGTTGCACACGAATCATACCAGTTGAAAAGCCAAATCAAATACGAAGTTCTAAGACCATTGCAAACCAAAATTTCAGAAAGGTTATGCCAAATATTACTGAGGTTATCTATCAATTATAAAATTATAAAATTGCCTTTCTTTAACATCATTGTCATGAAAATTGTTTGGACGGATATAGTGAAAAATAATTATATAAGCGCGTCAGTGTTTTTGATATCCTGTGGTGTTTGTCGTAAATTGAATTTGTTCGTTGTTGTCCTGCAGTTTGCATGTAGTGTCGATCATTATATTATTTGTTTGTGTGCTTCTCTGTGATGAATGTGTGTGCTGTGTTTCTATCACGTAGTGTTGTCATTTTAGCGATATTTTTTTAACATTGTCATAAAGCGGGAGGTTTGGATAGTCGCTAAACCAGGTTCAACCTACCATTGTTTCTTAGTAAATTAAAATGTAACAATGATATTTAATGTCAATAGCAAAAACGTGTTAAATTCTTGGTTTGTGATTGTCAGTCTTTATGAGTACTCAATTCAGTAGCACATATCACATGTGACTGTATTTTCAATTTATTAGCTGTTCGCATCACAAAACGAAACTATTGTACTCGCTAACTTGAATTTATTACAGAACAAACGTTAACGTTCCTTTTTATTGATTTCCTGATAATGTCGCTTATATTCTATTGGTTTAAATGACTTTTACAGTTGAGAATACCTTACGAAAAGAAGAAGAAAACACAGACGGAGGTATTCTTTACACGATATTGTTATATGCTTCTGTTAGATACACTCAGAGGGAAAGGGAGGGGGCTCTCTCTATATACAGGTTTGCGCATACTTGTCGATTGTATGGGTAGCTTTTCAGATGCACTAATGTGTAGAAATATATATATGCTATGGTTTATAAATATTCGTCTGTAAAAACTATAATCTTGTATTTTTTTTATCATACAGGATTCATGATGTTTACATCTAAAAATGGTATCCATTTACAAAAGATACCAAAGGAATAGTCAAATTCATAAAAGTAAAAAACAAACTGACAATGCCGTGGCAAAAAAAAAAAAGAAAACCGACGAAGAAAAACAACAGCACACAAAACACAACATAGAAAACTAAACATTGAGCAACACGAACCTCACTAAAAACTATGGGGATAGATTTAAAGTGCTCGAAAAAGAAAGCAAATCCTGCTCCTCATGTGGCACCCGTCGTGTTACTTATTTAAGTTTAAACCTGATGATAAGTCAGAATTTGGAGATCACAATCAAGAAAAAGAGGGCGGAATTGTGGAACATATCAGTCGTCATCTCTGAAACAGATATTCAATAACGGTCAACCAACTCGGGATGGCGACCGTTAAATGTTCGAAGGGAAGTTTCATCTTCACTACATGGAACTCTTGGTTCAATAGCTTTCTTATAAGCAGCTATCAAAATCAAGAAATAATGATAGGAAATACAAGCTCTGGAATATCGTATCAATTTGGGAGATATGTTCACTATGTCAGGAGATGGAGGAATGTTGCTACATAGAAATAGAAAATTCAAAATTGGGAAGCTGAAATCAACTCTTTTGTCGTTAAGTTTTGTTACCAACCGACCCTTATTGTCAAGTTATACATATGTATCTATAAGAATTCACGATCCTTCATTCTATCGACAACTATATTTTGGTATTGCAATAGAACATGTTTCTTTCTGATTATTTATGGCGGTCTTAACCTTAATTCATTGAATGTTAACTTATTGGTATTTTAGTTCTTCATACATAAAAATGAGCATTGAATTGGGGAATATGTAAAAGAGACAATAACCTACCAAAGGGCGGACAACAGCTGAAGGCAACCAATGGGTCCTCAACGCATCGAGAAAATCCCGAACCCGGGAGTGGTCCTCAACTGGCTCCGAGGGTATCACCAGCTTAGCATCATTAAGTCATGCTAAATTACTGAAATCTTCACAATTTTAGCATTAGAGTTAAATTTTAGACGGTTTCCGTCTTAAATGAAAGTGGTCGGATTTTCTTCATTCTTAATATTTAAATGCAAATTGTATTTGATGATAAGACATAACGTACATGTATAAAAGTTGAGAGTGAACACGGCATCTGAAAAGTGACATATTATGGCATTTTTGACGGATTTTTCATATTTAAGCTTGAATTTGAGCGTCTTTTTTAGTTCAAATCTTTCACATAAACTAGTTGAATCGACTGAAGTAGACACTTAAGTGTTTAAAAAGTGTCCTAAATCTTTCATCAGATGAACCTGAACTTTGAGGATAAAATCAGCCCTAAGTCCTTTAAAAATTGCAATATTATGGACTAACTTTTTTAATTCAGTGCTTAATGTCTTTAATTTTGTGAATATCGTACGACCTTTCATACCTTTTTAATTGAATTGTGAATATTAAGGTAATTAATAACTATAATCCAGTCATACCTTTGATCGAAGCCTAATCCTTGTACATATGAATCAATTAGTATATGGAAAATTAGAGTCCATTATTTAGAAACATATACAATATCAATAGAGTATGTAATAGGACAGAATGTTTGTTTCACCTCGACGCATATTAAAAAGAGAAACCATTGTTACACACGTTTAAAGTAACAACTAGCGAAACGAATACCATTTTGGAGCTTTGTTTACGAATAGTACGATGTAACACTAATCAACCGCTTACTGTAGATCAATGATTATCAAGTCTACGTCGGACTGACTAACCCGAATAATTCAATCGTCATAATACATTAATAACATAAACGGTACCAATTTTTCTGCACCAATCAATGTCTCTTCAGTGATGCTCGAGGCCAAAATATTAAAAAAAAAAAACCAAAGCTTTTTTAAAAGCTATAAACCATTCAGGTATTGTACCTTCTGAAAAATATTGTAGATTTATAAAAATAGGTTACACCGCCGCCGCCACCGGATAGTACATGTGTACCATTAATATATTCTATTAGGACTTTTCAAAGTGGATATCTATTTTTTTGTAAAGAAACTTAATTTGTAAAACTGTTTTTCTTATTGTCAGCTGTTTTATATTTTAAACATTTTTTTGTAATACTGCATTTAGAAATTCCTCCATACAAAAATATAGTACACATAACGTGTTTGATATGCTTGGATTCGTTTTCTTTACACCGAATAATAGAGGAAAATAAAATTTACAAGTACAATTGTCTTACCTCACTTAACTTCTCTCGTCTTAATATCATTGAAATATGGACTTAACACATAAGAAAAACTAAATATTATTTATTAAATGTCAAGATGTGCTCCTCTTTGCTCAGGCGGATATTAAGCATACATAAATCTTCAACGCAGTTTGAATATGGACTTAGTATCTAACGTCTGTTTATTATGGTAATTTCCAAAAACAAAATAAACAACTTTATTAAACAAGTACAACAAAAATGTACTTCAAAACAAGCAATATTAAAAACATGTCCTTAAAACAGTTTAACTTGATTAATATTGCCAAAGTTCAAATAGTAGACTAAATTAAAAGTAAAAATATGTGCTATTACGCTATGATTTCTATCGACTTATATACAACAATATTATATAGAAATAAGTAGATGTGGTATGATTGCCAATAAGATGGTCCGAGACCACAATTGTCGTCCCTTGATTTTCGTTGATTTTCGTGAATATAGTCCCTAGTGTTGACAGTGGGTTACTTGCCATTAATTTGTATACCCCTTCCAAATTTATTTCTCCATGTTTAATGCCTCAAATTGCAAATAGGGGGGGGGGGAGTGAAATTACACTGTAAAAAAAATTGGGTCCAGAATTTTAAAGGAAAGTAGTGATTTGGTCCAGCTGAAAAAGGTTGAAAATTAGCACTTCGGAAGCTGTCAAAAGATTTCAAGAATCCCTAAACATAAAATTGTCCATATTTTGAGTTAGAGCCGATGAAGTTTTCTATAATTTTGATATAATTTGTCCCAAAAGTAGTACAACACACTGTAAAAGTTTCTTTGAGAAAGCGCAGGTGGGATTTTTTTAATTTTCATTTATGTTCTTAAAGAAATGCACTACGAAATAATTGTGTTCTCGGACCAGATAACTACTCACCAAAGTTCGAGCAATTATTGGCAACCGTACGGTCTTCTTGAACAATGAGAAAACCCATACCGTATAGTCGGGTTTAAAAGGCACCGACATGACAAATTTCGTTGTAGAGGGTTCTAAAGAGTCGAAATAAGATGAACGGATTAAGTAAACCGGAGGGAAAATATAATACAAGCCCAAACGAAATAAATATAAACAAGTCTAAATTGACTAATTGAGGACTCTCCGGAAGATTACCTTTAACTTGTGGGATTATCCTCTCGAAATGTGCTGTCCCAGGTGGTTAGGGGAAGGGTTTGTCGCTATCTTACTAGTTTAACTCCGCCATACATTAGGCCGTTAGTTTTCGTTCATTGTTTTGTATAGTGTGTTCTTGTTTTGTGCTGTCCCAGGTTAGGGGAGGGTTGTTGTTCATTGTTTTGTATAGTGTGTTCTTGTTTAGTGCTGTCTCAGGTTAGGGGAAGGGTTTGTCGCTATCTTACTAGTTTAACATACATTAGGCCGTAATTTTACGTTTGAATTGTTTTATATTTCTTGAAGATCGTATCTTGACCTATAATGGTTTACTTTTATAAATTGTTACTTGGATGGAGAGTTGTCTCATTGGCACTCATATACCACATCTTCCTATATCTAATTGTATTAATTTTCATCAAACTCTCTACTTTTGGCCTATTTGGGTTGTAAATATTTAGGTTTTATAAGAAAAGCTACACATAAGAAGTTCTTTTCCTCATTTGCAGTTTTTTTTTACCCATTTGAAACATTTGTCATCTCCAAATCAGGGACTATAGTTTGCACAGTTGCAGCAAAAAGCTTTGAACATAGTTATAAATTGATTTTTCAGGGGTAATAACTTTAAAGCAGGTTATTAGATCATTTTTCTTTCAGTAACTGAAAGTTTCTTTCTGTAAATTCTTATTTCAGCGTTTCAATGTTGTATAAAAGAAACGTTTTTAAGAATGGTATGTTTTGGTAGTTTTATCTGTAGTTGTACACATGATTACGTGGACCAATCATTTAGATTGTGTCAATAAGTATTCTTATCTATTAAAACGTTCAAACCCTCTGCATTTGTTTGCACCTGTCCTAAATCAGTAACCTGATGTTCAGTGGTTGTCGTCTTTTTATGTGGTTCATAAATGTTTCTCTTTTCTCGTGTTTAGCTCACCTGGCCCGAATGGTCAAGTGAGCTTTTCTCATCACTTGGCGTCCGTCGTCCGTCGTCGTCGTCGTCTGTTAACTTTTACAAAAATCTTTTCCTCTGAAACTACTGTGCCAAATTTGACCAAACTTGGCTATAATCATCATTGGGGTATCTAGTTTAAAAAATGTGTCCGATAACCCAACCAAGATGGCCCCCATGACAAAAAAATAGAACA
Source organism: Mytilus galloprovincialis (assembly GCF_965363235.1). Taxonomy (NCBI): domain Eukaryota; kingdom Metazoa; phylum Mollusca; class Bivalvia; order Mytilida; family Mytilidae; genus Mytilus; species Mytilus galloprovincialis. Next base: position 51,845,079 of record NC_134850.1, read on the forward strand.
TAGGGGTAAATTTTAGATTTTGGCTTATACTCAAACCAAAGCATTTAGAGCAAATCTGACTGGGTAATATTGTTTATCAAGTCAAGATCTACCTGTCCTGAAATTTTCAGATTAAAAGGACAACCTGTTGTTGGGTTGCCACCCTGAATTGGTAATTCTAAGGAAATTTTGATGTTTTTTGGTTCTTATCTTAAATATTATTATAGATCTATGGAGATAAACTTAAAACAGCAATAATGTTCATCAAAGTAAGATCTACAAATAAGTCAAACATGAGCAAAATGGTCAATTGACCCCTTAAGGAGTTATTGCCCTTTATAGTCAATTTTAACAATTTTCATAAATTTGGTAAATTTTGGTAAATTTTTACAAAATGTTTTTCGTTCTAACTACTTGGCACAGTACATAATACTTTAATAGATAGACATATTGTTAACAGCAAGAGTGCTCAGTAAAGTAATATCTACAAACACATCACCATCACCAAAACACAATTTTGTCATGAATCCATCTGTGTCCTTTGCTTAATATGCACATAGACCAAGGTGAGCGACACACGCTCTAAATTCTTTAGAGCCTCTAGTTGTATAGATAAGACTGTTAATTTTCCTTTTTGAATGGTTTTACACTTGTCATTTTCGGGGGCCCTTTATAGCTTGCTGTTCAGTGTGAGCCAAGACTCTGTGTTAAAGACAGTACTTTGGCCTATAACTTTTACAAATTGTGACTTGGAGACTCCTCCGAGAGTTTTCTCAATGGCACTCATACCACATCTACTTATATCTATTACTAGTATGTTAATGAGGTGAAAGCGGGTTTAAATTAACTTTGTGTTTGAAAATCATTCTAGCCGCAGACATTTAACTAGAAACTTCAATATTTTATAATATTATATATCATTTTGTTTTGATGAAGTTCGGCAGCAATGTCCTGAGCAAACTCCTTAAAATAAATAAATAAATAATCTTTATTTCAAGAGGATGATCCCATTAGTTAAAACTAATCTTCCTGAGAGTCCTCAAAATAATAATAACATATTTATAAGTACATAGAGTATTACAGCATTATCAGTCAGGTCATAATTTCCCTTTCTTTAAAGCTGTTAGTTGTAATTGGCTTTGAACTTACTGTTTCAGTAACTTCAATTACTCTTTATTTCGATGTTTTGTGTTCGTTGTTTTTCTGTAAATTGTTTTGTTATAAATAAAGGCCATGAGTTTACTCTTTTGAATTGTTTCCCATTTTTCATGTTAGGGCCTTTTATAGCGGACTAAATGGTTTTAGGTTTTCTCATTGTTGAATGCAATACAGTGGCCAGTTATTGCTTACATGAACTCTGGTGGAAAGTTATTTTATTGGGAATCGTACCACATCTCATTTGTGTAAAACATGCAAATGGAGCAAAAGTTTCAAAGTCAATATACTGAGGGGGCAGGCCAAAAAATCTCCATGGTAATGCTTATTCAACTGTATTATACTAAACATCATTGATGTACCACTAGCAGTTTCCCATAAACAGACCTAATCAAAAACTAATCCAGTGCTGGTCGACACCTTGAAGTCTCCTTTTTCAACTTCATAGCAAGACAAAAACTGATATTTGCCAAAATCGACATAACACAGGCAATATGGGACAAAAGGGCAATTAAACATGGCAAGACAGTTTTTTGCTAATAGAAGTGTAATGTTATAGCAGGTTTTATTGTACATATGAAATAAACTTACTAAAATATATATCATCAATAAATATAAGTATACATTTTAACTTGGTTTGGCACAACTCAGTATATACAAAACTAAAAAATTTCATGAACTCAAAGAAGCTTTTACAACCTTTAGCACATAGAAAAGATAGATCCACAATGCACAATTTATGCTGTTTTTGTTGTTGATAAAAATAGTTTACATGGAAAGAATGGTTATATACATGCACACACACCATGTTTTATCTTTAATGTCTGAAGAATTTGGGCATGGATAATATATCATCTATATTTGAACACAAACAAACAGATTGAGTGCTTGTCAGCACTGAAGGGAAAAATAAGACTGCTTTCAATTTTCAATTTGAGCTTAAATTATTGGAGTTATCTCCCATTGTCCAATATTGTTGTTGAACTTGAACTTCTGTTTAAAAAAGATAGATCATATACACCATGCACAATTTATGGTGTGGTTTTTTTCATGAAAATAATCTACATGGAAAGTATGGTAATACATGCACACACACACATCATGTTTTAACTTTAATATCTGAAGAATTGGGCATGGATATATATGATCTGTTCACAATGGACTATAAAACATAAGAATACATTTATGAACACATGTGACAATATGATGGCTTAAAATATATATATAAATATATATTATATATATTTATATTTATATTTAGGATTATATATTCTCAAAAATGTTTATTAAATTGAATAAAATACAGGGGAATATCTATTAAGAAAAGCATGACCTTGTAAAAGGTTGTTCAATTGACCTCTAGGTTGCATATATATATAACATGTTTACATTCAGACCAGGTGGTGACATGTAGCAATTAGTTAAAACAATGGATATACGTGCATTCTTTGACCATCAATCTCCAGGTTGGTCAAAGCATGTCAAAACATGTCAATTACAGACAACTTAATAGATATTCATCCCTGTATCTTTTGATTTAAGACTATAATGGTCAAATTAATAGAAACCTTGACACCGTTATATTCTGTATATATACTTGTGTATTTTATTGTATGAATTACATCGGCCCAGGCAGGTTAATAAACTTATAGCAAAACTATATATTGTTATACACAAACACTTTACAAACAAACAAACAAAGTGCCTGTCTGTACTGAAGGGTAACAACTGCTTTCATTTTCAATTTGAACGTCAATCATTAAAGGGAAATTCCGCGATTTTTTACTTATCATCTAATTATGTTCATCTTAACATAAAAAACACATTTGCAAAGTTTTAAATTTATATTCCTTCTAATAACGGAGAAAATCAAGTATTTGTAACTTTTTTGGTTGAATTCTCGAGTGGGTCGTGACGTATTAGCCCGATTTATTGAATTCTGGGAAAAAATAAAATCTGTTTAACTCTTATAGCTTATCGACAATATACGTAATTAAAAGCGCACAGCTGACGAATAGTCGAAGTTATAAACCACAATATAAGAATGAACGAAAGTGAATATGCATATATATACCGTTTTGTATTGATTGAATTAAACTCCTATAAAATTATCTCTAGTAAATGTTTTTGAATAAATTTAATTAATTATTGTTGAGATTTTTTTCATAAAATATTTATTGAACATTTTTACTGATATTGAACTGAAAATATTTCAGTTCTATTTACCGTTATTGTTTTGATAAGCATTTCAATGCAACTAATGTGTGAGCAGAGTGTGTATATTATTTTGTAAAGGTCACTGTATATTTCTCGGCTTGAGGTCAATTCGTTTACCTTGTAGCTATTTAGCCGCAGGTGTGAGTTCAAGCGTACACAGGTATAAATGTTGTTATTTGGAAAGGATAAATAGAAAGGATTAGAGTATATGCTGTCATGATGTTAATACACTAAGATTAAATACACGATGAGAATAAAGATACAATAATTAAATTGTGTAAATTAATTGAAAATAAAATTCAGATTCGTAATTCCGAAAGTGTATAAAAATAAAAGGAAACAATTTTTGATTACTTTCTTAGCGGCAATTGGCGTAAAGATTCAAATATGAAGCAAAAAATAGTAGTTTTAATCTTTAATAAAAACTAAATGCAATATTACCCAATTTGATATACCATTGTACATCTGTTTGATATCATTGACTTTACCGGAATTTCTTAACTTGTATTCAAATCTGGCTGTGTTTAAATGCTAATAAAACTATTGCAATTTTAAAGTTTTTAATTGACAAAAAAATACAACATACAACATGCATAATTTTTTTTTAGTTTCTTTTTAACATTTTATTCTTACATAATTAAATTCATTTGACAATCATTTACACGAACTTTTTGTGAAAAGAATACTAATTATCTAAGCTAAGGCATTATATCTTTTGAGGATTTTTGAGGATTTTTTTTAAAATTCTATGATAATAGTTGTGCAATGTTGAACATGATAGCCGTCATTAATCCAAATAAGTAATACAGTAGTTGTAATAAAAGTTATACTTTAGTCATGCATTACAGATATTGACGAATTTATAATAGTTCGTTCATACATCGTTGTTCATGAAACAATCATTATTAGTATACATGTAAGTTTCCTGACGTATAAGAGCCATTGAGGATGAGCTCCAGAGAAATCAGACTAGTTGCGTTTCGTTCGTTTGTTTGTTGGGAAAGGAGAGGAAATGCAACCGCTTGTACAGATAAACGACAGAATTACCATACAAGCATTTATAGTCAACACAATCAGAAAGAGTTCCCATCGTTAGACGGGGAATATGAAGGCTTCCAAGAATGAACAAGTGACATGTCTAACTCTGAACAGTTAGAGAACAGACTATCGACATCGAACGCTTGTTCTTGATATTTGAAACTGTATGCATATATATACGTATACGTTTATGATATAGTGATGAGTTCTGACAAAAACTAAATTCCTTCATGGTTATATCTTGCCATACGTTTATATTGGTTTGTAAGGTGATTACTCAAAATCGTTATTTGAAAATCCTGTTTGTGAGATGTAGATTCATTTCAATACAGAAATTTCGTCTATATATTTCACAAGTGTATAACACGGAGAAGCTCTGAAGGTTCATTACTCCCATTTTGTT